>NW_006204551.1:739594-779946 GCF_000334495.1 Tupaia belangeri chinensis
TGATGCTAATATAATGAAACCTAAAATACATAGTATTGACTAGACAGATGGGAAAACAATGGGGAGAAAACTTATACTCAAAACTGGACAGATGGAAAATCTATGCAGTGGCAAATTTTTCAAAATATTTTAAAAAAATATTTTTTTACATCATTGTAATGTGTTTATAACTTATAACACGGTTTTTCAAAGCATACTTGCTTATCAATTCAAGGATATTACTATATATATATATATATATATATATATATATTGCTATAGGGCATGTACACTCATCAGAAAGACAGAGATAGAAAGCGAGAAATCACCCCCCAGGGGGGATGGCCATGCCGCAATCTCTTCTCCTCCATTCTCCTCTCGGGATCTTGTGCATGCACACACATGCACACAGCATGAACTTAAGTCACCGAGTCTGGGACTCGAACCGCGGTCGGCTACATGGGAGTTCAGTGACATAGCCATTACGCTAACAGCTGGTCCTCCATCAATATAATTTTCAACAGATAACTTTACATTCTTTTAATGTTATTTCTTCCTTTTACCCCTCCCACCCACCTTCTACCAACCTCTCCTCTTCCTTACAGTCTCTGGTGTCTACAGTTATCATTCTTACTATTTTATCATCAGATCTTTACATTTCTGTCATAGAGTGCAGACATTTAGTGTATATTGAACAGAGATATACAGTGTGTGTCTTTCAAAACTGGCTAAACATTCTTAGCATTAAATCTCCAATATTTATCCACTTTGTATCCAGCGTCAGTCTCTTATTGTTCCTTATGGTTGAGTATTATTTCATGGTATATTTGTGCCCCATTTTTTCAATCTAGTCATCACTTCTTGGACACTTAGTTTGAGTCCATGTCTTAGCAATTTTAAACGATGTTCCAATAAACATGGATGTTCAAGTGTCTTTTCAACTGAGTGTTTACTAACTTTTTGGGTAGATAACAAAGAATGGGATTATTGAGTCATATGGTAACTCTATTTATAGTTTTTTTGAGGAGCCTCCATATTGTTTTCCAGAGTGATAATACTAATTTATATTCCCACCAATGGTGTAAGAGGTTGTCCTTTTCACCACAGCCCTACTGACATTTGTCTTTATTTTTTTTTGATACTAGCTATTCTGACTAGGGTTGAATGGTATCTTATTATGATATTGATTTGCATTTCCTTTATGGTAAAAGACATTTAACACTTTTTTACATATGCATTTTGGCCTCTCACATATCTTCTGTGGAGCATTTTCTGTTCAGGTTGTTCAGCTTTGTGTGTGTGTGTGTGTGTGTGAGGGGAGTTTTTTCTGTTCAGTTTGTTTATGTGTGTGTGTGTGTGTGTGTGTGTGAGTGTGTCCTTTTTAGAAAGGTTTTTGCTATAGGGTGTGTGTGCTCACCAGAAAGACAGAGAGAGACAGGAACCAGCAGTTAGTGTAATGGCTATGTCACTGGACTCCCAGGTAGTCAACTGCCATTTGAGTGTCCCGGACCTGGTGGCTTAAACTCATGCCGGCACGTGTGCATACGTGCTCAAGATCCCGAGAGGAGAATGGAGGAAAAGGGATTGCTGCATGGCCATACCCCAGGTGGGTGATTTCTCGCTTTCTGTCTCTATGTCTTCTCTGACTTTTTGGCGAGTGCATGCACCCCTATAGCAAAAACCTCTCCAAAAAAAAGAAGAAATAGAAAAGAAAAAAGGGAGAGACAGAGAGACAGAAATTGAGAAATCACTCCCCAGGGAGGATGGCCATGCCATAATCCCTTCTCCTTTCTCTTCCTGGAATTTTGGGCACACATGCACATATACTTGGTGTGAGATTTAGCCATCATGTCCAGGACTTGAGCCATGGTCAACTACATGAAAGTCTAGTGACATAGCCATTATGCCATCTTCAAGCCCCATTTTTAAGTTGAATTATGCATTTCTTTTTATGAGTGAGCTACTTCAATTCCCTATATATTCTGGTTATCAATCTCTTGCCTGAGGTATAATTTACAAATATTTTCTCCTATTCTTTGGGTTGTCCTTGAACTCTGTTGTTTACTTTGCCGTAAAGAAGCTTTTTAGCTTAATGTAATCACACTTATCTATTATAGGATTATTATCTTTGCATTAACGGTCATATTTCAAATCTTTTGCCTACTCCAATGTCTTTAAGTTTTCTTTAAGTTGTCTAGCATTAGTTTTATAGTTTGAGACTTTATATTTAGGTATTTTTGTTCTGTTTTGATTTGATTCTTGTTAATAGTGAAAGGGAGGCATCCAGTTCCATTTTTCCTGCAGGTGGCTATTCAGTTCTTCCAGAAACATTTGCTGAAAAGGCTATTTTTCCTCGACTTCATTGTTTTGTACTCTTTTTCAAAATTCGATCAGCAGTATGATTTTGGGTTTATTTTTAGATTTTCTATTATGTTTCATTGGTCTATGTGTTTATTTTTGTGCCAGTACCATGCTGCTTTAATTATCACTACTTAGTTATATATTTTGAAATTGGGTAGTAAGATGTATACTACTATTTTCTTTTTGTGCTATGTTGCCTTGGTGATAATAAAAGGTCTTGTATAATTCTGGACAAATTTTATGATTGTTTTTTCTATTTCTGTGAAGAATATCACCAAAAATACCTTTGAAATCACAACTGAATATGTAAATTAACTTGGGTAGAGCTAACATTTTGATTTTATTGATTCATACTATCTAAGAACATGAGGGGATTTCTTTTCTTTCTCTGTACACTTATTTTATTCTCTATTTACTCCATCTCTAATCATTATCATTATTTTTTTCTTCTTATATTTTTGGTTTGTTATTGTGGTTGTTGCTTTTCTAGTTCTTTAAGATGTAACATCAAGTGATTTATTTGCTACTTTTCTCTCTTTTTCTTGTGAGCATGGATTGGTATGAACTTCCCTTATGACTGCTTATCCTGTGTCCCAAAAGTTGTGGAAAGTAGTGTATTTACTATCATTGGTTTCAATCATTTTTTTCTAATTTCAGTAGTTTAGAAGTCATTTACAAGTACATTGTTTAGTGTCCATGTTTTTGTGTATTTTAGTGGGCTCTTTTTGTGGTTGATTTCAAGTTTAATTATATTATGATCATAGAAGATGCTGAATATAGTTACTACACTTTGGTTTATTTAAGTTTTTAAAATTTAATTAACTTATTTACTTACATTTAATCACTGTATCATTACATCATACAAAATGAATTTTCAAATTATGAATTTGAAGATACTTGTTTCATATCCTATTATGTGGTCAAATTTTGGGGATGTTCCATGTGGAGATGAGGAAAAAGTGTATTTTGTAGTTGCTGGGGGAAATGTTCTATATATGTTGGTTGGGTCTGTTTGTTTTATGATATATTTTAGCTCTTATTTTTTTTTTTATCAAGTAACTTAAGTATTTTATTTGTTTGCAACTAAGCTTGTTAACACTATATAATGAACATGTACAAACAATAATGTTGAAATTTTTGGTTAGATTTAAGTCAAAGACATTCATTAATAAGGAATCTTCCCATGTGACTATTCCAGAAATTTCTCTAAGCCATCTGATCAAATGAACAACTGTCTCTGAATATTACATTGCTTAGAAAGGTATTGGCATATATTTGAATTAAATTCAGAATTTTTCAAAATAAGCCCTAATTAAAAAAATATTCTATATTTAAACTAAAACAATTTTAATAAAACTTTCTTTTCCAGAAACAATAATAAAGAAAACAAGGCATTTTGTAAAATGCAGTCCTGAACAAGTCACAGTAAAAAATAAATGTTTACTTAACTACCACCTTCTCCAAACAGAGACTACTTTCTGTTCCTCAGCCTTGGAAACAAGGTGAAGAACAGCCTATAAGCAACTTTGGGCAGAGGGTTGCCCAAACAAAAGCTCAAGCAGTTGAACATAGACACCACAGAAGAAGTTGGGGGAACCTGACCAAAGGTTCCAAATTCTATTTTCAGTAACTGATACAAAAGTGAAGTGGCTCCCCCCAAGTAGCAGTGCTGCTAGGACCTGGCCCAGCCCCGTGCTTACCTGTGTTATGCTCCAAGGCTAGCCCTGATGCTTTTAGTCCAGTGGAGACCTTTCCCTATGGAGGTTCAGTGTCCAGGGAGCACTTCGACTGTGTGAATGAGGTGAGCACTGACTCCATGTGGGTATTTTAATGCTTGGAGTCAAAGTGTTTTTCTAACATGGCTAGGCAGAGTCCATGTTTCAATGGCCCATCTCCAGTTTGTTCAATTCCTCACCATGCATTTGTAGAGCCTGACTACAGACCTTCGCTATGTCATCATAATCACTTCTAATGTCCCTCCTCACTTTTTTTTTTTTTTGAAGAGGTTTTTGCTATAGGGCGCGTGCACTCTCCAGAGAGACAGAGAGAGACAGAGAGACAGAAAGCAAGAAATCACCCATCAGGAGGGATGGCCACACCGCAATCCCTTCTCCCCCATTCTCCTCTTGGGATCTTGGGCACACACGCACACGCGCCCAGTGTGAGTTTTAAGCCACCAGGTCCAGGACACGAACCGCGTTCGACTACGTGGGAGTCCAGCGACATTGCCATTATGCTAACTGCTGGTCCCCCTCCTCACTTTTGATTCATATTTTGTGCCTGGAAACAGTGCCTGTATTTAACAATAATACCTACACATAAAACAATCTGCTATTACAACTTATATGGTCACAAACATTAATGATCTTCTGTAGACCATGTAAATGTTTTAAATCATAATTGTCATGCATCAAATTCACAGCCAGAATCCACAAGATCAAAATAATTTTTACGATACAAATAATAACTTAAAATACACATACACACATATACACACATTCTCACATGTACTTCTTACAGAACTGTGCTTGGGGAAACTCCATTTGTTGAGTGCCGCTGAAGGCATATTTTGCTAACTGCTGCACCAGGTATTTTTGTTTGGAAAACCTATCACATTTAGGGCACAGCTGTTCAATGGATGAGCAGAAAATAAAGATATGCTTGTGGCAACCAGAAAGCTTTATGGTATTTCAAGTTGTATAAAATGGACTTGTAAAAATGTTTAAGTGTTCTCAGGATGTAAAATTGGAATTGAAATGTGATATCAAACCAGTTACAAAAACTGTACAGCAGCCATCTCTTGAGGTTAAACCTGGTACCCAGATATGCATGAAAACTTCAGGACACATAGCTTGTTGGCCTTGTCCCATATCATCACATTATCTGATCATGCATGATGTCTCTTTATTTTTGTCTAGATAATAACCTATCGAGTAATAACGGTGTGTTGTTGAAATTCCCAACAATTAGTGTGGGAATTTCTCTCTCTCTCTTAAGTTCTAGCAGTCATTCTATTTTTGTTTTGTACAAGAATATTTAATTAATTTATTAATTTATTCATTCATTTAAATTTGACCAGAAAGGGGCAGAGTGAGGGAAAGGGGGATAGTGAGAAGCAAGCCACCGAGTCTGAGACTTGAACCATGATCAGCCATGTGGGAGTCCAGGGCCCTTAACCACCATGCCACCTGCTGATCCCCCCAAAATAATAAGGTTTTATAAAATTTTTAAATTTAGGGATCTAGCAGTTAGCGTAATGGCTATGTTGCTTGACTACCATGTAGTCGACCGCGGTTCGAGTCCCGGACCTGTGGGCTTAAAACTCATGCCAGGCGCGTGTGCATATGTGCCCAAGATCCCGAGAGAAGAATGGAGGAGAAGGGATTGCAGCATGACCATCCCCCCTGGGGGGTGATTTCTCACTTTCTATCTCTCTGTGTCTGTCTGTCTGGCAAGCGCACGTGCCCTATAGCAAAAATCTCTCCAAAAATTTTTTTTAATTTATTTTTTATTATTATTTATGTCACTGTGTTGAGTATATCAGTATTTATAATTACTATATCTTCTTGGTGAATTAGCCCTTTTAGAACTACTAATATATAGTATCCTAATATATAGTGTCTATTTTTACTATTTTTTATTAAAGAATTATTTTATTTAACTTTATTTATTTATTTAAATTTGACCAGAGAGAGACAGAGTGAGCAAGAGAGAGAGAGAGAGAGAGAGAGAGAGCGAGAAAGCAAGTCAACAGGTCCGGGACTCAACCCGCAGTCGACCATGTGGGAGTCCAGTGAACTTAACCACCACGCCACCTGCTGGCCCCATATTTTTTACTATTTTTATCTTAACGTTTATTTTGTTTGACATCAGTATCATGACTCCAGCCTTTTTTTTAATTTCTGTTTTCATAAAACAACTTTTTCCAGCCCTTTACTTTCAATCTATGTATGCCTTGTCAATGAAGTATGTTTCTTATAAGCAACATAAAGAGAGTCCTTGCTTTTTTATTTGTTAAGCCTATCTCTGTCTTTTAGTTAGTGAAATTAATCCATTATACATTCAATGTTACTATTGTTATATGTGAATTTATCCCTGTCATTTTGTTACCTTTTGATTCTCTAGTTTTATTTTCTTTTACTTTTATTTGTCTCCCTTTTACTTTTATTGATGTAGTATTCTCTGAAAAGCTGGTCTATTGTTGGTGAATTCTTTAAGTTTTGTTTGTCTTGGAATGATTTTATTTCTCATTCCCCTTTGAAGGATAATCTTGTCTGGTATAATATTCTTGACTGAAATTATTTTCTTTTAGGATTTTATATATGTCTTCCCATTTCTTTCCTTGCCTGCATTATTTCAGTTAAGAGGTCTGAATTTAGTCCAATAGGGTAACCTTTGTAAGTGAATCAGAATTTTTCTCTTGCCATTTTTAAAATATTGTCTTTGTTTTTTAATTGTTACTAATTTGGCTATGGTATACCTTGGAGAGGCTCTTCGTATGCTAAATCTATTTGGTGTTCTGAATTCAGAAGTCTGTATGCCTTTTAAATTTGGAATGTTTTCAACTAACATTTCATAAAAGAGATTTTTGGGGAACCAGCAGTTAGCATAATGGCTATGTCGCTGGACTCCCACGTAGTCGACTGCGGTTCGTGTCCCGGACCCGGTGGCTTAAAAAACTCACGCCGGGTGCGTGTGCGTGCGTGCCCAAGATCCCGAGAGGAGAATGGAGGAGAAGGGATTGTGGCGTGACCATCCCCCCTGGGGGGTGATTTCTCGCTTTCTGTCTCTATGTCTCTCTCTGTCTGGCAAGAGCACACGCCCTACAGTGAAAATCTCTCAAAAAAAAAAAAAAAAGAGATTTTTCTACGCCTTCTACCCATCTCTTCAGCTTCTGGAATACCCAGTATGTGGGTATTAGGGCATTTAATGGTGTATGGTCTTTCCTACATGTTGCTCTCATTTTTAATGTTTATTTTTCCATTCATTTGGAATAAATTGGAGGTTTTGTTTTCAAGGTCAGAATCTTTCTTCTGCATACTCTTATCTGCTGTTATTACTTTTGAGGGAAATTTTGGTTTCCTGAATTGTATTGTTTTATCTTCAGATGTACACCTTGATTCTTTTTATGGAGTTCTTTCTTGAAGTCGTGAGATGATCTTCTCATCTACTGGAGTTGCTTGTCTGCTTTCTTTTACATCTTAGAGGTTCTTTATGATAGATATCCTGAATTATTTTTCTGATGTTTCTGTGATTGTTTATGTTTTATTGGTCCTTTCCTCCAAAAACTTTTCCTTTAGGGGAGAGATATTCCCTGGTTTTCTGGGACTCTGCTTTGATTTTTGGCATATGGTGATATACTAACTTCTTCCTATTTCTTTAGAGTTGATTTCTGTAGCTGTATGCTCATGAGCTTTCCTATCATTGGTTTAAACTTTATGCTAGATTGTCCTAGTGTAAGGGAGTATGGATCACTGTGGGAGTTTTGGATTCACAATTTCAAGAGATAGTTTCTTTTTTCTTCTGGAAAGCGTTGGGGGAAGAATTCCTCCAGATTCTCTCTGTCTTTAGGTGATTGGATCCTGACTGTCCCAATTTCTACTGTCCAAATGTAGCTTTAGGCTCGGCTGGGGAGGTAGAATGTATCTTGGTAGTTGAAATTGCATACTGTGGAGCGTGTGGTCCATGGACTAGGTTGGCTTCTTCTCCTTCTCTGCTGATGAGTGGGTACATGGAAGTGATCGGCTAAGGCTATATGGACTCTTCTTTCTCCTTATTCCTCCTTGTTCCAAGGTAATCAGGAATCAGAGTATGGTTGGTGCATGACAGACTGGCCTATCCTTTTCTCAAGAATTGGTGAGAAGCAAGGCAGTGATCAGCATAGTCTGGGTGGCCCTTGCTTTCTTTTCATTTCTCCGTTATTCCAGGACCACAGATGGTGGTCACTGTGTGCCAGGCCAGCCCCCTCTTTCTCTCTCCAGAATGGATGGGGGAAGGCAGAGTGGTGGTCAATGATCAATATAGCTCAGGCAGCATCTGTCTCTCACTCCTCATTCTGGGATGAACAGGAGCTAGATTGTAATCTGGTTGGCAAGGCTGGGTAGTTGTCAGGGCTGTGATCAACACAGGCAGCATTTTTTTTTTTTGATAAGTTTTTGCCATAGGGCACTTGCACTCTCCAGAAAGACAGAGAGAAACAGAGAGACAGAAAGCGAGAAATCACCCCCCCAGGGGGGATGGCCATGCCACTATCCCTTCTCCTCTATTCTCCTCTCGGGATCTTGAGCATGCACACACACACGCCCGGCATGAGTTTAAGTCACCGGGTCTGGGACATGAACCATGGTCAACTGCATGGGAATCCAGTGACATAGCCATTACGCTAACTGCTGGTCCCACAGGCAGCATGGTTTTTGTTTTCTCCTTGCTCCTGGAAGGATAGGGGACAGGATAGTTTTTTCACTTGTCTTTTTTTATAGAGTATCACTTAAAAGAACTCAAAAAGTGGTCTACGTGTCTAAAAAAGTTGAAGTGCTGGAGGAAGTGCCTGGTGTGATGTTCAAGGCTCTTTTTCCAGGACTCAAACCATGGTTGGCCATCTAGGAATCCAGTGCCTTAACCACCACACTATCTGCTAGGCCCTAAAAATACAGAATATTAAGAATGGGTTTTCTGGTTGCTTCTTCGGTTTCAGACATGCTTCTCTACCTGATTAGCTTAAGAAACACTAATATTCAATTTTTAGTAGTAAAAAGAGCATGGTGTGACATGTTAAGACAATAGAAATGTGTAAAATATCACTATTGAATATCCCTAATCAAATAGTAATTTGAGGCTAGGTTCTGGGAAATCATGTATATGATTCCTCCAAATAATTTTTAGTCAAATTTATATAAGGATGAAGAGATTGGCCTGCTGTTCCTGATGTCACTGAACAAAGTAGGGAAAAAGAAAGGTGAGCTGGATAAGTTCTCAGCTCAACAAAAGCATATATAACCTGAAAGTTCCCATGTCTCCTATGAAAAACATCCTTATTCCTACAGATGCAGAGATGAGGTTGCTTAAAATCAAACAGAATTTCATTCTGCAAGTGACTGAAACACAACACCAAATCAATTCTCAACCTTGTAATATGTCTATTGCTTAAGTGAGGTCACTGAAAGGGAGGTAATGGAATAGTGAAAATTCATAGGGGAATAGCTTGATGAAACTGTGGACAATGACATCCTAAGTTGTGATGAGTTGTTTTGTCTGTAGAGGTAACCCCAGTATTCCCCTTGTATCCCTCTGCATTTCTGAGGAAACTGTACTGGCCTCTCCAATGCAGTTCCTTGGAATTCACTGCTAATTTGTCCCAGGACCCACCCCACCAGCTTCCTTTGCTTCTACACATACAGCTAGACTTGAGATGCAGCAGATCCCAAAGGTGAGTTAGATGTGTAACCTATGAGGAAATGTGTTATGCTTCAAAAGAACTACTTGAATTTTCTTATTTATACAGATACAAATCTAGAGAATATCTGTGGAAATCCCGATTAATAGTATGAGGCAGTGGTGAGAGGGACACGAATTCAGATCAGAATGAAATTGATATGGGACTTCAAGCATTTTACATTTGATGTTGTATCTTGAAGAAGTAAGCCTTGGCAGTTTGGTTGGCTAGATGAAAGATGGGCCCAAAGTTAATTCATTCAAAAATTCCAGACCTGGTTTGGTTTTCTGTAGTGAAAAGATTTTGAAGGATTAGGGTTATTGACATGTTAGGGTAGATTTTTCACTTAAGGCTTAATCACCCATCCTTTAATCTCATTCTAATTGTCATACCCTGTGATCATAAAACATAAAATCTCACATTTAATACAAATCCGGGATAAGGAAGGGAGATATTAAAGAATCTTCTAACACTTGTGCATTTAGATGTCTTCTTCTATAACTGTCAATGAAAACATACTAAATTAAACATTAATATCCAATCTTCTGGACTACTCATTTGTTATATTACTATTTTAAATTCAAATGTCCTCTTATTATACATAATGAGTTTAGTAATACTAAACTTCAAAAATTAACATTCACTGAGGAAAAAAACATATTTCTTCTCTAATTATATTTATATAAAATATTAAGATTAATATAATTTTGAAAATGTGAATAAGTAGCTTCTGATAAACTATTTCCAATTCTAGGAAGCTGCCCATTTGGAAGATCATAAGTGCTTTGCAATGAAAAACAGGTAAGAGTTAAGGCTTTTGTAACTCTCTGATAGTTACACAAATACACCTGGGTTTATTTTCACTTGTATATAAAGTGGCAGTAAGGAACCAGCAGATGGCATAATGGCTATGTTGCTGGACTCACATGTAGTCAACAGTGGTTCGAGTCCTGGACCCAGCAGCTTAAACCTCATGCCAGGAGCTTGTGCATGAGTGCCCAAGATCCCAATAGGAGAACAGAGAAGAGGGGATCATCCCTCTGAGGGGTAATTTCTGGCTTTCTGTCTCTTTGTCTTTGTCTCCCCAGCGAGTGCACGCACCTTATAGCAAAAATCCCCCTCTCTACATGTTAAGACAATAGAAATGTGTAAAATATCACTATTGAATATCCCTAATCAAATAGTAATTTGAGGCTAGGTTCTGGGAAATCATGTATATGATTCCTCCAAATAATTTTTAGTCAAATTTATATAAGGATGAAGAGATTGGCCTGCTGTTCCTGATGTCACTGAACAAAGTAGGGAAAAAGAAAGGTGAGCTGGATAAGTTCTCAGCTCAACAAAAGCATATATAACCTGAAAGTTCCCATGTCTCCTATGAAAAACATCCTTATTCCTACAGATGCAGAGATGAGGTTGCTTAAAATCAAACAGAATTTCATTCTGCAAGTGACTGAAACACAACACCAAATCAATTCTCAACCTTGTAATATGTCTATTGCTTAAGTGAGGTCACTGAAAGGGAGGTAATGGAATAGTGAAAATTCATAGGGGAATAGCTTGATGAAACTGTGGACAATGACATCCTAAGTTGTGATGAGTTGTTTTGTCTGTAGAGGTAACCCCAGTATTCCCCTTGTATCCCTCTGCATTTCTGAGGAAACTGTACTGGCCTCTCCAATGCAGTTCCTTGGAATTCACTGCTAATTTGTCCCAGGACCCACCCCACCATCTTCCTTTGCTTCTACACATACAACTAGACTTAAGTTGCAGCAGATCCCAAAGGTGAGTTAGATGTGTAACCTATGAGGAAATGTGTTATGCTTCAAAAGAACTACTTGAATTTTCTTATTTATACAGATACAAATCTAGAGAATATCTGTGGAAATCCCGATTAATAGTATGAGGCAGTGGTGAGAGGGACACGAATTCAGATCAGAATGAAATTGATATGGGACTTCAAGCATTTTACATTTGATGTTGTATCTTGAAGAAGTAAGCCTTGGCAGTTTGGTTGGCTAGATGAAAGATGGGCCCAAAGTTAATTCATTCAAAAATTCCAGACCTGGTTTGGTTTTCTGTAGTGAAAAGATTTTGAAGGATTAGGGTTATTGACATGTTAGGGTAGATTTTTCACTTAAGGCTTAATCACCCATCCTTTAATCTCATTCTAATTGTCATACCCTGTGATCATAAAACATAAAATCTCACATTTAATACAAATCCGGGATAAGGAAGGGAGATATTAAAGAACCTTCTAACACTTGTGCATTTAGATGTCTTCTTCTATAACTGTCAATGAAAACATACTAAATTAAACATTAATATCCAATCTTCTGGACTACTCATTTGTTATATTACTATTTTAAATTCAAATGTCCTCTTATTATACATAATGAGTTTAGTAATACTAAACTTCAAAAATTAACATTCACTGAGGAAAAAAACATATTTCTTCTCTAATTATATTTATATAAAATATTAAGATTAATATAATTTTGAAAATGTGAATAAGTAGCTTCTGATAAACTATTTCCAATTCTAGGAAGCTGCCCATTTGGAAGATCATAAGTGCTTTGCAATGAAAAACAGGTAAGAGTTAAGGCTTTTGTAACTCTCTGATAGTTACACAAATACACCTGGGTTTATTTTCACTTGTATATAAAGTGGCAGTAAGGAACCAGCAGATGGCATAATGGCTATGTTGCTGGACTCACATGTAGTCAACAGTGGTTCGAGTCCTGGACCCAGCAGCTTAAACCTCATGCCAGGAGCTTGTGCATGAGTGCCCAAGATCCCAATAGGAGAACAGAGAAGAGGGGATCATCCCTCTGAGGGGTAATTTCTGGCTTTCTGTCTCTTTGTCTTTGTCTCCCCAGCGAGTGCACGCACCTTATAGCAAAAATCCCCCTCTCTCTCTAAAACAAAAAAAAAAAAAAAAAAGGAAAAGAAAAAGAAAAGGAAGTAAATTCATTATTTGCTAGGCTTATCAAATGATACATATTATACCAAGTGTGACATTAAGTGCTGAAGAATAAACATTGTAGGATCTTTGTCAGTCAAGTCTTCAAGAAAACTAGACTATAGTAAAATGATTGAGTTTTACTGGAAGATAATATCCATGAAAGTGAAAAAAGAGAAGCATGAACAGGTGAAGCTTTCAGATCTGACACTTGAGACAAAGAATAAGGAGCAAAGAAGGTTGGTGAAGAAAGCATGAGGCTGTGTTGCATACTTGACAAAATTTTGGCCAACCCAGCAGTGAGGGTTAAGAAGCTAACCTGACCATTAGATGAGTTTCACTTTGGACAAAAATATTCAGGGATTAGTATTCTAGTTATGTCCAGTCATTTGTTGGAAGATGTCCCAAATTCAAAAGTTAAGGTGGATCCTAAAAACAGAGAAGTTGGAAAGTCTAAGCTAACTCTATGCAGATGAATGGCAAGTTATTTCTTTAGGGAAATGCATTGGTATGTCTTTACAGCTACAGCAGGTGTGGTGTAAGAGCCATAAACATGTAAAGAGCTATGAGAGTTTTGAGGTTTTCACAGGCAAGGAGGTTTGCATATAGTATTTCTATTGATAATTTGTTAAATATTTAACTTTGCTGTTTGTAACTCCACATTACAACAATAATATAGAGTATAGAGACTATGTTTTTCTTTCTGTTGTCAAAATAAAAATAAAGTGGCTTGCAGCACAACCAGAAATTAATCCCTTCCTCATTTTACAACAGAGATAGGAAGAAAAAAATGTATGTCGTTTTATGTATAATCTGTCAGATCTCACAGATTAAAAATAAGCTTCTGCACTTAACATTTATTTTAAATCTAGATGTACTGACAGTCCAGGAAGGTCTAGCAAATCAAAGACAAGAATAATAGGCATTCTCTCTCTCAGGGCTTTATGTAATTTAATGATGGAGAAATTGATCTTCAGTTAAAGCAATAACAATGCAGGTTCCGCTCTAATTACATTAAAATGATTCTAGATATGATAATACTGATGTTTTGAGATTAACTTTCATAGCAGAACTGCAAATCATACATTATCTGTGCTGTTGGGAAGATTATTGAGTTACAAAAATCAGTCTCTACATTTTGAATTAATTTGGCCAATATTTATCACCACAGACATTAATACATTTTTAAAGAAAGAATTTAAAATATACACTAGTTTTCTTCTAGTAATAAGAGTATGTTGAGGAAAGTTGGAAATCTGTATGGTATCAAAGTAATCAAACATTTTAGGCACCAAGAATGACTGAACTGTTGTTCAAATATTGTTTTATAAGAATACGACCCATTGAAGAGGAAATGGTGGGGATACAGAGAGTCTCACTCATTATTTTCTTGTCTTTATAATGATAAGCAAAATATTGGAAAAAGGAATTTATCTACTATAAATAACAGACAGATTAATTATGTCTATTAATTTATTGACAGATTGAATCCCTAGATTTAATGAATAGAGAAATATAAATGATTTGACACTAGAACTACTTATAATTCAAGATGATCTTCACATCACATTGAAAATCATATTTACAGCATAGGTAACCTCTCTTCACTCCCTACTATTTTTCAAAGCTTTCTTTGCCACTGTGGTCTTTTCGTTTATTTTTACCAAATAAATATCATGTATTTTGCAACTTAAATATACCAGCCATGTGGTATCCTACTGCCTTAAGCACCACGCTACCAGTTTACTGTAATTTTATTGTCTTAGTGATAATTACGTGTTTAGTCTTGGCGAGGAGACTTTAATTTTACTTACTACTCAGTATAGCAAATTAGTTGAGAATAGTAAATAGTGCAGCAATAACAATTTATACATACCCTTTGTTGCTTATATCCTGTCTCTATAACCAGAATTTTTATTTTCCATACTTTCTTTCATTTTTCTGATTTATTCTAGAATTGTTTTTTGATTAAATATATTTTTTGCTATTTCCTTTGCTTCTTCATCAATTATTGTTATTATTAATAATAATATTCTTACTATTAAAATTAATTTTAAATTTTCAATATTATCATTTTGAAAGACATCTTTTTATATATAGAATTTTTTTTTATTTTTTTTTTTTAATTTTTTGTGGAGAGGTGTTTGCTACAGGGTGCGTGCAATCACCAGACAGAGACATAGAGACAGAAAGCGAGAAATCAGTCCCCAGGGGGGATGGTCATGCTGCAATCCCTTCTCTTCCATTCTCCTCTCGGGATCTTGGGCACACACGCACACGCGTCCGGCGTGAGTTTTAAGCCACCAGGTCCGGGACGCAAAACGTGGTCGACTATGTGGGAGTTCAGCGACATAGCCATTACACTAACTGCTGGTTCCCAACATATATAGAATTTTTAAATGACTATTACCCAGGGCCAGCAGGTGATGTGGTAGTTAATTCACTGCATTTTCACATGGATAATCATGGTCTGAGGTCCAGACGGGCAGCTTGAAAATTACACTGGGTCCTTGTACATTCATGCCCAAAATCCTGAAAGGAGAATGGAAGAGAAGGAATTTCAACATGCTCATCCCCTCATCTCACTTCTTTCCCTCTCTCTGTGTCTCTCCAGTGACCACATATACCCCATGGCAGAAACAAACAAATAAAACAAACAAATAAACAAAAATACTGTTACTTTCACTAGTATTTCTATTTCAAATTATATTAATTATATTCTAGCCAATTTCAGAAAATTAGAGTTGTAGCCATAGAATAATACATTAAATATTACAGTAAATAATAGTATCAAATAATAAGCTATATATTATTTTCTTTCTTGGGGGAAAGAGATTTTTCCTATAGGGTGCATGCGCTCACTGGAGAGAAAGAAACAGAAAGTGAGAAATCAACCCCCAAGGGGATGGCCACACCACAATACCTTCTCCTCCATTCTCCTCTCAGGACTTTGGGCCTGCATGCACATGCACCTGGTGTGAGTTTAAGCCACCAGGGCCAGGACTCAAATCATGATTGACTACATGGGAGTCCAGTGACATAAACATTTTGTCAACTGCTAGCCCCATAAACTACATTTTCAATTATAACATGATTGATTTTCTTTATTATAGGAGTTTTCAACCACATAGGAGATAAAAAATTATCAATTCAGAACTTGATTAGTAGTCAAATCAGTAAGAAGAGAGAAAATAAAGAGACAAGATGAGATATTCTATTTTTTTTATTTATTTATTTTTTGGAGAAGTTTTTGCTATAGGGCACATGTGCTCGCCAGAAAGGCAGAGAGACACAGAGAGATAGAAAGTGAGAAATCACCCCCCAGGGGGGGTGGCCACACTGCAATCCCTTGTCTTCCATTCTCCTCTTGGGATCTTGTGCACTCACGCACATGTGCCTGGTGTGAGTTTAAGTCACCGGGTCCGGGACTCGAACCATGGTCAACTACATGGGACTCCAGCAACATAGCCATTATGCTAACTGCTGGTCCTGAGATATTCTAATTCTTAAAATAAAACTAAGTTTTATTGGTGGTGTGGAGGTTAAGGTAACTGGATCCCATATGGCCTACTATTGGGTTTGAGTCCTGGACTAAGCAGTTTGATAAACATACCAGATGTCTGTACATGTGTACACAAAATCCCAAGAGGATAGTGGAGATTTTTTCATTTTTTTCCCTCTATCTCTGTCTCTCTCTAGTGAGCACATAGACACTATAGCAAAAATAAAACTAACCACTGTATTTTATTTTATTTTGTGAATAGTATGTTAATTCACATCTCACTTTGATTGAATTTCAAAGAAGTTAAATTATTTCTTTTTTCTTTTTCTAAATTATTGTAAAATATTTCTTTGTTTGCTATTAGACCTGATTTGTCTTACCATGCTATGACATGATATGACTTATTAAACATTCAAATTGGATGCAATAAAGCTTTAGGGTAAAAAATAAGGAAGTTGTGTCTTTGGAAATAAATTCTCTGAATGCATACCTCTTTAGCATCAAATTGAAATAAAGTTAGCTCTGCATAGTGGATACCCATTCGTGATGCTAATGTGATACTTAATTCATAAAAATTTCCAGAGGCTGAATGATTTAACAGATGGAAGTTGCCTTAAAATGAAAATATCATATGATAGTCATAAATGCATATAGGGTATATTCTCATACAGAATGTAAATAAAATAGTAGAATCATGAATTTAACAAAAGGCATAATGTTCAGTTAAATCTGCTAAGTGTTCATGTGAACATGATCCTTTCTCAGTCGAGAAGACAAAATTCAGTAAATTTAATTTTCAAATAATCTTCAAAGATTATAATCAGAGTGACTATTTTTGAAGAAAAGACAATACTTAAATTTTATTTGCTTGTTGTTAATTAAAATAGACTAATATTTATTGAACAAATCATATGACATTATATGATATTTTTATAATAACAAATGTATTAATAAATATATATTATATATATTATAGATTATAATTATTTTTATGAATGACTTAGTCATTTATGTAATACAACTGTTTATACAATTTTGCCTACTCAGTTTATTTTTTCCTATCTCGAATAAGTGAACATTTTATATTACTCTGTTTTCATTAGTATTATATCTGAAAAAAATATCAATTATAGTACAGACTAATTCACAAATGGGAAATCATGTATCATCAAATCAAAACTAATGTCTTTCTTTTTTTTTTGAGAGAGAGATTCTTGCTATAGGGCATGTGTGCTCGCCAGACAGACAGAGAGAGACAGAGAGACAGAAAGCGAGAAATCACCCCCCAAGGGGGATGGTCATGCCGCAATCCCTTTTCCTCTGTTCTTCTCTGGGGATCTTAGACACGCACGCACACGCACCTGGCATGAGTTTTAAGCCACCGGGTCCGGGACACGAACTGCGGTCGACTACATGGGAGTCCAGTGACATAGCCATTACGCTAACTTCTGGTCCCAAAACTGATGTCTTCAAAGTAATACAATGTACTGTTAGGTAACTCCACCTAATAACTCTCCAGATAATATAAAAGTTAGAAAAGCGAGTATCCTTCTGGTTTGATAGTGATAACATTCACTCAGCGAGGAAATACTGGAAAAAGATCACTTTGGTGTTCAGTGTAAAAGTGTAACTCTGGGTTTTGAAAATGTTTTAATCACTTAACATTTTCAACATGGTGATATAGACATGTAAAAATTTCATCACTCTCTTGAAAATTCATTGAATTCATTGATTCAAAAAAAATCTGTTAAGCACCTTCATGTAACAAAAATGATAAAAACGCATGTTGTGAGTTTTCAACCTTATGTCTAAAGATCCAAGAATGCAGAGATAAACTTAGATTAAAAGCATTATGGGTGAAATTAAGCCAAATAGTAAGGGTGATTAAGCTCCGTAGGGTATGAGAAATTTAAATAAGGAACTTGACATAAATAGGGAGGTTTAGAAAAACTTTTATTGTTAAAATTTGGCTAAGATGGTAGAGAAGACACGTATGCTGAGGTGGAAGCCTCAATCATTAGTTAGGTCACCTACTGAAAAAAAGAGAGCCAGAAAGCCTATGCCAGCATCTCCTGAAACTCACATAGTGAGTGGCCCAATTAATAATGATGAGCCAGGAGATGGAAGTGAAAAGTAATGGACTGAAGGAGGTTATGTCATCTAATCTGATATACAGAAGTATTTCTAAACAAGATTATCAAAGACGAGTGTGACTGAATCTGCTGTAAGTTCAAGTAAGAGGAAGAAGGTCATGTCCATTCATTTAGGAATATGACAGTAATTACTAACTGTTGCTATTCTTTGAATGTGGTAAGGAAACATTCCCTTAAAATTTGCTAAGACATTAGTGGAAGAAGAGAAGAGACAAGAGAAGCAGATGGTTTCAAATTATATTTAGAAGGAAAAAAATACTAAATTTTATGATGCATTTTCTTTGGCAGGTAAGGACAAGAGCATAGTCACAGTGCTTACATTCTCTGAAAGATGATCAGGTTTGGGGAGAAAATGACAGACCTGGTTTGGACTTGTTTGAGTTACACAAGTTGTGATCCCTTCAGCAAGCCATTGGATATGCTATGCTATGTTCATAAAAGAAGTCTGTTCTGGGCTGTTTTTACAAGTATTTAATACACAGTTACTAACTAAAACAAAAGAACAGAGCGGACAGAGAACCGATACCTATAGGAATACAGATCATGTGGGATAGAAGCAAAAATGTTGCTATAAGCAAGTTTAAGTTATCCAGTTGTAGAAAGGACAAATATCAACTAATAAATGTGATTATTCATAGCTGGGAAGATAGGTGGATGAGAACATATCATTAGTGAAGTTCTTGACTTTAAACAAGAGAGGAGAGTTTTGTTTGTTTGTTTGATTGCTAGTTTTGCAGCACACAGTTGAGGAAAAAGCCTTCTGTCATCTTTCACTTTTCTGAATTAAGTTATAAATGTATTTACTAAAACTGATTTAAGCAGTGAGAAATGGGTGATTGGAATAATTTCGTATAAACTAAGAACTGCAGTAGACACTACAAAGGATTTCAGAAAATTAAAAACATTTATACCTTTATTCTTAAGGAGCTTTAGATTAAGAAATATAAATGCTTATTAAATCTCTAGAGGAAAAAAATGTATGTTGGTTCAAGCAGAAAAACAGAACGATTTGGTTTTGGTTAAGAAAACACTACAGGTTGGGACCCGCAGTTAGTGTAATGGCTATGTCACTGGACTCCTATGTAGTCAACGGCAGTTTGCATCCTGGACCCAGTGGCTTAAAGCTCGCACCGGGCGTTTGTGCGTGTGTGCCCAAGATCCCTAGAGGAGAATGGAGGAGAAGAGATTGCGGCATGGCCATCCCCCCTGGAGTGTGATTTCTCACTTTCTATCTTTCTATCTATCTCTGTCTGTCTGGTGACTGCTCACGCCCTACAGCAAAAACCTCTCCTGAAAAAAGAAAACACTACAGGAACCATCAGATGATGCAGTAGTTAAGGTGGTGACGGACTTCCACATAGTCAATCATGGTTGGAGTCCCAGACCTGGCAACCTGAAATTTATGTCAGATGAATGTGCATGAGTGCCCAAAATTCCAAGAGAAGAACAAAGAAGAAGGGGTTGTGGCATGGTCATCCTCTCTAGTCATAACTCCTGGGATTGCAGCATGGCCATTCCCTTGTCTCTCTGATGAGCATGCACACTCTATCACATAAATTTCTTTCTCAACAACAACAACAAAAGAAAGCAAAGAAAAATAATAAAAATAAAAGAAATAAAACACTACAGATTGTGCGACATAAGTGTAGACATAATCTTATTGGAAGAGAAGAGGGAGGACATTCTTTGTTAAACAATTTTATGAGTGACTAGATGTAATAGATGAATGTAAAACACTAATAGCAAACATTAAATGTGGCCTGAATGAAACATAGATTTATTTTGGAGAAAAATAAATAAATAAATTTGGATTCCACCTTTTTTATTAATTGACACATTAACAGAAGGTATATGTGCTTGCTAAAGAAAGAGAAAAGGCGAAGAACAAAAAAGAGAAAACTAGAAAGCACCTTCAAATGAGATGTGGCCATACCACCATCCTTTCTTTACTTTCCACCCTTCAGGATTTGGTGCACTGCACTCACATAGCCACTGGGTCAGGATTTGAATCTATTTATGCCATGTTGGATCCAGCTTCCTTAATCACTAGGCTACAGGGCTGACTCTGAAAGTCCTTAAAGTAGATACTACATCTTATCTCAAATAAGGAATCACAGGCTATGCTGTGTACATAAAAGAACACTAGACACTACATCTTATCTCAAATAAGGAATCTATATTTGATTGCTGAGCATAAGGAAATAATATGTTAATTATGACTAATAAGTATTAGTCCAAAAGTGCTCTAAAAAATATCTTAAGATATGGCAGACTAGACATTGCGGAAATAATTGGAAGACCTGCACTGTGATCAGTTAGTGACGTAATGGTTGCCTGTCTGAGGTTGGTCGTAGTAGGAAAAAAAGGACTTGAACCTAAAAGACGTTCTCAGTCATTTGCCAAAATGTTGGCATTTTTATGGTAAATTTTACTGAGTACTATGATATTATGAGAATTTTGTTTTCCTGTTGATTCAGACCTCAAAAAGATCCAGAGGATAGGATGGCTTACTTAAGGAAGGAATTCAACGATCTAAGTGGTTAAGTGGTTATTTTCTTATCGTTCTGACTGATGGCAATGATCTTTGTTTCATTTTCTGAATAATTGATAGTGTAAAAACTTTATTCCAATATATGAGAAAGAATGTTCAGGGCAATTTTCTAGCAATTTCTTTTAGTACTTCATTTACTAATGAAGCAACAGTAAAACATTTTTTTGAAAAGATGTTATGCTATTTCTCTGAGAAACATCAAAATAATGATTGTTTTCATCAAAATATCCTGTGAATTTACTATTGCAATTTGTTTGTATTATAATTGTTTTAAGTCTCAGATCTTAAGGGCTATAATCAGCTTGGTGTAGGAAAAACAAACAAACATTATCTAGAGCATCTGTTTTCAAAAATTAGGCTGAAAATCACGACTAAGTTACATTCTTCTCTGTGCTCTATGGAGCTGGTTTCTTATTGCTCCTTTTCAGTGTGTTGGAGTGTGTGTTGTTAGGATAAGGGACTGAGTTATTCGCCAAATGGCCTGAAATTGCAAAGGTCCGTGGTTATCATTTATTTACTAAATATAAGTCAGCTTAGAATTTTTAAATTCAAAGTAAAACTTCAGAATTATTAGAAACATTTAAAAAATTTAATATATTGGAATAGAATAGAGTTCTAGTATGATTTCAAAGGCTTATTTATCTTTAATTTTTGAAATTCCAAGACTATTGAAAATTTTATCTGAGTCTCCTAGAACTTCAGGGGATTTGGAAAAGAAAATTCTTTTTTTTTTTTTTTTTTTTTGCTTTGAAAAAAAAAATTAAACATTTGAGTTGTAAATAGATTTACTCTATTTTATTTTTAATGTTTGTTCTTAATCTCTACTATAAAATGAAGTTATAGACCCTGCTGCAGTAGAATGCACTGGTCGATACTGTCACGTGCAGATTGAAGACACTTGAAAGTCCTGGGTTTGGGGCCAGCACATTGTAGCAGTTAAATCACTGGCTGCCACGTG
Source organism: Tupaia belangeri chinensis (assembly GCF_000334495.1). Taxonomy (NCBI): domain Eukaryota; kingdom Metazoa; phylum Chordata; class Mammalia; order Scandentia; family Tupaiidae; genus Tupaia; species Tupaia belangeri. The sequence goes on from NW_006204551.1 coordinate 761,493, forward strand.
GCTGGACGTTTCAAGTCCCGGACTCAGTTTGAAAATCACGCCAGACGCACAGATGCAGGGTAGAGGATGAAGAAGAGATTGTGGTGTGGCCACCACCCCGGGAAGTGATTTTTCATTTTCCCTCTCACTGTCTTTGTCTCTCCTTCTGATAAGTCCATGTACCATAAAGCAAAAATCTCTTACAAAAAGAAAAAAAGGAAAGAAAGGAAAACCCTAGACTTAAAAAAAAAAAAAAAGAAACCCTGGGCTTAAAAAGAAAAAAGGTAGGTGCAGTGATTTCTCTCTTCAGCTATGCCACAGGCTAATGCAGAAGGATCATAACAGCAAGATCCAATTTTTTTCTTTTGAATTATTTTTATTATTACTATTTTTAATTTCCTATAGAACTCTAACTCTTCTGAGAGAGAGGAGAGAGAGAAAGAGATGATAAGAGAGAAAGCAAGACCCCAAGTCCAGAGCTGCAAATGCAGTCAGCCATGTGAGTCCAGTGACTTAACAATTGTGCCACCTGCTGACCCTGCAGCATCCAATATTAAAAAAAATAAATAAATAAAATAAAAAGAAAGACAGACTAAGAAATTAAGCTATGACACTCTATGTTGAATTAAAGGAGCAGTGGACATCTGAAGAACTATTATGGCCAGTTCTAGGACCATTGTACATGTGAAAACCAAAAGCCCACTCATTAAGATTTTTCAAGATTTTGCTGACAATTCCGTATTGCTGTTTTCCCCAGATTTTTTTTTTTTTTAGATATCGGCCATGTCCTTTAGGATTTGCAATGATGAAAGACAGGTTAAAATGTTGTCTTTATATATTACAGTACAGCAAGAGAATTATAAAAATTTTGTCATCTCAAAAACCATTTTTAGCTTTTACTCAGACCGCTCTTGTGACAAACTTTTCTTCAATTAAACACATTAATGAAAGTAAAAATGAATTATATTTTTCTAGACCAATTATCTAAGCTAGCAAGAAAATTTGGTGTTACGTTATTAATATGTTTTAGTTTCATCCTTCAAATGCTTTCATTGACCCATAACTGAAACTTAAAATGACTGAACCATTCAGATAACACCTGCTAATAATAAGTTGGCTGTCTTACTGTTACCGTAGCACCATGACTATCCTCCGTGTACCTGGTAAGGATTTCACAGAGAGAAACCCTTGTACTTAGAGAGCAGACAGTGATTTCCCCACAGTGAAACTTCATAGTTTGGACAAAGGCTGTCAGCCCCTTATGCTTAAGGCTAAGAAAATTAAGTTCTGAAAAATGGCCTACTTACTCAGTTATAAGTACATTAGTATGAGGAGAGCTGGTGGCGTGGTGGTTAAGGTGTGAGAATTGCATTTGGGTAACAACAGTTTGAGTCCTGAACCTGATGGCTTAAAAATCACGCTGGCCCCGTGTGTCTGTGTGCTCAACACCCCAGAAGGAGAAAGGGATTGCAGTGTGGATATCACCCATGGGGGTTATTTCTCACTTTCTCTCTCTCTGTTTTTCTCTGTCTCTCTCCAACCAGTACCTATAAAACCCCAAAATAACATAAAATTTGAAAAAGTACATTAGCGTATACTGGAATATCGGCAAACATTAGAAAAACTCTAAAATATGGTAAACGTGACACATGTACATATGCATACAACTACTGATGGCAGAGCACTTCATCAACACTGTGATGCTGGACCCACATGGAAAGCTCCCAGATTTGTGAACCAAGGCCATACATGAGTGTCCGTGATCTGGGCCGGCTGAAGTTGGGAGTGAATCGAGGTGTGAAGAACCTGCTAAGGAGCTCCTATCTCTCTCTCTCTCTCACACACACACATTCACAGAAGAAATCAATAAATTTAAAGAAACACTATAATTCAGTGTGTCTCACATTTGTCACATGCAGAGCTTATAGTCATTGAGTACTTTGTCAGTGTAGTATGTAATTTGTGAGATCCCTCAATGACAGACAGATTTGACAAAGTGAAGAGTTAATAACCATAGCCCCAGCCTTGAACAGCTGCATTCCTTTAACTCTTCAACTGTTTCCCTAATTCATGACCACATATAAAAGTTTTTAAAATTTGTATTACTTCTTTTATTATATATTTTCTTTCTTTTTTCTTAAATTTGTCATAGGACAGGTGCACTTGTCAGAAACAGAGGAGGAGAGAAAGAGAAAGTGAGAAAATACCACCCAGGGGAAGCCACACCACAATCCCTTTTCCTACAGTCCTCTCTGGATTTGGAGCACACACACACTGTCACCTGGATTGTTTTTAAAGCCACTAGGTCTGGGATTCAAACTACATGGTTGACCACATGGGATCCAGCCTCTTTAATCTCCACACCTCCTTGCTGGCCCTATTCTACGTATTCTAACCGTGTTATTTTCCCTGCTTGCAATTGGTCCAACTCTCTTAATGCCCATATGAGACGTCCAAATGTCTGCACAGTAAGATCAACCAAGACCCTGCTTCTGCTACCTACCTCCTGGGCTGCCTCCCCTCTCCTCTGACCATCATGTGACTTCCGTCAGCATAACTAACAAGAGATTTTGCGAATGTGCTGTTAATTCAGTTTCCCCTGCCATTTACAGGCTGTTTTCCAGCTCACGACCTCACCTTTTGTGGTATAGACATATTCTACTCATTTATTGAAATCCAGCTTAAATGTCGTGATGTCCTATAACCACCCCAAAAAATTAATTACACATTTTTGTACTTATTATACAATTATCCACCACAGCATTTACAAAACAACGTAAGAGGATCACTTGTTCTCTTATGTGGGGAATAAATTATTGAGTAATTAGAATTTCTCACATTTGTCCATTTTCTATTCAAACTGAATCAAATTGTCAAGTATTCCTTTTTTCTTTTTCATCTTTTTTTTTTTTTTTTTGCTGATTTACCAGAGGATGTAAATGCTCATGAGAGAGAGAAAGAGAGAGGAGAGAGAGAGAGAGAGAGAAAGTGAGAAGTGAGAAAGCACCCCATGATGGGGAATAGCCATGCCACAATCCCTTCTCCATTCCTCTTTTCAGGATTTTGGTCATGCATGCACGTGTACCCCACATGTTTATCAAGATGCCAGATTTGAGACTCAAATTGCACAGTTGGTCCTGTGGGACCTAGCTGCTTTACCCACTGTGCCACTGACTGGCCCAAGTAGTCCCCTTTTCTCATGTTCGACTCGTGCATGAAAAGCTTAAGCTAATTGTAGAATTGTCTTCAAAAGGGAGGAGAGGAAGATGTGCAGTTTTCCAAAAATGCAAGCCAGGGCTAGGTATACATGTTATGTATAGATTTTTTTTACTTTGTGTACTGAAAATGCAGCTTTGGGTGTGATTCTCGTGCCTTATGGTTGGCAAAGAAACATGACTTTGGATTCTCACAAAGCTTTGTAGACACATTCACAAACTGGAATGGGTTGAAGAGTAAGAGCCTTTCTGTCTTTTCCAAGCAACACACATAACGCCTGACTTCCAATTGCACATATTATACATTGCATGAGGTATAAAAAGAACTCAGTCTTTTCAGTTGGATCAAGTTGGATTTTAATTTATTCTGTCACTTATTTTGCACACTAAATTGATCATGTTAAATTCTCTGTGGCATACATTTCTCCTGGATGTTAATTGCAATAAGAAACTATTCAACATGAAAATAAATTAAACATTAGAATTATTTATAAATACTTGTGTTAATTTTTAAAAAGATAATTACTATTTGGTAACCTTAACTCTGCTGATAAAGACCCTGCCTTATCTTGTTTTCATCACCAATTTCGTTGATTCACAAGTTTCTGATGGTCAATGTTTACTGATAGTAAATTAAATAAAATACAACCTGAGTTATAATTTATAATCTTATCAGGTGAAAGCTTATAGAACAAAAATAATATAAATTTTAAAAATTAATGAAATATATACTTACCTTTGGGTGTCTCTGAAATTATATGTCTTTGACAAGTAATTGAAAAAGCAAGGAGTAAAAATGGTTCCATAGAAGACCTTGGAATGACATGTAAATATATTTCCTCAGTTTTGCAATCTAGGAAATGGAACAACCAAAATAATATTTCACTGTATCAGAATTCAGAAGCTAAATGATCAATTCAGCCACAATTTCTCTCACATCATTTAGACAAAGAAGTCAATTAAGTGGAACATTAAAAGCTGATGAATCACACAGTGGCATAAAATAGCAATTAGAAAAGAATCAGTTAATGAAGTAAAATGACAAGGCAGAAGTCATCAAGTGACTATAACAGAACCAGTCCGCTAATGAGAAGTGACACTGAAGAATAGAAATGCCAAATAGAACAGTGACTCTGACAGAAAATATATTGGATATATTCATACAGCTAATCGTGTTAAATGCCTGTGGTGCTTAGGCTATTTTTTTCAGTTTTAATTTGGTATTATCACAATTATTTTAAAAATATTTAATGTGATCTGGTTAGGTCTTCCAAATACATCATACCACATTTAAAAAGCTATAGCTTACAAACATTTTGATTAAACATTAAATGTACGTGGATCAAAAAAGTCCATATATTTACATTTATTAAATATGAATACCATAAGGTGCATAATGCATTAGGAAATTTCCCTTTCTTTTTCTGTTAGTCTATACGGGTAGAAAAAGACTCCACTGCCACTAACTGGCTTAGAATGAGGGAAGTCAGAAAGAAATAAGATACGTTCAGAGTGAAATAAGTAATTTAGTTTCCAACACTTACCTCTTCCCACTGTCCTTTTCTGTTAATATACATAAGGTCTCACAGGAAAAAATTCTTAGTAAATTGTAGCCTAATTGTTAGGAGTTAGTCTCACATTGAAAAAATTGCTTGTGAGAGAATAAACAGTACAAAATATAACTAATATAATTTTAACTTCAAAGTATTATATTTACAGTCTTGGTACTAAATTTTTTAACGGATTTTTATTTGTATATAGCAATTATTTTTTCTTCTTTTCTGGAGAGGTTATTTTTAGCTTTAGGGCATGTGCGCTTGCCAGAAACACAGAGAGAGACAGAGAGACAGAAAGCGAGAAATCACCCCCCAGGGGGGATGGTCATGTGGCAATCCCTTCTCCTCCATTCTCCTCTCGGGATCCTGGGCACGCACGCACACGCGCTCGGCATGAGTTCAAGCCACCAGGTCCAGGACTTGAACCGCGGTCGACTACATGGGAGTCCAGTGACATAGCCATTACGCTAACTGCTGATCCTTGTATAGAGCAAATTTGAGTTCACAGAAAACTGGATCAAACTTGATAGTGTTTGCCTTGATTGAGTTGCTTGTTAACAAAATAGCTACTACTTAAATACATTAGAAGAAATAAATCCAAAGACAAGTCACAGGAACTGAGCTCTCAATACTGCACATTTGTAATAAATATCCTAGAAAATTATCAATGACTTAAGTATACACAGTATCACCTCAAGTTACGCTTCAAAGGTGTGTAGCAAAAATTCTGTTTATCTGGGTCCAGCAGATGGCATGGAGGTTAAAGCAGAGGGATCTCACAAGGTTGACTGTGTGGTTTGAGTTTCTGACCTGACAGCTTGAAAATCATGCTGGTCACATGGGCGTGCATGCCCAAAATCCTGTGAAGAGAACAGAGAGGAAGTGAATGTAGTATGAGCATCCCCCGGGGGGTGATTTCTCACTCTTCTCTCACTCACTCTCTCTCTCTCCCTGTCTCTCTCCAGTGAGTGCACACATCCTATAGCTAACAACAATAAAATTTCACTAATCTAGGAATTTTGGAAGTAAATTTTTATATTTATCTAGGTGTTCTGATTAAGAAAACATTATAACAAACTCTTACAAACACATTGAAAATAATTTCTTCTTTACAGTCAATAATAATTGGTAGTATATATTGCTTTGGTATGTAGCAATAGACATTTTATTTATTTTTTTCTTGCTGAAAGACACTTGCTCTCACCAGAGAGAGAAAGAAAGAGAGGAGAGAAAATTAGATATGAACCCCCAAGCGGGAAGACTGTGCTGCAATCGCCTCTCTTCCATTTTGCTCTTCGGATTTGGGGCACTCATGCCATGTACCTGACATGTTTTTCAAGCTACAGGGTCTAGGACACAAACCACACAGTTGGCCATGTGGGATAGATCCTTAGTCACCATGCCACCTGTTGACCAGGTAATGTACACTTTAACATTGCACAGCAAAATAAATATAAAAGCATGGGAAATTGAACCCCTATTATGTGCTTCCTGCATTTTTCTTTATAAGTTAATTTCTGTTTACCAGTAGGTTTAATTTCTTTTTTCTGGTTCTCAATATTGAAATATAGAATTGAATAAAAATGGCAATGGTTCCAAGTCTACTTCTTACATAGAACAACTCTCACATGTGTAATTTTAAGAGAGTTAACTATTTATTAGAATAATATCTTCTGATAATGAGAAAAAACTAATAATCATATATATTACATATAAGTAAATGTATATATGAACATTTATGTAATGTATCAAGATCGAATACATGTAAGGCAGAACATTATTTAATATTTGCTACATATATAGTATTAAATGTAATCAGATAAATGATTAAACTTAAAGGGGATAAGTAACTAACATATGAGAATGACAGAATTTAAATCTCATTTTACTCCCAAAAGGTGATATCCTAAGATTATAGTATTCTGTTTCCATTTTTTTCCTTCAATTCAATTTCACCATATTTTACTGTTACAATTAAGTTATCAATGACCAGACTTGGAAATTTGTTGATTGAAAATTTTTTAGAAATGAAAATTATATGAAACTGACACATGGATAGCTAAGCAGCTGACTCAATTTTCACAGTTTATAGAATAAAATCATAATAAATCAGATTTATAACTTTTCACATAACTCTGCTGCTATAGGCTTACTATTCAGAAAAACATGACTGGATATTATTCTAACTATACTTTTGATTAAAGTCTTCCTATTTTAATTATAGATTTTCATAGCCTGCTTATTTTACTTTGGTAATTTACTGTGTAATGGTTCATCACAGCAATCTGAAGAGTAAAGTCTATGACAAACAATATTTGTTGCTATGCCTGTATTTATCCATCCCACGTGGGAGTTAAAAAAAACTATAGATCAACATTTTTTTTTGAGAGGTTTTATTTAACTATAGGGTGTGTGTGCTTGCCAGACAGACAAAGCCAGAGAGACAGAAATCGAGAAATCACCCCCCAGGGGGGATGGCCACACCATAATCCCTTCTCCTACATTCTCCTCTCGGGATCTTGGGCAGGAACTCACATGCTCCGGGCGTGAGTTTAAGCCACCGGATCCGGAACTTGAACTGCAGTCGACTACATGGGAGTCCAGCGACATAGCCATTATGCCAATTACTGGTCCCCTGTAGATCAACTTTGAGACTGAATTATCCATCACTGACAATATATCGCTAAACTTCTCTGGTGTGAGTAACTAGAATTCTCAAAACCAACCTATGTGTCCTTTCCAAAAGTACTTTTTTTAAATGGAAACATGTATTATCATCTGGCTAAACATTGTGATTAATACTTAGTAAGAAAGTAAAACCATTGAAATTACACATATATATATATGTATATATGTGTGTGTGTATATATATACACACTTCATATATATAATTAAAATTAAATATTAAGAATGGATCAGGGGCCAACAGGTGGCTTGGTGGTCAAGACACAGGACTCCCACATGGCAGATCACTGCTTAAATCTCAGACCAACAGCTTGAAAATTGTGCTGGAACATGTGTGTGCATGCCCAAAATCCTGAGAGAAGAGTAGCAGGGAAGGTATTGCAGTGTGGCTATCTCTCTTGAGGGGTGATTTCTTACTTTCCCTCTCTGTCTCTCTCTCTAATGAGCACATGTGTTTTATGGCAAGAACCTAAATAAAAATTAAAAGAGAGAGAGGATCAAAGAAACAGTATTACTTTAAAAACATGAACTCTAATCCAGCCATTCTTTTTTTTCTCTTTTGGTTTTTATTTTAGAGCACACTCTCGCCAGAAAGACAGAGAGACAGAAAGCAAAAAATCATTCCCCCCCAGGGGAGGTGGACACACAGCGATCCTTTCTCCATTCTCCTCTGGTGATCCTAGGCACACATGCACATGTGCCTGGTGTGAGACCAAGCCACTAGGTCTGGGATTCAAACTGTGATAATCTACATGGGAGTCCAGCGACATAGCCATTACGCCAACTGCTGCTCCCTAGCCATTCATTTTAAAAGTTTTACTCTAACAATTTTATCACTCTACTATGTAGCCTTTAAGGAGAGGATGATTTTGATGAAATAGGGGTATAGGAGATTCATATCCCAGATTATACAAAATTTATGTGAACAAACATCATTTGAGTTTTGTGTGGATCTCATTCAGGTGAGTTTTTGAGCAGAATTTTTCCATGTTAATTATACATGACGCTGGCAATATAAGTCATCACCTTTTTGTGAACGAAATATTTTAACATGATTAAGTTTTCAAAATTTGGTGCCTTTTTTCCAGCATTCTTGGTCTAAGGAAATGTAACACACTGAAATCTTTTGTACTTACCTCCTCACCTGTCATGAAATCAAACCAAGTGAATTATCTTGTTTGCAAAACAACCTCAATACCTTGGTAAAGGATATTGATTCCTATAATATTTAGATTGATACACCAAAATGATAATCCTGAAATTATGTTAAGTGTTGTGGATGCATTTATATGAAGTTTTATGCTGTTGCACAATTATTCATAGAAAACAAAGCTAAGAAAATGAAACACATCCTAAAAATTTTAAGGTTAAGATTGTTTTAGTAAGTAGTAGTTTTCATATTTTCAGCATTTTCCTTTTAAAGTTCTCAGAGTTTAGCATGCTGAGGTTGAAATAATTACGTTTGAACTTGCTTAATCACAGACTAAATATAACTATAATTATTATTGAGATGAAGCTGCTGTTTTGTTTTAGAACACTCTAATAAGAAAGTGTAGCTTTGTTTTCAACTACAACCTTGGCATTGCTTTAGAATAATAACTAATGCTACTACTATGAACATCAGCATAAAGGTTTTTGTGCAAAATAATTTTTGTTTTTCATGAAAAATTCCCAGGAATAAGGGTGATGGTTTGTATGGTAACTGAAAATTTAGTTATCTTTTTTTTTTCTTTTGAGAGGTTTTTCACTGTAGGGCGCGTGCACTCGCCAGACAGACAGAGAGAGACAGAGAGACAGAAAGCGAGAAATCACCCCCCAGATGGGATGGCCACACTGCAATCTATTCTCCTCCATTCTCCTCTCGGGATCTTGGGCACACACGCACATGCGCCCGGCGTGGGTTTTAAGCCACTGGGTCCGGGACGTGAACCACGGTCGACTACGTGGGAGTCCAGCAACATAGTCATTACGCTAACTGCTGGTTCCCAAAATTTAGTTATCTTTTAAGAAACTGCAAAAGGATTTTCTACAGTGGCTGTACCATTTGATCGTCCAACATCAACAAATAAAGATGAGCATTTCTCTGCATCGCCATCAGCATTTAGTGCTGTCACTATTTGATTTTTAATTATTTTAGACATTTTGATGCATGTGTGGCAATATTTTATTTTGATTAGAGTTTGCATTCCCTTCTTGACTAATAATTTGGAACATCATTACATTTGCTTATTTGACATTTGTATTTCTTCTACAGTGAAATATCTGTTCATGTCTTTTGCCCATTTTATAATTTTTTTGTTACTTTGAGTTTTGAGAGTTTTCTTTTCAGACTAGATACTAGTCTTTAGCTAGATATGTGGAATACAAAAATCAACTTTCAATCAATAGTTTGTCTTGGGTGTGGGGCAGAGGAAGTTTTACAGGTTAGAAAAATTCATACATTTCTTTATCTTATTAACAACACATTGGCAGTAAAGTGTGTTTAGTTTTATGACATAAAATGTATTTACTATTTTCTCTTATAGATTTCACTTTTGGTGTTAAGTGCAAGAAATCTTTGATTATCTCTATGTGACAAACAATATTGTAGACTAGTTTCTATTTTAGGGGAAAAATAATGTCAACATTCAATAATTTATTTAGATTTAATTACCTAAAAGGAGAGTAGGTATAATGAATGGCTAAAATACCTTTCTAAGATTTTCCCATGGGAGTACAATTTTGTTTAAATTGTTGATTACCTCATAGAAAAAAATAATTTTGACTTGAAAAGATTGATTAGCCAATAATGTAAGCTACCTCAAAATACATACACCTCTTGTTTTTGTTACTAACATTCCATTTTTGGGTTATAGAGTTTTAAAAAAGATTGTTTTTATTATATGTTTTAAATTTGCTAAAGGGCACATGTGCTTGGGAGAGAGAGACAGAGAGAAAAAAATGAGAAAGCACTCCTGTCCTCCCCCGGAGTCAGACCATGCTACGATAGCGTCTCATCTATTTTCTTCTCAGAATTTTGGGCATGCAAACACACAGGCCTGGCAGGCATGTTTTACAAACTTTCGTCTCTCCAGGGAGTGCGTGTCCCCTATAGTAAAAATATCTAAAAAATAAACAAAGAGATAAATGAATAAATAGCTTATCAATAATGTAAATGAGTGTCTTTTTGTGACATCGTAAGTAGAGTCATACTATTCTCTGAACAATCAAATTAATATGCATAAGGACAAATTTAACACTGTAATAAAAAACATTACTACCAATGATACCATTTTTATGATGCAAATTTATTAGCCATAAATTGGTGGTAACTTATTTAAATAAACGCCAGCTTGAAATCACATAAACAATTCAAGAACTTCTCATTTTATTATTGTGTAACACAATTTATTTTCTAACTGAGCATTGTCCGTTTTGGATAAACTTCATATTTTGTTCTTAAGATATAAAATATCTGTATTAATACATTCTGTCTCTAACATGAATAAGTGGAATTGTAGTATTTTAATGAACTTTAGGTTTTGAAAGAAATAATAGAAAGGCAATTATTATGTGTGTGTGTGTGTTTCTTTGGATGAAAACCATGTCTCCACTAAGATTTATTGGACAAAATTATTTACTAAGAAAAACTACTGACCATTTGCCATTAGTTTACTATGCACAAATGTACAGATCTTCAACAGTATATTATTTTTAAAAAAAACTATTAACCAGGAGAAAAGTATAAGTAAATTCTGTCAAAATAATGAATGTTTTCATTAAAACCGATCAGTACGATGGTCTTAGGTCCAATACATGCTTACATGTGAAACACCAGTTGATATTTATCAATTTGAACTGGATTTCAAACTGCGAAAGCACCTATCCTTGTCACAAGTAGCTGCAGCTTTTAGCTTCAACACACTATGCTTACATACTAAGACAGCAACAAGAGATGATTATAGCTTTTTCTTCACTGCTCCCTGCAGATGGTAAGATTATTTTGAATTTAGGAACACTAAGGTAGTTTACTAGCTAGGCTGATTACACAATAAAATAATCTTGACACTAAGTCAAAGTAAATACTCCAGGTTTCCAATTCAATTTGTTTGTCTTAGCTTCAGTAGCTTTTGCTGGAAAGACCTCTGCTGCTATTGAGCTTCTTCGAAGCAGTCCCATGAGGCTGCCAGGTGCCTAGCAGAAGTTTAGAGGGCTGGTGCCCCTGGGATAAACTCCAAGCAGTGTGGCAGGAAGCCAGCAGCTATGTTCCTCTTGCTATTACTCACCCACCCACTCCCCTATTACCTCCTCTAGAGTACCATCCAGTTGAAGTACTTTTATCTGAAATGGTTGGGACCAAAAGTGCTTTGGACTTTGGATTTTTTCCCCCTCATCCCAATCACAGGACAACTTTGAGGATTATAGACTTTCCCTAAGCATAAAAGTCTCCTGTCCTAAGATCTTCTATACCAAGCGATTAGATACATCACCCCTAAATGAATATGAGTGGGGGACATACAGTATGGATATGAGTAACGAGTATACAAGAGAGTTCATATAGTGTAGAGTCCTAGTCAAAGAAATAGAAGGTTTAAGTATTGTCTTTATTTCCTCCATGTCATACTGCTTGGTTTGTTGGTTTTGCCATAGAGTGCACGGCTTGCAGGAGAGAGACAGAGTGAGGGGAAGTGAAAATCACCCCTCCGGGGGATGGCGACACTGCAATCCCTTCTCCTCCTTGGTATTTTTGGTACACGCACACATGTATCCAGTATGTTTTTCAAGCCACTGGCTTTAAATTCAGAATGCAGAGTCAGCCATATGGGTCAGCCAGTGCCTTATCGACCATGGCACCTGCTAGCCCATCTTCTTGTCTTAACTAAGCCTATTTACCAGAGTTGAGCTTATTCTCACAGACAGATTAACATTCTTCAAAGACAGTCTCCTTTCCTGAAGAAATGTGTGGAATACTGCACCATTAGTTCTTCTCATTTGACAGTAGGAAGTTTATCCCGACTCCATGGCATTATAAATGGGTCAAGACAATAGACATGTATTAAATGTAAAACTCTCTGTTTTGTTAAATTCACAGTTCAACCTTTATTCTATTTCGCATCCTTAATTACATGAAACATTTTATCCCCTAAACATCTGAGATTTTGAATAAGAATAAACAACAAACCCAAAAATTTCAATGCCTGCTGTATAATAGCAAACTTTTAATATATCACACCTTTTTATAATTTTTCCAGAAAGAAAACTCTCAAAAAATTAAAATGAGCTAAAATAAATAAATAAAATTTTCTTCAGTTAAAAGTTAGAGAGTTGTATCCCACATAGCAGACCTTGGTTCGAATCCCAGTACTGGCAGCTTGAAAAGTGCACCACACACAGTTGTGTATGCTTACCCAAAAGCCTGACAGAATGGGAAAATGGAGAAGGGATCGTGGTGGGAACCACACTCTCTTTAGGAAGTGGAGAGAGGATGCTTTCCCTATCCCTCTCTGTTTCTTTGTATCTCTCTTACAACCATACATGCTTTCTAGCAATGAAAAGAAAACAATTAGAAAGTCAATCCTTTGTTCTCTTTGTGCCAATTCTTACATAATAAGGGTAATATTAGTAGCATGTACCTGTAGTCAGGTGAGGAATACTTCATTTCACATATGTCCTAGCCTCTAGTTCACTAATTAAACAGCATTACAAAAAAAACGAAATACTATCCATTTTTATCCCTCAACTATTACTTGGAGTAAAGCTTGCAGAGATGGTCTTTGATAAAACCCAAAACTTTGGAAAGACTCCTCCTGGACCCTCACACTCTGTAGCATACTAACAGACTTGCTTTCCCAGCAGACTGAGTCAGCCTGACCTCGACCCACCCTACTGTAACCACTACCGGGTCCTCAGAGAGGGATACATGCATTGAGAACCTGCAGGCCAATCAAAAGGAATAATAGGAGTCAGCAGGTAGTGGTGTGGTGAAGGTGCTGGACTCCCAGATGGCTGACAATGATTCATTTCCCGCACCCAACTGCTAGAAAATACACTGGGCATGTGTGTGTGTGCCCAAAATCCAAGGAGGAGAATGAAGGAACATTCCTTCTAGGGGGTGAGTTCTCATTTTTCCTCTGTCTCTGTCCCTTTCCAGTGAGTGCACATGCCCTGTGGCAAAACTGTAAAATAAATAAAATAAAATAAGAATAATAACTCTGCAATTTGGACAGCCCTAGTAACTCTTCTCTGAACAGTGCTGTTTTTCCCCTGTATTCCTGGTTGTCCAGAGCCTCTTAAAACGTTAACTCAACTATAGTAGTTTGAAACTTGTCCCGAAACTCTATTTGTGGGTCCAAATTTGAACTCAATCTCTTTTTTCTGCTTCTGTCACTACATTTTGTTCTATTTTTTTCTTTTTCTATTTCTCCTTGTCTTTTTCCTCTCTCCACCTGTATTTGTTTACCTACCTCTATCTCTTTGATTACACATTAACTTACTCAAGTTTTATACAAAACAACCCTATCATTTTACAGAACAGCAAGCCAGAGATCCGAAAGGTTAAAAATTTTTATAAGGGCATAATAATTGTGTCTACGTTATTTGAATTTTTAAACTCAGTGGGATATTCCCATTTGATATAATTCATTATTTTCTGTTTTGCCTGTATTTATACTTTTGAAAAGTTATCTGGATCTCTAAATATATAATATCATCTATAATGGTAGCAATATTATTCTTGTTCAAAAATACAATTTTTAAAAAAACTTTTTTTAATTAATTGTGTCAAAAATGAAGCTTTAATCGCAAGTGAGAGAACATTATTGGGGACTTTTATGGGTTCTAAGATGATCTATTATTCTAAAATATATGTGATACAGAAATGGGAGCATGCAGGCCAAAATAAAAGAGGTTCTCTTAGACATATAAAAGTGACAAATCATAGGTAGTTTTCAATTCGAGCTAATCTTCTGCGTTTAAATTAGAGATAACGATAGATAAAAATGATACTTAAATCAGAGAAAAAAATTGTCTACTGTTTTTTACATGTTAAAATTAGCAATGAGTCATTATTACATGTTAAAACCACTGAATAACCTGCCACGGGGGGGGGGGGTATGTTAGTAGGTGCTGATGCTATTTTAAATTCTATCTCAGTAAAATACTTATTTTAGCCACTAAAATGTTAATTTTATTTTTTCATTTCCCAATTACGAATGTGGTCTTGGTTCTCAAGCTAAACTTCAAGCTGTTAAAATAAACTTTAAAACTCTATTGATTTTTAAATGTATAAAATGTAAAGTTATTGGCATCTCACAATATAACTGTTAAAGTCCGATTCCTTTTTTAATTTCTTTTTTTATTATTATTTTTATTTCATTTTATTTTATACATTCAATCAAATTATTTAGCTTACAAAGTGAATATTTCTTTTTTATTTTTTGGGGGGAAGAGGTTTTTGCTATAGGGTGCGTGTTCTCTCCAGACAGACAGAGTGTGACAGAGAGATAGAAAGCGAGAATTCATTCCCCAGGGGGGATGGCCACTCCACAATCCCTTCTCCTCCATTCTCCTCTCGGGATCTTGGGCACACATGCACCCGCACCTGGCATGAGTTTAAGCCACCAGGTCCGGGACTCGAACCGTGGTTGACTACGTGGGAGTCCAGCGACATAGCCATTACACCAACTGCTAGTCCCACAAAGTGAATATTTCAACACGTGAACATTTCTCCCCAGTCCAGTTGATAAAATTATAAAATTATCTTCAATTGATAATACCATATTTCTTTGTCCCATTAATCCTTTGCCTCTCTATTTTTCTTCTAAATGTCCTTCCTCAAACTCTCCTCTGTCACACACACTGTATCTGGTATTCACATCCATTTACTGTATTTCTATATCCTTTACTTAATCAGTTTCAGTCATAGAGTGTGGACACTCTGTATCATCTCAGGGTATTAAAAGATAGGAAGCTAACAGACTACCTTGGCAGAGCCCGGAACATATTTCTTTTTCTTATCTTTTCTTTTCTTTTTTTAAGTATCCAGTAACTTTTTTTTTTAAGTATTATTTTATTTAGCTTTATATATTTATATATTTATTTATTTATTTTTTTTTTTTATCAGAGAGAGAGAGAGAGAGAGAGAGAAAGCTGCCGGGTCTGGGACTCGATCTGTGGTCAGTCGTGCGGTAGTCCAGCCACCCTCAACCACCATGCCATCTGCTCGCCAGGAGCCTAGAACATATTTCTAAATGCTTTTCCATTTGATATTTGTCTCCACCTAGAACGAATGTTCTCAGAGACAGCCAGTCACTTGGACCAAGTTCTCCCAGCAGCCCTCTATGGAGGAGGGGCCCTGTTCCCAAAGGGCTTTTGTAAGTTGAGTAATGAAGTGCGAGCAGCAGATGGATTGTGTATTTCATAAGCACAAGTCAGATCAACAGGAATCTTTCCTTGTAACTTTCAGTTTTCTCTTTCGGACAGCTATTCTTTTATAATGATGTTTACATCCTCTCCATTACTTTGAATCCTTGAATTTAATCTTTTATTTGCTGCAATGTAACTAAGGTTTTCTTCCCTAAGTAATCGTGTAGTCATCAATAGCAAAAGCCTACTGCATACAAGAAACTGGTTCAATGACTGAATACTGATGGAATGCATTATTATCCCATTGGAGATACTGAACTGGAAATATTTAATGGCAGAGTGCACTCTGGAATAGAGTTTGATTAACCTATCATTTTTAAAGATTGTCGTGTGTTGGGCGGTGGCGGCGGCGTGGCGATGGAGCCCCTGCGTGTCCTGGAACTGTACAGCGGCATAGGCAGCATGCACCACACGCTCCGAGGGTATTGCATTAGAAGAGTTGACAGATTATCTTTCGATATGATTTTAATGAGCCCTCCATGTCAGCCATTCACAAGAATTGGACTGCAGGGTGATATGACTGACCAAAGGATGAATAGCTTCTTATATATTCTAGATATTCTCCCAAGGCTGCAAAAATTGCCGAAGTATATTCTTTTAGAAAATGTTAAAGGCTTCGAAGTATCTTCTATGAGAGACCTGTTGATACAAACAATAGAAAATTGTGGCTTTCAGTACCAAGAATTTCTATTATCACCAACCTCTCTTGGCATTCCAAATTCAAGGCTACGATATTTCCTTATTGCAAAGCTTCAGTCAGATCCATTACCTTTTCAAGTCCCTGGTAAGGTATTGATGAAATTCCCCCAGAGTGAATCTGAACATCCACAAAACTATCCAATAGATGCACAAGATAAGATTGAACAAAAGAAAATTGAAACAAATATTTGCATCAATAGCACCACACAAAGTTCTGGAAAAGATGCCATTCTTTTTTTTTCTTACATACTTATCATTTTTTATTTTTTATTTTTTTATTTTTATTTTTATTATCATCAAAATCTTCTTTATATTACATTGGATTACATATAACTTTACAGTGTATTACATCGCTTTTTCAAAAGGGAATGCCGTGAAAAAAGAAAAAAGGGAATGCCATGCATGTCAGTCAATACAGAGACATTAATATCCCCGTTTCAACATTCAATATCTTTTCTATAATTTTCCAAATTATTATTATTATTCTAATTATTTTTTTAAATAGTCAATCACTATTTCTCATTTTGCTTGTAAAAAGACTTTACCCATCATGAAATACTTCTCAGACCAATCCAGTTGAGAATACTATATACATGTCACCATCAACAGGTAATAACCCATATCTGCTTCTCACTAACGTCCTGCCTCTCTATTGTTCTCTTGCTATCTTTAACCTCTTCTCTTCACCTCCCCCATTCCACACTGTCCTATTCTCGTTAAGTACCTTCACTGCTTTTATGTCCTCCAACTTTTCGCTCCCTACCATAGAGTACGGATAGTCGGTATATATTGAGTGGATACATACAATATCTTTCTTTCATAGCATGGCTTACTTCACTCAGCAAAAGATCCTCCATATCTGACCACTTTCTATCAAATGCCAGGGTCTTGTTATTTTTTATGGCTGAGTAGTATTCCATAGAGTATATATACCACACTTTTCCAATCCATTCATCAGTTTGTGGACATTTAGTTTGGTTCTATGTCTTGGCAATTGTGAATAATGCTACAATAAACATTGATGTACACTTTTCTGACTGAGTGTTCTCCTGTCTTTCGGGTAAATACCCAGAAGTGGGATTGCTGGATCAAATGGTAGTTCTACTTGTAGGTCTTTGAGGAACCTCCATATTGTTCTCCACAGTGGTTGAACTAGTTTACATTCCCACCAACAGTGTAGGAGGGTTCCCTTTTCCCCTCATCCCTACCAACACGTATCACTTTTTATATTCTTAATAAGATGCCATTCTTTATAACCTTGAACTGCTGAATAAATTGACAGGAAACATCAACAGGACAGCGATCTCTCTGAACAAATGCTAAAAAATTTCTTGAAGAAAACATTGACATGAATCCATACTTTTTACCACCAAAATCATTGCTGTGATATGCTCTTTTATTAGACATTGTTAAGCCTACGTGCAGAAGGTCCGCATGCTTTACCAAAGGTTTTGAAGCTACACAGAAGGGACAGGATCTGTGTTACAGACTACAGAAGATGCGCAGATTGAAGACATTTATAAATCCCTTACCAATTTGTCACAAGAAGAAAAGATAACACAGTTGTTAATGCTTAAACTGAGATATGATTCCCTCTACTCCGAAAGAAATAGCAAACCTCCTTGGATTTCCTCCAGAGTTCAGATTTCCTGAGAAGATAACAGTAAAGCAGCGTTATCGCTTACTTGGAAATAGTCTCAATGTTCATGTAGTAGCTAAACTAATAAAAATCCTACATGAATAACTTCGAAATAACTCTGAAAGATGGTCATGGTATTTCTTTATGTCCAAATAGCAATTCTGAAATTCCATTATAAACTAATTCTAATAAAATTCATCTAAATTATTTTGACTTTTCTTTTTTTTTTGGAGAGGTTTTCACTATAGGGTGCGTGCGCTTGCCAGACAGACAGAGAG
>NW_006204551.1:780291-782250 GCF_000334495.1 Tupaia belangeri chinensis
TGATGTCAAGGAGAAATGTTGGTAAAAGGATTGCGACATGACCATGCCTCACTGATGGGTGCTTTCTCTCCCAGTCTCTCTAGCAAGCACATGTACCCTCTGGCAATAAAAAATAAATAAGAAACCTGGGGCTTATCACAAAAAGGTCATTTTGTTTCATCAAATTTGTATTACATTGTTTTGTAAAATGCAAATTGCCATTATACTTTATAGAGAATATATTTTTATATGAAACTTAAGTGTGTGTGTGTATATATACACACATATGAAGTCTTCTCTTTATAATATGGTATGAAAAATTAGGAACATTAGAATTTTAATGTGTACATGAATATTTTATATAGTGTTATAATGAGCATGATGTAATGAACCTGAGGAATTATATTTTTGTCTGTTAAACTTGTTTTATGAACTTAATTGTTTCACTTTTTGGTTAAAGAATTATTCTTGATTCTGAAATGGTGATTCTAATGTTAGCCTATTTCAAATATTGAATGCTTTACTTAATCCAATCCTTTAAATGTTCCTTTATTTTATCTAAAAAATGCATGTAGTATTTTAAACAAAATTGCCAACATCTAATTTATACAACAGTCTGGAAAATATGTCACAAAAAAACTCCTGAAGGCCATGGAAAATGTGTGGATACATATTATCTAATTGTCTTTTCTTCAGCATTCATCTGATGGGCAAGCTCATTATCTCATCTTCATTTGCATGTACAAATTATTCCCCAACTTCTGAAAATAATTGCAATTAGGATTATAGATATGAGAAAGGTATTGTAGGGCTAGAACAATTTATAGGCCTACGATTAATAGCAAAACATTATAAAAGTACACACATTTTTTTAATCAAGAGTAAACAAAATGAGAAGAAATAATTTGAAACAAGTGAGTATATTTAATGAATTATTTTTAGTCAGTCTACTTTGAGATCTTTATCTGATACCACATATGACAGAAGGTGGCAGTGCAGATCCTTTGGATTCAGTGATTTATTGCAGACAGACTCCAATTCAATTTATTTTGAAAATATTTTTTATATACAAATACCATCAATGTAAATAAATTTTATGAGCGTGTCATAATTGAAATATAATTCAATAAAGGTCATAATTTATAGTGATTTTTTTAAGAGAGATTTTTGCTATAGGACACGTGTGCTTCCCAGAAAGACAGAGACAGAGAGACAGAAAGTGAGAAATTACACACACACACACCTTGCGGATGTTGCCTATGTCGCAAGCCCTTCGCCACCATTCTCCTCTCGGGATTTTGGGAACTCATGTACATGTGACCAGTGTGAGTTTTAAGCCACCAGGTCCATGACTAGAACCCAGTCAACTACGTGGAGGTCCAGCCACATAACCATTATGCCATCTGCTGGTCCCCCAAATTGCACTTTATATTGCACTAATGATTCCATCGAAAAAGTCACTATCATTTAGTCAAGAGTATCAATTAATAAACTAAATGATAGTTTAAAGGGAGAAAGGTTAGAAATTGAACAGAAATAATGTAACAATTTTAAATTTGCAATACTGATTTCAATGTTTTATGCATGTTTTAAAAATAAATACACTAGAAAATTTTAGAGTATCAGATTATTAAAATTCAATTTGGAAAATTCTCTCATTGAATACAACTAGTTTGCTGAATTTTCCTAATAAAGTAAATTGAAATTATCAAATTGGAAGATATACTAGAACTAACAGAAACCCACGGAAAGTGAATTAATCAGCAAACACAGAATTTCAACAACTGGCCATAGGGAGAAGGGGAAAGCACACTAGTTGCTAGATTTTAATGATGATTTGAATTGACTTAACCACTTGATTAAAGTTGTCAGTAAACTTCTGCCATATGTGTTAAATTCATATGTGTTAATTCTTTGAACATAATGTGTGACCATAGTTTTATCTTCATATATATATTTTTAATTCAATGTATTTAACTG
>NW_006204552.1:0-2228 GCF_000334495.1 Tupaia belangeri chinensis
AGCAAGATTATTGTTAATATGGGGAAAAAAAATACAAGAACCTTCTCAGATAAAATGAATAAATAATACAATTATGTATATAAAAAAAAGAAAGAATTTACCAACACCAGACTAGTTCTCCAAGAAGTTCTGAAGGGAGTGCTTTATCAAGAAAATTAAATAAAGAAGAATCGTTTTCTCTAGGGTTTATCATCTTTTGTCAGGAAAGTTGCTTGAGTTCCCTTTGTATTCTTTCTACCAGTCCCTTATCTGATAAATGGTTTACAAAAATATTTTCTCTTTCTGAGGGGTGTCAATTCACACTAATTACTTTGCCTTCTGCCATGCAGAAACTTTTTTTTTAAATCTGTCTATGTTATCATGGTTGTATTGTAATACAGAAAATTGAAAATAACCTAATTATATATTGATTGGCATACAATAAATATCTCCCATTTGTTTATTCAACGGATATTTATTAAATGAATATAATGTGCTGAGCACTGTTTTGATAGTTGTAGATACTGTAGTTGATAACAGACAAAAGTCCCCTGCCTTCATGTAGGTTGCCACCTTGGAGGAGACATAATACAGAAGCTCTTGGTGTTTCAGAATGTAACAGGGCTGTGAGAAAAATGGAGCTGGGGAGAGGTAACAAAAGTGCTGCAGTGTGCGATTATTAAAGAGATTGTCAGCAAAATCTGTACTGAGAGTTGAGGAAAGACTTGAATGCAGTGAGGGAGCAAGGCAAGTGAACACAGGCATTGAGAGTAGGGAGAAGAGCGTGCTAGGCAGTTAAAACAGATAAACTAGGTTGACATTAAATATTGATAACATAACATATAGAATTCAAAGACAGTATTGGCAAATTAAAGCTATATAAGTGAATGCATCACATGGCACTATTTCTGAAAAGTAACTTTAAAACTATGATACTATTTCTTATTCCTAGATATAAATAGATAAAAGTATGAAAATGTGTATAAAACTATTGAATAGCTCAGATTGCTTAAATGTTGCCAAATAAGTAAAAACTGACATTCAATTATTTATTCATTTATTTATTTATTTTGAAAAATGGATTTGCTGGTCTTATTTATTTATTTATTTTTAATTAATTAATTAATTATTTGAGAGGTTTTTGCTATAGGGCACATGCAATTGCCAGAAAGACAGAGAGACAGAGAGGCAGAAAGCGAGAATTCACCCCCCCCCCAAGGTGGGATAGCCACACTACAATTCCTTCTCCTCCATTCTCTGGGGTTCTTTTGCATGCATGTACATTCTCCCAGTGTGAGTTTAAGCCACTGGTTCTGGGACTCAAACCATGATCTACTACATGGGACTCCAGCAACATAATCATTATACCAACTACTGGTCCCTAATTTTTTAATTTTTAATTAATTAATTAATTTCCATTCAATAGCTGAGCATTGTCACAACATACAAAAGTAATTTCCCATCTAAAATGTACTGCATAATGTCTTAATCATACATGCTATCATCAATAATTTTCCATTTCTAATTTCATATATATATACATACATATATGTGTGTGTGTGTGTGTATATATTCCCCCTATTTCTCATCTTCTTCCATTTTCCACCCTCCTCTCACACTATTGCAGATGTCTACAACTGTTTTCCCTTCCTTTTTTTAACCCAGATTTTGTTAATTCACAAAATTTCTTAAATAATCTAATAATTTTCAATACCAAGTTCGGTTGGTATATACATGTTATATACATGTCTGTGAATATATATCTGACTTTAAGGCACGACACTCTCAGTAGAATGAATATACTGTAAAGTAGCATATTTTAATTGCTATACAGCGTATTACTGTCATTAAATAGGTATTTTTAATATATTTTTTTAATTTTAAGGAAAGTAATTTTAGCTCTAATAAAACAAAGAAATGCTAAGGAATTTTGCTTCAATATTAAAAACAGGAAACAGGTTAGGATTCTGTTCAAATAGTATGTACATGAACCTATTGGCAGCTCAAGACAGGATAAAAATCCTTAAAACCAGAGAACAAAATCAAGAAGAATATTGACAATGTTTTACTCAAGTCTGGAGTTGAACATTATATCATGGAATTTAATGACAAAGATTGAACCACAACATAAGATAAAGTACGTGAGACTGAACTGGTGGGATAGAATTTAGTGACTTTTGAGTAAAACATTGTTGATTTTCTTCTTGGTTTTGTTCTCTGGTTTTAAGGAGTTTTGTCCTGTCTTGACC
>NW_006204552.1:3096-3566 GCF_000334495.1 Tupaia belangeri chinensis
GGTCTGGGGAGAAATATATACATGGTGGAATATTCACTTTGTAAGCTAAGTGACATTATGCATTTTCACTCAGTTGATTTTCAGAAAATATTTGAAGAACATAAAACGAAAAAGTTAATTTAATAATTGGTGCTGAGTAAACTGAATATCTTTGTGAAGACGTAAATAAGGTCTTCAACCCACACTAAATATATTTTTTAGACATGAAAATGTAAGACTAATAGAAGAAAACATACAGAAAAATTTTTATGACCTTGGTCTGTGCAATAGCTTTTTAGATATGACTGGAACAAGAAAACAAAATAGACCAATGACATTACATTAAAATTAGAACTTTCTGCACTATAAAAACTGAATAAAGGGACAAAATTACACAATGAGAGAATACATATTTCCAAACATTAATTTTTTTTAGAGGTTTTTGCTATAGGGCGTGTGTGTTCACCAGAAAGACAGACAGAGACAGAGAG
>NW_006204552.1:3580-4952 GCF_000334495.1 Tupaia belangeri chinensis
ACTCACCCCCCGGGGGGATGACCACGTCACAATCCCTTCTCCTCCATTCTTCTCTCAGGATCATGAACATGCACACACAAGCACCCGGCATGAGTTTAAGCCACTGGTTCCAGGACTTGAACTGTGGTCAACTACATGGGAGTCCAGCGACATAGCTATTACACTAATTGCTGGTCCCTCCAAACACTAATTTTGATATGGGGAAAATAAAAAATATATTAAAGTAAAAATATCTCAATTTTTAAAAAATATAAAACAAAGGACTGGCTCTGTGGAACCAAAGTAGTGTTCTCCACAAAAGAAACTGGATCCCACATGGTGATCACAGTTCAAATCCTGACCCAGTTAGCCCGAGAGATCCCATGCATTCCAATGATTTCCCAAAACCTGAAGGGCCTGAGGACTGGAGAAAGGAGATTATGGTGTAACCAGACAATGTATTCTTCTCTCACTCACTTTGTACTTTTCCCTCTAATTTCTCATTAGAGGCAGCTGGATACTCAGCAATAAAGCTGGGCACGAGGAAGATGCTTTGAGTCTTGTCATCAGGTGATGATGTTTATCGTCAATCAGGTGATGATGTTTATTGTCAACAGTGAAAAGTCCTCATGTGTACAGGAGCCCTGGGTGTGCAGAATTATGATGGGCACCATTCCTCTATGGTCATCATTTCCCAAAACACATTGTCCAGTCTGATTCTGAGATTGCAAAAGATGAATGATGGTAAAATAAGAAAAATAAGTTTTGCACATTATTTAAGAATAGTCAAAGTTCACCCATTCACCTCAAATGACAGGATTCCAAGTTTTAAAAATGGCTAAATAGTACTCCATTGTGTCTGTATGTGTGTGTGTGTGTGTGTTGTACACTTTGGTTGGTATTAGACATGGGGTATTGTGAAGCATGCAGCAATTGACAGGCTGTATTTAAAAAATGAGAGGGAGAAAAAAAATAAGTCAGAAAAGTGAGAGTAATTTTCCCTACTCAACTTCCAGGGCCATGGAGAGAAGTTTTTTCCTCCCAATGGATGTTGCAGCAATTTGTTCCAAACCTTCATCTGTTTGTTCTGAGGTAAAAGAAAGAAACAAATAGACCACCACCACCACCAACAACAACAACAAAAACCCGTTTCTTCACTGGCAATGAGGCTTTGATCCTCAAGCAGAACCATTACAACAATCTTTTTTGGGGAGAGAGGATTTGCTATAGGACATGTGCACTCACTGGAGAGACAGAGAGAAACATAGAGACAGAAAGTGAGAAATTACCCCTCATAGGGGATGTCCATGCTGCAATCCCTTCTCCTCTGTTCACCACTCAGGATTATGGGCACACAGGCAGATGCACCCAGTGTGAGATTTAAGCCACTGGG
>NW_006204553.1:0-396 GCF_000334495.1 Tupaia belangeri chinensis
TGATGATAATAAAAAATAAATAAATAAATGTTTAAGAAATTGGCAGGATACAAAATCAACATGCAAAAATCTATAGCATTTCTATACACCAACAGTGAATAGACAGAGGTAGAATTGAAGAAAGCAATTCCATTTATAATAGCCACAAAAGTAATAAGATAGCTAGGAATAAACCTCATCAAAGAAGTCAAAGACCTCTATAAAGAAAACTATGAAAACCTAAAAAAAGAAATTGAAAATGACACACAAAGTAGAAAGACAGCCCATGTTCTTTGATCGAAAGTATTAACATAATCAAAATGTCAGGAAAAGCAGCTGATGTGGTGGTTAAAGTGCTAGACTCCCACATGACCAACTGCAGTTCAAGTCCTGAACCTGCTGGCTTGAAATTCCCTC
>NW_006204553.1:620-4823 GCF_000334495.1 Tupaia belangeri chinensis
ACACACACACACACACACACACATATATATATATATATATATACATACATACATATATTTATACACACACACACACACATATACATGTATAATCAAAATGTTAATCCTACCCAAATTAATTTATAAATTTAACACAATCTCAATGAAATTAGCAGAGATATTATCTACAGATTTAGAAAAACAGTCACAAAATTCATTGGGAATCATAAAAGACCCCATATTGCCAAAGCAATACTGCTTAAGAAGAGTGGAGTAGGAGGCATCTCATTCCCGGATCAAAACACCATGGTATTGGCACAAAAACAGGGATGTGGACAAATGTAACAGAATAGAGACCACAGAAAAAAACCCCAAAACGTACACCCAACTGATTTTTGACAAAGAGCACCAGTCAATCCAGGGAGGGAAAGAAAGTCTCAAGCAAACGGTGCTGAAAAAACTTAGTATCCATCTGCAGAAAGATGAAACTGGACCTCTATCTCAGCATTAACAAAAATCAACTGGAAATGGATCACCTATCTAAATCTAAGGCCTCAAACTATAAAAGTACTGGTGGATAACACAGGGGAAACTCTTGGAGACATTGAAGCAGGCAAAGATTTTCTATATAAGAACCCTAAGGCACAGGCAATAATCCCAAGAATAGACAAGTGGGATTACATCAAGTTAAAAAACTTTGGTCAGCAAAAGAGATGATAATCACCAACCTTCAGAATAGGAGAGTATATTTGCAAGCTATACCTCAGGTAAGAAACTGATAACCAGAATACACAGGGAACTCAAGTGGCTTACCTGGAAGAAAATGATCAACCCAATTAAAAGATGGGCAAATGAGCTGAACAAACAACACTCTAAGGAAGACATACAAACAGCCAGAAAGCATATGAAAAAATGTTCAACATCCCTTATTATAAGGGACATGGAAATAAAAAACACAATGATATACCACCCAACACCAGTCAGAATGGCTAAGATTTTAAAAATCATAAGTGTTGTCCAGGCTGTGGTGAAGAGAGAACTCTCCTACACTGTTGATGAGAATGTAAATTAGTACAGCCACCGTGGAAAACAATATGAAGGTTCCTCAAAGACCTACAAACAGAACTACCATATGATCCTATAATTCCACTCCTGGGTATCTACCCAAAATTTTGAAATACACTTGATCAGAAAAGTACTTGCACATCCATGTTTATTGCAGCATTATTCACAATTGCTAAAACATGTAAACAAAACTGATGAATGGATTGAAAAAGTGTGGCACATATATATTATAGAATTTTTTTAGAGAGATATTTTTGCTATAGGGTGCATGCTTTCTCTGGAGAAACAGAGAGAGATAGAGAGACCAAAAGCAAGAAATCACACCCTGGGGAGATGGCCATGCCACAATTCCTTCTCCTCCATTCTTCGCTCAGGATTTTGGGCATAAACGCATACACACCTGGTGTGAGTTTTAAGCCACTGGGTGCAGCACTTGAACCGCAGTCGAATATGTGAGAGTCCAGTGACATAAACATCATGCCATCTGCTGCTCCCTACACTATAGAATACTACTCAGTCATAAAAAGCAATAAGACCCTGGCATTTGATAGAAAGTGGATAAATATGTAAGATTTTCTGCTAAGTGAAGCAAGCCAGACTATGAAACCTCAGATCCCATGTTCTATCTGCACATATCCCTTGCCACTAAGCTACTTATTTCAAAATAGAATACTTCTTGTTGAACTAAAATTTTAACAAAATGTAAAGAGAAATTTTAAAGAAAGGAGCAAAACATTTAATGGGCACAAAAATGAAAAAATATCTGTTGATGATAATGTGTTTAATATCTTTAACCGAACTAATATACAGTGTATTCATGCTGGGAAAATTAATTTTGAAAGCTGTAATGATATACAATGACTGAATGTATAATTATTTTTCTCATGAACCCCAACCCTCCAAGCAGCTCCTGGTATCTACCATTATTGTCTCTCTATGCCTTCGAGTCATTCAGTTTCTGCCATGGAGTGTGGAAATTTGATATATACTAAATTGGAGAAATACAATATTTGTCTTTCATAGTCTGGCTTATTTCATTTAGCATTATATTGTCTGTGGTCATTCACTTCAAGTCACATGACAATATTTTGTCATTCATTATGGCTCAGTAGTATTTCATTGTGTATGTGTACCATATTTTAGCAATTAATTGGTATTTGGGTACTTGGGTTGATTCCACAACTTACTAATTGTGAATACTGCTGCAATAAACATGGATGTGCAAATGTCTTTCCAAAAGTGATTGCTCATCCTTTGGGTATATACCTAAAACTGGTTTTACTGAATCATGTGATAATTATATTTTTAGATTTTTCAAGAACCTCCATATTATTTTCCACAGTGGTTCTAATTTACATTCCCACCAGTGCAAATGTTTCCTTTTCTGCACAATCATACTAGTGCTTATTATTCTTTGTTTTAGGGGTTTTTTTTTTTTTACCATAGGTGTTTTGACTAGATGATATATCATTTCAGTTTTTGATTTGCATTTCCTTCGTCATAAGAGTTGAACATTTTTCATATATTTTTAGCTATTCATAAGTCTTCCTTTGAGAGTTGACTGCTCAGGTCAAGTGCCTAGTTTTAAAAATTAGATTATTAGAGGCAAGAGGCAGGTCCTCAGAAGAAGATTCCTCCATGGCTCCTGAGATCTAGTGATTTCAGGGAAAAAGTGAAATGAAGATTTTCTACTGATAATTCAGCCTCCAGCCCACAAACTTGAGTGGAGAGGCAAGAGGCAGGTCCTCAGAAGAAGATTCCTCCATGGCTCCTGAGATCTAGTGATTTCAGGGAAAAAGTGAAATGAAGATTTTCTACTGATAATTTAGCCTCCAGCCCATAAACTTGAGTACTATAGAGGCCCCTCTAGCCTACTCTCTATCTCTGTCTCTGTGTCTCTATCTCTGTCTCTCTCTGCCCCTATCTTCTCTTTTTTTGGTAATTTTTCCTTTAAAAAATTTTTAAGGTAAAGGATTCTCTTGCTTTCAGCCCCACATTTATCTTGTTAATAATTCTCTCTCTTCTTCCCACCCAGGAGAGGCAAGAAGGAGGCCTTCAGAAGAAGACACCTTCATGGCTCCTGAGAACTAGTGATTTCACGTGGCAGGCTTGCGCACCACATGGTCCTCTATTTTGTGGTTTTTTAAAAAAATTAAAATTTGGGAAAAGCAGTTAGTGTAATGGCTATGTCGCTGAACTCCCATGTAGTTGACCATGGTTCGCGTCCCAGACTCGGTGGCTTAAAACTCACACTGGGTGCGTATGTGTATGTGCCCAAGATCCCGAGAGGAGAATGGAAGAGAAGGGATTGCGGTGTGGCCATCCCCCCTAGGGGGTGATTTCTCACTTTCTGTCTCTCTGTCTCTGTCTGGCGAGCGCACATGCTCTATAGCAAAAACCTCTTAAAATTACATTTTTTGTTGTTTTTTTTATATTTTTCCTTCTTTTTTCTCTGTTTCTTTGTTGTTGTTTCTCTCTCTCTCTCTGTTTCCTTTTTTCTTTTATCTCATCTCTCTGCTGCTCAATCTCCATTTACTGTGTTTCTACACGAACCTAAAGGAACTATAGTCAAACATTCAAATACTATTAGGGTTAACATATGCCTCAATATCTGCTGAATCTGCTGCACAAAAGGATCAAAATGGAACAGCAAAGAGATTCCAGATTATCTCTTTCTGCACGCTCCTGAACGCTCAAATTGAATTTCAAGTTTAGGAAGAAACACACCATCCATCACATGACTAAAATCACCGCAAAGCCACAAGAAATATGGGAAAGCAAAAAAATACCTCTCTGCCCAAGGAAAAGAATAACTCCTCTTCATCCACAGACAGTTCAATGGAAACCATGGAAATGTCTAATAAAGAATTTAGAATATTCATAATGGCAAAGCTAACAGAAATGGATAAAAAAAGAGACAATGAACTGGAGAAGAGAAAGGACAAAGGAGCTGACAAATTCCGGGAGGTGAGGAAATTCTTGCAAGATCTAAAAGAGGAATTACACACTTTAAAAAAGAATCAAATGGACCTGTTAGAGATGAAGGCTATAATAGAGGAAGTCAAATCTCCCTTGAGAGTATTAAAAGCAGACTAGATCATACAGAAAATAGAATCACAGATGTAGAAGAAAAAATTGCTGGCCTAGAAAAATCCACCA
>NW_006204553.1:7050-8158 GCF_000334495.1 Tupaia belangeri chinensis
ATACAGGAAACAAGAAATGGAAAATTATTTGTTGACGATAACATGTATGTTGTTGTGCTTGATTGAGCCAATATACAGTGTATTCTGGATGGAAAATCTCATTTTTTATGCTGTAATGATGTACAGTGAATGAATGTAAATAAATAAATTTAAATAAAAAATTTTTTAATTGGATTATTAACTTTTGGGGATGAGATGTTTGAATTCCTTATACATTCTAGTTGTCAATACTTTGTCTGAAATATGGTTGGTTAATATTTTTTCCCATTCGGTGGGTCGTCTCTGTATTGTGCTTATTCTTTCCTTTGCTGTGTATGATTTTAGCTTGATGTAATCCTATTTATCTATTTTTGGTGTTATTGGCCTTGCTTTAGGGGTCTTAATCAAGAAATCTTTGCCTATGACAATATCTTCAAGTGTCTCTGAAGTGTTTTCCTCCAGCAGTTTAGATCTTTAAGTATTTGTTCTGTACTGAGTAAATTTTTTTAAATTGTGACAGATGAGGATCAAGTTTCATTTTTCTGCAGGTGGATATTCAGTTTTCCTAGCACTAATTGTTGAAAAAAACTTCCTTTTTTCTACTGAATTTTTGTGCCCTTTCTCAAAAATCAGTTGGTTGTATGTAATTGGGCTTATTTCTGAATTCAGAATTCTGTTTCGTTGGTCTATGTGTCTTTGTGCCAGTAACATGCTGTTTTTCTTATGGCTTTGTAATAAATTTTGAAGTCAGATATTGAGACACTTCCAACTTAAACTTCACTCTTTTTGTTTTATAATATTAAGTTTGACAAAATAGGGTCTTTTGTGGTTCTGTATAAATTGTGTGATTTTTTTTTCCTTTTAAAAAAAGTTTATTTTGGGAACCAGCAGTTAGCATAATGGCTATGTCGCTGGACTCCCACGTAGTCGACCACGGTTCGTGTCCTGGACCCGGTGGCTTAAAACTCACGCCGGGCGCGTGTGCGTGCGTGCCCAAGATCCCGAGAGGAGAACGGAGGAGAAGGGATTGCGGCGTGACCATCCCCCCTGGGGGGTGATTTCTCGCTTTCTGTCTCTTTGTCTCTGTCTGTCTGGCGAGCGCATGCGCCCTACAGTGAAAAATCTCTCC
>NW_006204553.1:8411-10712 GCF_000334495.1 Tupaia belangeri chinensis
CCGTCGTCGACTATGTGGGAGTCCAGCGACATAGCCATTACGCTAACTGCTGGTTCCCACAGCTTGCTTTCTCAGTTTCCCTCTCTTTCTCACTCTCTCCCACTCTGTCCCTTTCTGGCCAAATAAAATTAAAATTTTAAATAAATAAAGTTAAATAAAATAATTATTCTTAAAAAGTTTATTGAGAACTAGTGCTTTCAGGAAATAAGAGTAAAAAAGATTTTCTACTGAGACTTCACCTCCAGACCCCATTCTCAAGTGGAGAGGCAAAGGGTAGGTCTTCAGAAGAAGGCTGATTCCTCCATGAGAGCTAGAACTAGCGCTTTCAGGAAATAAGAGTAACAAAGATTTTCTGCAGAGAATTCACCCTCGTGCCGCCATTCTCGAATTGTGGACCCCCTGTATCCTTCTTTTTATCTTTCTCTGTCTCTCTCTGTCTTTTCAATTTTTTAATTTTTCTTTTCTTAATTTTTTAAAAGAATTATTTTATTTCGTTTATTATAATTATCATTATTTGTTTAATTTGACCAGAGAGAGACAAAGAGAGGGAAAGGAAAAGTAGGAAAGCAAGCCTCCAGGTCTGGGACTCAAGCAGTGGTCGGCCATGTGGGAGTCCAGTGTGTTAAACACCACGCCACCTTCTGGCCCCATCTTTTGTTTAATTTTTAAAGGCGAAGTGATTTCTTGGCTCTCAGATCCTCCTTTATATTGTTAATAATCCCCCATCTCCCTTCCCATTTTGGAGAGACAAAGAGTAGGCCTTCAGAAGAAGACTGACTTCTCCATGGGAGAAGTGCTGAGATCTAGTGGTGCGCTTACATACCACACGTTTTTCATTTTCTCCTTTTTTTTCAACAAAAATAAATTTTTTTTCCCTTTCTCTCTCCCTTTTTTCCCCCTCTTACTCTGTTTTCTTATCTTTTTTCCCCCCTCATCACTTTGCTGCTCAGCCTCCACACACTGAGTGTCTAGACAGGTCTAAGTGAACCATAGTCAAACACCAAAATATTATTAGGGTCAATATATTCTTAAATTCCCACTGAATCTGCTGCACAAAGGGAGACAAATGGAACATCAAAGAGATTGCAGATCACCTCCTCCTGCTCACCTCTGAACACTGAGATTGAACTTCTAGAAATTAGGAAGAAACATAATCCATGAGATGACTAGAAATAACTACAGAGGCATAAGAAATATGAGAAACAAACAAACAAAAACCTCTTCCCCAAGGGAAAAGAATAACTCCTTTTCATCCACAGAGAGAACTCACAGATATGTCTGATAAAGAATTTAGAATATTGGGACCAGCAAATGGTGTAATAGCTACGTTACTAGACTCCTATATAGTCGACTGTGGTTCGAGTCCTGGACCCAGTGGCTTAAACTCATGCCAGGTGCGTGTATGTGTGTGCCCAAGATCCCAAGAGGAGTATAGAGGAGATAGGATTGCAGCGTGGCCAACCTTCTTGGGGGTTGATTTCTCACTTTCTGTCTCTCTGTCTCTCTCTGTCTTTATGGCAAGTGCACGCATGCTATAGCAAAAACCTCTCCAAATAAAAAAAGAATTTAGAATATTCATAGTGACAAAGCTAACAGAGATGCAAGAGAAGAGAGACAATGAACTCCGAAGAGACTGGAGAAAAGAGCCAATGAGTTCCAGGAGGTGAGGAAGTACTTGCATGATCTGAAAGAGGAAACACACACTATAAAAAAGAATCAAATGGAACTGTTAGACAGGAAGGCTATAATACAGGAAGTCAAAACCTATTTTGAAGGTATTAAAAGCAGACTAGATCATATAGAAAATCAAATCTCAGATGTAAAAGACAAAATTGCTGGCCTAGAAAAATTCACCATGAAAACTGAGAAAATAGCCCCCCCAAATGAGAATAATATATGAGAAATACTAGATAACATCACATGTCCAAACATCCAGATAATTGGTATCCCAGAAGGTGAAGAGACTAATCAGGGCATTGATAATCCATTCCATGAAATCCTAAGAAGAAAACTTTCCAAAACTAGAGAGATATTTGAAGATCCAGACCCAAGAAATACAAGGGATCCCAAATAGAATCAACCCAAGATCTTTTCCAAGATACATTATAGCTAGATTGACTAAAACCACAAAGACAAGATACTAAGATAGATAAGAGGGAAACATCAAGTTACCTACAAAGGATATCCCATTAGGCTAACAATAGACCACTCATCAGAAACAATGTGAGCAAGGAAAGAATGGGAAAATATATACAAAGCGTTGAGTGAAAAACAATTTCAACCAAGAATACTGTACCCAGC
>NW_006204553.1:10746-11978 GCF_000334495.1 Tupaia belangeri chinensis
ATCTCATTCTCAGATAAACAAAACCTGAAAGAATTTACTGATACCAGGCCGGTCCTCCAAGAAGTTTTGAAAGGAGTCCTATCTTAAGAAAACTAAAGTCAGACACAGAAATAAGAGTTCTAAAACAATTAATAAAATGGCCAGCTTAATGGTAGGGGCAAGTCCAGAGTTGAATGTTATCTTCCAGAATTTAAACAAAAAGATTGGACCACACAGAAAATAGACTAAGTACATGAGATTGAACTGGTGAAATAAAATTTTAGGACTTTTGACTAAAACATTACTGATCTTCTCCTATGCTTTGTTTTCCAGAGTTAAGGATTTTTGTCTTCTCCTGAGTTGTTGACAGGTTCATGCATCTACTATTTGAACAAGAATCCTAACCTGTTTCATGGCTTTACGTCTAAAGCAAAGTTCTCTTAACATTTTTAAATTTTGATTTATTAAAGCTAAAACTGCCTTTCTTGAAATTAAAAAATATATTTTAAAATATCTATTTAATGACCACAATAAGCTATATAGTCTCAGCTAGGTGCTACTTTATAGTATATTCATCCTACTCACAGTTTCATGCCTAAAGTCAAACATGTGTTTACAGATATGTATTCATCAGCCTAGTTTGCTATAGAAAGTAGTTAGATTAATTAAGATATTTTGTGAATCAATAAAATGTGGGGAAAGAAAAAGGAATGGAAAGCAACTGTACATTCTAAAGACAATGTGGGAGGAGGGTGGGAAAAGGCAGAGGGTGAGAAATGGGGGGAAAATAGACATATATGTGTAAAATAAGAAATGGAAAATTATTTGTTGATGATAACATGTATGAATAAGCCACTGTACAGTGAGTTCTGGATGAGAAATCACATTTTGTATGCTGCAATGATGTTCAGTGAATGAATGTAAAATAAATTTTAAAAAGACAAAAAGAAATTCATGTTTTTTCCATCTCCAGAAATTCAGTTTAAGCCTTTTGTGTAATTTGCTGTCTCCACATAACATGCTGACTCTTTCCTCTATCTTCTTCATTAGACAAAATACATTTATAA
The DNA here is from genome assembly GCF_000334495.1 of Tupaia belangeri chinensis. Lineage (NCBI taxonomy): Eukaryota > Metazoa > Chordata > Mammalia > Scandentia > Tupaiidae > Tupaia > Tupaia belangeri. Next base: position 11,793 of record NW_006204553.1, read on the forward strand.
TAACTGTTTTAGCATCCGTGTCAGTTAACTTTATCACCTGTGTTATTTCTGGCCTGTTCTATTGATTGATTTTTCTCCTTGCTATTGGTTGAATTGTTCTGCTTCTGTGCATGCCTAATAATCTTTTATTGAATGCCAGACATTGTGAATTTTACTTTGATGGGGCTTGTTTTTTTTTTTTTTTTA
>NW_006204553.1:12016-12664 GCF_000334495.1 Tupaia belangeri chinensis
ATTCTCTACATTAATTCACTATACACCATCACAACACACAAATGAATTTTCCATCCAAAATACACTGTGCAATGGCTCAATCAAGCACATCAACATACATGTTCTCAGCAAATAATTTTCCAATTCTTATGTCCTGCATACCTTGCTTTTTGTTTTGAATCCATCCCCCACCCTCTGCTATGTCCCATCCTCCTCCCCCATTGTCCCTGGCATCCATGGTTGCCCTCCATGCCTTCCCCCCCACTAAATTGTTCTGCCAATGAACTTAATTAGTCTAAATATATCCAATAGCTAGCACAGCTGACACATACCTATACATGAACCCAAGTCTAACTTTAGGCATAAACCCCAGTGAGTAGAATGAACATACTATAAGCTGTGCCCATACAGCTCGCTCCAGTTGTCAAATATGCATTTTTTTTTTTACAAAATGATATGAACAGTTTTACGTTTTTTTTTTTTTATATTACCTAATATTCATTCCCTGAGCATCATCACAACATGCTAAATGTGGTTTCCCATCTAGGATAAACTGCATAGTGGCTTAATCAAGCATGTTATCATCAATAATATTCGATTTCCACTTTCATACATATGTATATGTATATATATGTTTTTTATCCTATGTTTGACCCTCTGCCCTTTCCC
>NW_006204553.1:13644-34726 GCF_000334495.1 Tupaia belangeri chinensis
CCACGTGCAGGCTCAGGCCCAGCGGCCACGCGCAGGCCCGGCGACCACACGCCAGGCCCGGCGACCACACGCCAGCCGATGGGACTTGTTTTTTATAATAAGAACAACAACAGTAGTAACAAAGATCCCTTTAAATGATTTTGACCTTTGTTCTGGGCCCCAGTTACTTGGACACAGTTTTTGATCTTTTGAGACTTGCTTTCAAACATTGTTAGATGGGATTAGAGTAGTCTTTAGAGCCAATTTGCCTTGTTACTGAGGTAGTATCTTGCTGAGTAGTCTACCCCAATCATGGCAAATGAGAAAATATACTATTATCATCCTTTTGTGAGTTCTGGGGTTGTTTCATCCACTTATTTTTGGTGCCTATTTGCTTGGTCTTGAGTAATTTCCTCACACACTTGTGCTGATTAGAATTCAGTTGAAGACTCTAAGGCATCCTCTCCAAATCTCTAGAGTTCTGAATTCTCAACTGTTTCCTCAGGTCTGGGAGATGAGTGGCCTCTGTCTAAGGTCCCACCCCCCAAAATGATGTCTGGAAATTCTCTCCAGGCAGTAAATTGGGGGTAGTTGTAGGGCTCACCTCATTTCCCCTCCATTCTCTCAGGTATCAATGCCTACTCTACCATGCTCTAAAAAAGTTTCTTCCAAGCTTTTAGTCATTTTAAGTGGGAGATAAATCTAGACTCTGTTACTCCATCATAGCTAGAAACAATTTATAGGTCAGTCTTGAACTAGGCTAAAATGCTGTGTTCAGAGTGTTGGTTATATTTCTCATATGATATTATGTGTGCACCCTGTGATGAAGAGGTTGAAGGAAACCCCCCACATTCTGTCAATGTGGATATTTAATGGTTATTCCTAGCAGAAAAAATAATAATAACCCAATTAAAAATGGGTAAATGGGCCAGCAAGTAGCATGGTGGTTGAGGTGATGGATCTCCCAGGCCCAACTGTGGTTTGAGTCCTGGACCAATCAGTTGAAAGTCACACTGGGGGGACCAGCAGATGGTGTGATGGTTACATGGTTACGTAGCTGGACTCCCAGGTAGTGGACCGTGGATTAAGTCCCAGACCCAGTGGCTTAAAACTCATACATGGAGGGTATGCATGCATGCCCAAAATCCTGAGAGGAGAATGAAACAGAGGAGACTGTGGTGTGGCCATCCTTCTTAGGGGATAATTTCTCACTTTCTGTCTCTCTCTCTCTGTCTCTCTGGCAAGTGCACAAGCCCTATAGCAAAAAAAAAAAATCTTTCTGAAAAAAAAAGAAAGAAAGAAGAAAGAAGAAAGAAAAAGAAAGAAAGAAAGAAAGAAAGAAAGAAAGAAAGAAAGAAGAAAGAAAGAAAAGAAAAAAAGGAAGTCACACTTGGAACAAGTTCAAAATCCAAAGAGGGGACTGGAGGAGAAAGGATTGTGGCATGGCCATCCCCCTTAGGGGGTAATTTTTCACTTTCTCTCTCTGTCTCTCATCTCTCTCTCTCTCTCTAGTGAGTGCAGGCACCCTATAGCCAAAAAAAAAGAAGACGAAGAAGAAGAAGAAAAGAGCAAATGACCTAAACAATTTTCAAAAGAAGATATACAAATGGCCAACAAACATGAAAAAAATGCTCAGCGTCACTAATTGTTAGGGAAATGCAAATCAAAACTATAATGATATATTGTCTCACCCCAGTTAGAATGGTTATTAACAAAAGGACAAAAAATAACAAATTCTGGCAAGGATGTACTGACACTACTGTGGAATAAGGCACAGTCAGGAGTGATGGGCAGGAGCTCTGGGACCAGATAGACCTGGACATGGGTACTGATATTCCTTCTGGTTCTAACGAGCCTGAATAAATTAATTAGCTGAATACAGTATCTCAGTTTATTCATTTGTAACATAGTGATTAATAATAGTAAACTGACCTAGCCTCTGGGACATAAGTGGTAGTATACCGATCTGCATTGCTGGAAGCCAAAAGGCTGACCATGTATTTGGATCCCCAGTAGACCTGAAAGGTGCTGGTGTGTGTGCAGACATCCAAGATTCTGACTAGATGGTGGAAGGAGGTTACAGTACAACTAGACCCTATCATCTGTCTCCATATGTCTCTTCTTTGTCTCTTTCTTATGTGCATGCATACGCCCTCTCTCCAGAACTCTCTCTCATGAAAGAAATAGAATACATTAAAAAATAAGAATAATCACCTCTTAGGGATGTTATCAGTATTAAAAGAAATAAACTAACAATTAAAACAGAACATCAAAAAAAAAGAAAACAGAGCATCTCTAGAAACAATGAGAATGATAAAAAACAATATTAAATCTGGCTAATGTTTATCTCACATTTATTCTGTGCCAAGTCCTGTGAAAATTCTTTCTAAAAATTATTTATTTATTTATTTATTTATCTGTTGTTAGCTTCTTTTTTAAAGAATTATTTAATTATTTATTTTTCATTCATTCATTTATTTTCATTTAACCATTTAACCAGAGAGAAATACACACACACACACACACAGAGGGAAAGTGAGAAAGCAAGCCATCAGATCTGGGACTCAAATCATTGTCAGTCATGTGGAAGTGTCCAGCACCTTAACCACCATGCCACCTGCTGGTCCCCAATCTGTTGTTATTGTCAAGCCTCCAGGTCTGGGACTTGAACCGCAGTCTCTCATGTGGGAATTCAGTGCCTTAATTACCATGCTACCTGCTGGGTCCCTATGGAAACTCTTACTAATTTATTCTTTTTTTAAAATATTTACTTTTTTGGGGGACCAGTGAGTGGCGTAATAGCTATGTCACTGTACTCCCATGTAGTTGGCAATGGTACAAGTCCCAGACCTGGTTGCTTAAACTCACGCCGGGCACGTGTGCATTCATGCTCAAGATTCCAAGAGGAGAATGGAGAAGAAGGGATTGCAGCGTGGCCATCCCCCCTGGGGGGTGATTTCTCGCTTTCTGTCTCTCTATCTCTCTCTGTATTTCTGGCAAGCACATATGCCCTATAGCCAAAACCTCTCAAAAAAAAAAAAAATGTACTTTTTTGAGCTCTCTCTCTCTCTCTCTCTCTCTCTCTCTTTGTCCCTCTCTGGTCAAATTAAAATAAGTAAATTTAAAAAATTAAATAATGTAATTCTTTAAAATTTTTTCCTTTTTAAAAATATTTATTTAATTTTATTGTTATTACTTTTAAATTTACTATAGGGCACATGTGCTCACCAGAGAGAGACAGAGACAGAGAGAGGGAAAGTGAGAAAGCAAGCCGCCAGGTCTGAGCCTTAAACTGCGGTCGGCCCTGTGAGAGTCCACTGCCTCAACCACCACGCCACCTGCCAGCTCCCTAGTTTGTTCTTTAATACAACCTGTTAGAATCAGCATTATTTCACAGTGAAGAAGAGAGGATAAGGGACACAGAGAGGATAAGGGAATGATGCTTAGTAACATAGCTATTATGAAGAGAAGAAGCTGGAATTTACCCTCAGAGAAATAATAGAACCAGAACTCCTGACCACTTTTGGAGATGGTGACCAGATCGTGGAGGAGACCATTCTAGAGGGGGCTCTGCTGGGGCTGAAAACTGAGAGAAGAAATCAGAGTCATCTTCTGCGGGCAGTGACTAAGACACAAGTGGAAGAAAGGGATCAGAGGACAGGTGGTTATGTCTATCAGATGATGCAGATCAGAGAGTTGATCCAGGATCCTAGGTTCAGAGTTAAAAGGGATGCAAGGATATGGTGCAGGAACTGGATCTCACATTGCTGACTGCACAGTTCAAGTTCTGGACCTAACAGCTTGAAAACACACCAGGTGTGTGTGTGTGCATGCCCTAGAATCCTGAAAGGATGGAGAAATGTAAGAGAAGATATTTTTGGGGTGAACATGCCCCATGGGGAGTACTTTCTTCCCCTCCCTCTCTCTCTCTGGCAAGTGCACTCACCCTCTGTCAGATTAAATAAAAGAAAGCGATCCAGGATGGACATAACAGGGGACATTACTGGCTGAGAATAAAAATCTTTCTGCATACCCTATGTTAGCTCCGGAATTCGTTCATTCATTCATTCATTCATTCATTCAAAAGGAATTTTCTGAGCTTTTGTTCTCTTGCAAAAGGACACCAGAAGGGTTTCTGAAAGATCTGCCTCAGACTGGAGTCCCAGACCTAACCCCACTCGCAGATACATTGTTTTATATGGTTTATACAAAAATGAACAGAGCCACAATTTTTTAAGTTAATTTCATTCTTTTTTTACATTTTTTTAAAGGAGATAACAAGACCCCAGACTTGGTTTCTCTGGGGAAATCACAGACCTTAGCTATGCAATGATCTTATTCCTGCACAAGGATTATAGACAGCAAGTATACTGTAGACATGCCTTCAAATGGTAGTACGGTTTCAGTGTGTCTCTCCCAAATTCATGTGACGAAATTTGATTATAATGGATTATGAGGATGAAAACTTATTCCAATTATGGGATTAAGAAATGGAGTTTTTGTGCAGTTATTAGGTTTAGATGAAGTCATCAGGTTGGGACCCCATGACTAAGTGTTGGTGTGTTTATAAGGAGAGAATGAGACAGAGACATAGACACAGACAAGCATGCCAGTTCTTGCCATGTAGTGCCCTGTGGTCTTGGGACTCGGAAGAGTGTCCCCACTAATGAAAAGTCCCTCATTAGATGTGGCCAGCCCTTTGACCTTAGACCTATGAAACCATAAGCTATATAAAACTGCTATTTTATTTTCTTATTTTAAAATTTAAGTTATTTTTTATATTTGCCAGAGGGTACATTCAATTGCCAGAGAGAGACAGATAGGGGAGGCAGGGAAAGGGGGATGGCATTCTCCAACAGGGCATGGTCACGCCTCAATCCCTTCTTCATTTCTCCATCCTATTGGGGTTTGGGGTATGTATGTACATGCATCTCATGTGTTTTTCAGGTCACTGGACTGGGATTAGAACTGTAGTCAACCATGTGGGATCCAGGCTCCCTTAACCACTAGGCCATGGGGTCAGCCCACTTCCATGCTTTATAAATTACCCAGTGTGGTATTCCGTTGTTAGGGATAGAAAAATGGATTAAAACAGATGGGATGTGGGGGTTGATACAGCCACATCTTCTCTCTTAGTACCCACTTGGGAGACTGGCTGGCAGGGAGCATTTATGATATCCATTGTGCTGCCTCTCCTTATCTAGAGATAAGCTGGGTTCTCTTATGCACATTAACTGCCTGGTCCCCAAAGCATATTGATTTAAAAATCCTGTTCCTGGACACCCTCCATATATTCTCACATAAAAAATGCTCTGTGGTGTGTGACTTTGCTTTTTAACAAATTACTCAAGTAATATATGAATATGGGCTTTGTGTAAGACTCCATTAGTATATTAGTACATGGACGACATAGGCCATACCCTTCCTCCACATTCTCTCTCCCCAGTTTACCAGTAGGGCAAAATCTGGACAGTTCTTTGTTTTCTTTCAAACATATCTCTCTTTATTTAAAACACATGCACACACACACACAGACACATACATGCACAAAGTACCACTGTGGACATCTTCTTACTTTCTCCTACTCCCATATTAGCTGGACATTCTAATGAAGATTTCTTCAACTGGTACAGACTGGTCCCTCATTATTCTCTTCCATGTTCAGTGGGTGCTCAATGGTATAACACGAATGTCTCGTTCATTTACCACCCAATGCTCATTGACTAATAATGGACATTTAGAGGTTTCCCCAATTTGCTGTGACCTTCCTTGTACACACAATTGTGTGCGTGTGTGCATAAGTACGTGTAAGCACTTTTTTTTTGTTTTGTTTTTCCTGTAGGGTGTGTGTGTTCAGCAGAGAAAGAGAGAATGTGAGAAATCACCCCTGGAGAGATGGCCACACCACAGTCCCATCTCCTCCACTCTCCTCTCGGGATACTGGGCATGCACACACATATGCTTGGCATGATTCTCAAGGCACAGGACCTGGGACTTGAACCATGAAGGTAACCATGTGGAATTCAGTGTCTTAACCTCCATCCACACCACCTGCTGATTCACATGTGATTTTTTTCAAATAATTATTTATTTTATTTGTTGTTATTATTATTATTAGTTTAATTTGACCAGAGAGAGAGAAAGAGAAAGTGAGAAAGCAACCCTCCAAGTCCTGGATTCAAACCATGGTTAACCATGTGGGAGTCCAACACCTTAACCACTGTGCCACCTGCTGGCCCTGACATGTAATTTTTTTTTATTTTTTATTTATTTAATTTTTTTTGCTATAGGGCCTGTGTGCTTGCCAGACAGACAGAGAGAGATGGAGGGACAGAAAGCGAGAAATCACCCCACAGAGGGGATGACCACGCCACAATCCCTTCTCCTCTCGGGATCTTGGACACACACGGACACGCACCCAGCATGAGTTTTAAGCCACGGGGTCCGGAAGGCAAACCGCGGTCGACTATGTGGGAGTCCAGCAACATAGCCATTATGCTAACTGCTGGTCCCGATGTGTGATATTTTTTAAGATAAGGTCTCACTGTTCTTGACTTAACCTCCCAAGCTGGTACTTCATGTGCCTATATTTTGCCATAGAGAGAAAAAGAGGGACAGAGAGAGGAAAAGTGAAGAATCACCCCATCCCCAGGAGGGATGGCCATGCTGCAATCCCTCTTCCTCCAATCTCTCGAGATTTGGGGCACACATGCCCAGCATGAATTTCAAGCTGCCAGATCCAGGACTTGAACCATAGTCAGCATGTAAGAGTCCAGCACCTACCACCAAGCCACCTGCTGGCCCCATGTGCCTGTTTTATTAAGGTGGGCTTGGAATGGAACCTGGACTTGCAATGTGGCCTCAATCTGCCAAGCAGCAGTATCAAATGGTGCTATCACAGCTGGGCCATGTGTTTATTACACATTCTTTTAAATAGAATTGCTGAGTCAAAGAGTTTGGTTATTAAACCTATAGAGAACATCTACTATGTGATGGGCACCGTGGAAACCGAAGCCATTGGATAGAAAACTGTCCCTGCCTTCATGAACCTAATATTCTTAAATCTAAAACTTTTTATTTTAATAAATACTGCCATGATGCTGTCCATCAGCGGTGAAGGAAAATAAAAGCTTAGTTATTGGTATCCTTGCACCACTCATGGAACAGTGGACCGGATGCTTACACCTTTGCTCCTTTTAAGATCTTCAGGGTTTAGACCAGCAAGTAACATGGAGGTTAAGGTGTTGGACTCCCACATGGCAGACTGCAGGGTGAGTGCCAGACCCGGTGGCTTGGAAAATCATGCTGGGTGCCTGTGGGGGTGCCCAAAATCCCAAGTGGAGACTGGAGAAGGGACTGGAGCATCTTGGGGATGATTTCTCACATTCCCACTTTTCTTCCTCTATCTCTGGCTAGTCCACACGCCCTACAGCAATAACAACAACAAAAACAAGATATTCAGGGTATGGTGATGAGGCTATTCATCTGAATATGGTGGGGGGGCAAGGGCGGGAGAGAAATATGGGGAAGGGCGTTTATCAGTAACGTGGTAGAGGGAGATGGGAGTCCTGTTTAGCTGTGTGGGAGGGAGGCTGGGCGTGATTAGAAACGCAAATACTTTGGCCCCACCTCAGACCCATTGAACATGAAACTCTGAAAAGTGAGGCCCAATAATCGGTGTTTTAACAAGCCCTCTGAGTAATTTTGATACACACTGAAGTTTGAAAAACACCAGAATAATCAACAGGACCCTCTTAAGGTGTCACCGCAAGACAGTACATAGGGGATGAGATGTGGCAAGTGGATTGGGTCCCCTCTGGAGCATACCTTTGCTGGTGAAGGGAAGGAATGCACTACTCCGGGAGATACCATAACGGGGGGGGGGGGGGTTAAAAAAAAATGAGAGTGGTGGGACAATAAAAGCCATCCCAAGCCAGGGAGATCAGTCCCATACTTTGACCAAAGTATGACAATGTGTTGACCGCCCCAGCCGGCCATCTGTCCTCCAGGTTTCCTTTCAGCCTCAAGCGCAGACCCATTATCCCACTTGCTGGAGATTTCTCTGGTTCCACTTTTGGCCACGCCCTTCTCCGTTCTGCAGATTCGAATAAACCAGGAGCTTGCAAAGAGACAGTCCGTCGGCCATGGGGCAAGGAAGGCAAGGAGTTAAGGACCGCTTAGGAGGATCACCTGGAGACTGCCCTGGCTCTTGCCCGGTAGAGAGAGAGGGGCCTCCCCCACTACCACCACCGTCTGCCCAAAGCCGGATCTCTGGACTCACATCAGGCGCGCATCAGGTGCAGTGGTTGATAAGCCAGAGTCTGCAATGCAAATCCAGTCTCCAAGACTTGGTTGACTGTCTAGCCACAGAGCTGAAGATGTTTCCCAGTCAGAGGCAGGATAGTTAGGTCACTCTCTAGGGGTCAGCTGGCACTCCCTGTGCAGAGCTGTATTTTTAGGTAATTATACATGTGATTTGCAAGGTCTAATATAAGCACTTATGTGCTGTCTCATGTAATCCTAACTAGGGCCCTTGGAAGAAAACCCTGTCACCCTTGTCACTGAAGAGGACACTGAGGTATTAGAAGGTAGGAACTTGGCTTGTGTCCTCCAACCAGGGCCAAGCAGAGTGCAGGTCAGGAGCAAAAGCCCCAGAAGATGGCAGCCAGGCACTCCTCACTTTTATGCTGCCCCAATCCTTCCCAGGGTTCCTTCCCTATCCTCTCAGACCCACCTCTTAAGTGTTACTTGTGAGGCAGGTGACACTCAACTGTAGTTCTGCCTTCAGGAATCTGTCCCTGTTCCAGTCTTGAGTGATTGCCCTGACTCCTAGTCTGGGTCTGGAGTTTCATCTGGATCCTGGAGAGATCCAGCATGCTAACAGGGACACTCCAACAGACTCCTGTGTATGTGTGCAGGAAACAGTTCTGTCCTGTGCACTAACAGAGAGCAGGGAGGGTTCTGAGGAGGTCCTCTGAGGCAGGGCAAGGTGCTAAGTGAGAGGGTGTAACTAAGGCCAGATGACTAATACTGGGGAAGAGGAATAAAGAGGCCTTTGGGATGGAGGGCAGACCTGGTAGCCCATAGGAGTGGGGATTTGGAGAGAAGAGGAGATGTGGCAGCTGCTACCAGGAAAGGGAGTTTGAGGAAAGGACCAGGATATTCAGTGAAGACATAATGGGGTTGCCATAAATAGTGGAAAAGGAAGATCTCTCTTCATTCTCTGGGATCTGATACCCCACAGTGAGTGTTGAGAGATGGCAGAGATGACTGGGTCCATGGGTCCCCTCCTGTGTTGTAGGACTCACCCTGAAACTTCCATGATACACAAATCGCCATGACCAGAGGTGACTAGATTTGGTGACCCAAGACCATATCCAAGACTCAAATATGGGAGTTCACTCTTAGAACTTCTCAGTGTCAGAGGGTCCTCCCTATCCCTGATGTGAACCTGCCTTCTTCATGACAATATGATGGTGACTGCAGACAGAGAGGAATTGCAAGACCTGAGGCTTCTCCCCAACAGGGTCAGATGGTACAAAGATTCAGTATCTCTGTCCATACAGAGCCCTGAGCTGAATATTTTTGGGTCTGTGTCCCAGGTGCCACCTGTAAGCTCTTTGTGGATTGGTGTATGAGGTCTCTGAGCTATTGGGAAACTGTTAATTGGAGGTAGCAATTTTTGGAGCTGGTTGGGGGTCTATTCCTCAGATGTAGCATCTTTGAGTTTTTTGGTGGTTGGTGTCTAGGGTGAGAGTCCTCTGAATGGTTTATTGGTCTCTAACTCAGAGTATGAGATTCCTGAACTATTTGGGGGATCTTTGTCTAGAGAGTTAGGTTGCTTAGTTTTTCATTTGTCTGTATCCCAGGATGTTTTTGTGAGGGAGGCAGGATGGACCTTTCTCTCACAGGGTTTAGGACAAGGCCTGTGATGCCATATTTGGTTTGATCTCTCCCACCCCTGCTCTGGTACCACAGAAATGAAAACATAGGATCCTCATCCTCACCGAAGGCTCTGTCATATGCAGCATGTAGGAACTCATGGTAATGATGCCAATCAGAATCACATTTTCTGCTGACATCAACCCCAGCCTTGCTCAGGACCAAGCCCTGTGACAAACCCATAAACACATATTAACTCAATTAATCTGCCAAACACCTTATGAGGAGGTCATCATTTGCAAATAAGCAGGCTGAGGCCTCACTTAAGGAGTGAAGATGGGTGACATGCTCACAGTCTTCAGCTCTTGAGGAGGGGAGGAAGTGGATGTAAACTAGGACTCTCTGGAGGAGTTGGGGAAAGGCTTAGGCACAGCTGAAGTCAAGTGGAAGATGACAAGGAAAGGGAGAAAGGTGAGGGTTGCTCAGGGCCACAAGAAAAATATGTTCATCACTGACAGCAGTAGAGAAGCCAAGGACTAGAGAGGGTGTGAGGGACCTTGTGTGCAGCACAAGTCTCCCCGTAACTGGAAAATGTCCTTGTCTTGATAGGCAGAGGGTTCAAGATGTGTGTCAAGGCAGTGGGGAAGGTCTTTCCTCATAACTGGGCCCAGGCCACGAACAGCTGAGTCTGTCCTTAGAAACAGTTCCTAGAGAGGGGCTTCCTTTCCCCTATAGAAATGGGCACAGCACCAAGTAGCATGGATAGGAGTCCGGTAGTGTGGTTGCTAGTTTGGTGGGGATAGTAAGCTGCTGGAGTGTTTCTGTCTCTTTAATGCTCTCTTTCTTGCTGTCTTTTCTGTGTCTGTTACTTTACTTCTCTTACTCATGAGGCTAGTTGAGACCTTACTCATGATATGAGAGTCGTTTCTCAGCTTCTTTTAATAGATTTTTTGGGGGAGCAATTGGGAGGGATGCCCCTGAGTCTAAGAGATTGTCCAGAAAAGGCATGTTCAGCTGCATAAGGGCCAGAGAAGAAGTTCCTCCTTGGAGAAGAACTCCCTATACATTGGGTGACCTGGAACTCTGAAAGTAGCATAGTTGCTTTTCTGCTAAAACTCTCCCATAGCTCACTCAGTGTTAAGTCAACATCCTCACTGTGGCCCTACAAGATCTGACCCTTGTGATCTCTCTGACCTCATCACCTACCTCTCTTCCTTAATCATGCTGAGCTGGCCATACTAGCCCCCTCACCACTCCTCATCCATGCTAGATACAGTTTTACCCCAACACTTCTGCACTAGCTCTTACCTCTGCTTAGAATGCTTCTTCTTCCAGATATTCATCTCCTATAGGTTTCTGTTCAAATGTCCCATTCTCACTTTCCTTGACCACTCTAGAAATGCTCCTCCCTTCTCTATTATATTGCCTTGACTTAAGTTTCATTACAATTACCAACCACCATCTGACAAAAGATGCACATTTTTATGCTATATTATTTCAGTAGAATGTAAGCTGTATGAGGGCTGGTGTTTTTGTCTTTTTCCACATAGTGATATTCCTAACACTCATGACAATGCCTGGAATGTAATTTGGAGATAAATGAATGCATGAGTGAATTAAACAAATGCAAAGTTGTGGTGAGAGACAAAGATTATTCTAGGAAACTTGTTGAGGGACAAGATTTGTTTGACTTACTCAGTGTCCTTGGAGTCCCAGGAGATGGCCCTTTCCCTAACAGAACTTGAAGGTCTTGCTGTACCTCTCACCATTACTGATAGCCAAGAACAGAGGTCCGGTACACACCATACCTTCTGACCTCAGTCAGGAGCTCCATTCTTCCTGCCCCTTGGGGGACTGTAACTGGGTTCCTAGGCAAGAAGGCCCTCAATTAGACCTATTCTGCATTCCCTAGGGAGGCACAAATGAGCACAATGCCCAGCACATACTAAGCGCTTAATAATGCTCCCTATTACAACAATGGCGATGGCACGGAAGTAAATTTCAACTTACAGATACTTTTCTCGATGTTCAAGACTGCAGCAAACACGCTGTTTTCGTTCTGACTTTACCCTATCGCCCTTTGGGGCCTGTTCCATGTTTGCACCACCAGAGGGCGCGCTGCATCAAACAGTTCTGCCCTGGGATGTACCACTGTGGAGTAAGGAGATAGGATAGGATAGTCGGGACGTACAATTGGGGAGGAAGCGTCCGTTTTGGAACAATACCTTGTGTGTGTGACAGCAGTAACGGTCTTCTTAAACGCACATGGGGCATCAACTACAGATCCCAACGAAGGGACTAATGGCCCGGTTGAGCTCTTTCTTACACCCACCACTCTGTTCCCCTAGCCCATTCCTTTAACCTGCTGCAGTCAAAATTTCAGTTGTCAAACTACTCTCCCCCCCCCTCCCGCATCTCTACATAGTCAAATCCAGCTGAGGACTGCAAAGGGAGCAAGTGATTGGCTCTGGGATGTAGAGGGTGGTGTCAAAGACCTTCCTGGGCAGTGATTGGTCACTGAGTGGCAATAAGCCCTTCCGGGTTGCAGAGTGGCCCCAGAAGAAGTCCCTAGTCCTTTTGTGTCTCTAGTTCCTATTGGCCCGATGTTTGAGGTAGCCACAAAGATTACCAAGCGTGGGTTCAGGCTGAGGGATGAGGTGTGTGACTTTTCAGACTCGAATTCTTTGGACTGACCATCAGCTCACTAAAGATGTTACCCCAGTCAAGTTTGCCCTAATTACTTGATTATAGTCAGATCTGAAATCGGGGTGCGCGAGATGCTGGGTGCTTTCATGTGAGTTCTTTCATTGTTTACCCTAACTTGGTCACAAGCCTACTCAGGCGCTTTTGGCATCACATAATCATTCCTACAGATTTATTCAGCTGATGTCCAGGGAGTGGTCTCTGAGTTTGTTCCGTGTCTCTGCCTAAGAGGTAAAGTTTGTAAGGCAGTTTGGGGGATGTGTATTGCTAGGTTATTTATTATGTTATTTCAGATGCTGCTTGGGTATATTTGATCACTCTGAGACTTTTGAGAAATAGTGTCTGAGTTGGATATTTTATCCAAGTAGGTTTTGTGTGACACAGTATGAGATCTCTTTGTGTGCCTCTGTGTCTGGGTATACATTTTCTGAGCATTTGGGTATTTGTGTTCTTTGGGGGGGGGAGGGATATGTGTTTTTGAGATTGAGATTTGTATGTAGGCATCTGCACCTCAGAGTGAATTCACTGAGCTGTTTGTGACTCTGGGTACCAAATTGTGATGTCTTGGAGCTGTTGGTGCCGGGGAGCTATCTTAAGGTGTAAAGTATCTGAACTGTTTGGGACCCTTTGCCCACAGTGTAAGTTCTCTTGTTTAGTGACTATCTTAAGGTTATGTGATGTTTCTGACTTATTGGAACTTCGTTCATCTTCTTGGGGCCTTTATTAGGAGGTAGCTGAGTGGCTTCGGGGTTCTGTCGTTAAGGTGTGAGGTGTCTGAACAGTTTGAATTTATTTTTTTTTCTTTTTTGAGAGGTTTTTGCTATTGGGCGCATTCTGTCTTTAAGGTGTGAGGTATCTGAACAGTTAAATTTATTATTTTTTTCTTTTTTGAGAGGTTTTTGCTATTGGGCGCATGCGCTCACCAGACAGAGAGAGACAGAGAGACAGAAAGCGAGAAATCACCCCCCGGGGGGGTGGCCATGCCACAATCCCTTCTCTTCCATTCTCCTCTCAGGATCTTGGGCACGCATGCACACGCGCCCGGAATGAGTTTAAGCCACCAGGTCTGGGACTCGAACTGCGGTAGACTACGTGGGAGTCCAGCGACATAGCCATTACTAACTGCTGGTCCCCAGTTTAAATTTATTTTACAGGAGTGAGAACTTTGGTCTGCTGGAGGAGTGTCTTTGTTGCAGTATGTGTGGTCTCTGTTCTGTTGGGGGACAGGGAGAGTGCATCTGTGTCTCACGGTGTGAGGTCCCTGCAGGGATTTTCTTTTTTTTTTCAGAGAGATTTTTGCTATAAGGCACTTAGGATCACTGGAGAGACAGAGAGAGAGACAGAAAGCGAGAAATCACCCCCGGAGGGGGTGGCCATGCCACAATCCCTTTTCCTCCATTCCCTTCTTGGGATTTTGGGCATGCATATACACATACCCAGCATGAGTTTTAAGCTGCCAAGTACAGGACTCAAACCATAGTCAACTATGTGGGAGTCCAGCAACATAACCATTATGCCATCTGCTGGTCCCACAGGGATTTTCAGTCTGTCTTAGGTTGTGAGTTTGGTGAGCTGTTTTTGGTGCCTCCTGGTGTCTTAGTCCATTTGTGTTGCTATAACAGAATGTCTAAGACAGGGTGTTTTATACAGAAAAGAGATTTGGGGCCAGCTAGTGGCATGGTGGTTAAGGTGACTGGATCCCACATGGCTAACTGTAGAGTTCGAGTCCTGGACCCCACAGCTTGAAAAACACGTGGGGCATGTGTGCATATACGCCCAAAGTCTTGAGAGGAGAATGGAAGAGAAGGGATTGCAGTGTGGCCATTCCCCTCGGGGTGTTTTCTCACTTTCTCCATCTCTCTCCCTTTCTCCAGAAAGCACACGTGCTCTATAGCAAATTTTTAGAAAGAAAAAAGGATTTATTTGGCTCATGACTTTGGTGTCTGGAAAGTCCATGAGCATGGGTGTGCATTTAGCTAGCCTCTGGTGCTATGTTACAACACGATTGAGATAGGTGAGAAGAGAGTCAGTTGCATGCACAGATAGAGATCTGTGGGCAGCCAACTTGTTTCTTTTTTAAAAGTTTGCTTGAATGTGTTTATATGTTGGAGGGAGAGGCAGGAAGAAGGTACCCCCAACATGGTCCTCACACTATGACTCACCCTTAGCCTCACCCAACCAGGATCACAGACATGTGAACAAACCCAGTGCGCACAGGGAGACCTCTGAATACAAACCTGGCACCTTCTCACATGGCTTTGGCATCACGGAGCATTGCATTACCATATTGCATCAGCCACAGTGGCTGACCACAGCCAACTTGGTTTTATAACAACCTGTTATCACAATGACTAATTAATAAAAATTCACTTGCCCCTGTGAGCAGGCATTAATTATTCTTTGTAGTCTGCCCCCATGTCCCAAATATCTCCTACTAGGTTGCAGCCTCCCACTCTGTCCCATTAGATGTCAAGTTACTGTGAGGTCACAATACTCCAACCATAACATTTGCTCTCTGAGCTGTTTGGAAGTCTCTATCTCTGGAGTGAAATTGCTTACCTTTTTGATTACTAGGTCTCTGTCTAGGAACTCTGGATTTTGGAGTCTGGTGAACATGATTTCAAAGCCTTAAGCCCCATGTCCTGGTTGTATGATGTAGGGCAAATAATTTGTCTCCTTAAGCTTCAGTATATATTGTAATCAATAAAATGGGACCAGTGCCCATTTTGGAGGGTATCTGTGCATTTAGCAATGTGCATTTAGCCATCCTCCAACAATTGTCTCAGAATCTGCCATGTATCTGAGTGCTATTCTAGATTCTGGAGTTATAACAGAGAACACAACTGACAATTCCTGGTTTCATAGTTGGTCAGTGAATATATAGTGTATCACAGGGTGGTAAGTACTATATAGAAAGTTAAAGCAGGGTTGGGGAAAGGGTGAGTGGGTAGGATGTTATTTTATGCAGAGCATATAGGGAAGGTTTCCCTAAAGATATGAAAACTGAGCCGAGACCTGAAAGAAGTGAGGAAGTTGGCCATGTGATTGATTACCTGGGGAAAAAACATTCCAAGCAGAACGAATGCATTTAATAGCCCTAAGGGAGGGAAGTACTGATTGGGTCCCTGCATATCAAGGAGTCCTGTGATACTGATAAAGTTTCCTCTCAGGCTGTAGTTCTCATTGAAAAGTGCCTGGTGTCCCCCTCTCTGTTTTTCCCACAACGTATGAGAGAAGTGGAATTATCCCCATCTTACAGGCAAAAGACTCAAGGCTCAGAAAAGCATCCCAAGCCTGCACTCATACTCACACCTGAAATTCCTGAAAGAAATGTGACTTTCTATTGTAACATTAAGACACAGGCCTTGAGCCTCATAGCCAGAGTGGATGCCATCCACATTGAACATTGGCCAACCAGCCAACCTGAATAACATGGGAACCATGGCCACTATTTCTACATTTGGTAGAGGGCAAGAATTCAGGATTGAGAATGACGTGGAAGACAGAAGTAGAAAAGGGAAGAAAGGGGACAGTGAAGAGAAAGTATATTCATTGGGAAGGAACCCAGGGGATTTCTGGGATAGGGATGATGGCCTTGAACTTGGTGATTGTTATATGAATATTCAACTTGTAAATAGTTATTAAAATGTACATTTATATTTCATGTTTTCAGGCAAAAAAAGAAAAAAAAAAAACACAATTCAAAGTGCAGCGAGAAACGGGAGTAGGTGGACTGACCAGGACTCTTCCACACAACTTCCCCGTGACCCTGCTCCTAGTGTGACCATGAAATGAAATTGGCTTACTTCCTTTAGAACTTCTCCTGGGCTCTGGATCTTGTTTTCTATCCTGGATGCTACAGAGATTCCCTCAGCCCTGTTTCTGGAGATCTTACTGTGGGGAGTTGTTTATCCTGTATCCTGACACCAATTGTGGATCAGGGACACATTTTTCCAGCAGATGAAGAGAATCTTCCCCTTTTGTCCACAGACTCATGAATCTGTCTCTTCTCAGGCCTTAAAATGGCAGTAAAATATTTTTTTTTATTAAAAAGAAAAACAAGGCAGGGCAAAGCATGCCCTATGGCTTTCAATGCACACCAGAATTCTATAGGAGTTAAAGTGAGTGGCTTATGCATGTAGTGTAAAATTGCATGTAGAGTCAAAAAGAAATTATTCTGCAGTGCCCTTCACCCTGGCAAAGAAATAGTACATCTCAGGTGACCCTTTATTCAGTATGAAACAAATATTTATGGAAGTTCTCTTAATAGGAGTTTTCAATGCTCTTATATAAGCTAGTAATTTAATACTGAACTGGGAAGCAAGAGAAGACCAACCAACCAACCAGTGAATAAAGAAGTCCAAATTGTGCTAAGTGTCAGAAAGAAATCAACCTCTTAGGATGACCAGATGGCATAATGGTTACATCACTGGACTCCTACATAGTAGACCATGGTTTGAGTTCCGGATCCAGCAGCTTAAAACTCACATCGGGAGTGTGTGCCCAAAATCCCAAGAGGAGAATGGAGGAGAAGGGATTGCAGCATGGCCATCCCCCCACGGAGTAATTTCTCGCTTTCTATCTCTCTCAATCTCTCCAGTGAGTGCACAGGCCCTATAACAAAAACCTTTCTAAAAAAAAAAAAAAGAAAAAAAGAAATCTATTAATAGATGCAAGTCTAGAAACCAGCTACTTTAAATAGGGTAGTCAGGGAATGTTTCTCTAAAAAGGTCATCATGATTCAGATAAGGAAACTGCTATATGATGACAAAATGAAAGAATTAACCTAGGGGTAAAGTGTAGCATGAGAAGGGGGACTGGTAAAACTTTATGCAGAAATGGAGGAAATGCTTTCAGAAAAGAACTGGTGTGACTCTTCTGTCCAACAGTCACCTGAAGTGCACATGATACAGATACTCGAGATACAGAGCTCCAAGTCAAGAGGGAGAGGCCATACCAGGGATGAGCCTGCTAAGCAGCTCTCATCCTCTGTTTTTACTGGGGCAAAAGGAGAAGGAAACTTAATTTTTAAGAAAGTTGCTTCTTAGAGTATTAGAAAGATAAGGGTAGTTCCTGGAACAGGATGATTTCAGTATTGATGGGGGTGGGGGTGGGGGTGGGGGTAACTAAATGATGCCAGAGACTGGACAGCACATCTTGGAATATGGAGAACATATTTATCAGATCACAAACCCACCTCTCGGGATCCTGGGCACCCACACACACGCGCCCGGTGTGAGTTTAAGCCACCAGGTCTGGGACGTGAACTGCGGTCAACTACATGGGAGTCCAGTGACATAGCCATTACGCTAACTACTGGTCCCACCTTCTGTTGATTTTGAGCAAGAAGACAAGAGGTCAGGTGTATTTTATTAAAAACAATTATTTTTATTTTTTAAATTTTAACTCTATTTATGTATTTATTTATTTTAATTTGACCAGAGAGGGGGAGAGAGAGAGAGCGAGAGAAAGTGAGAAAGCAAGTCTCCAGGTCTGGGATTCGAACTGTGGTTAGCCATGTGGGAGTCCAACGCCTTTAATCACCACACCATCTGCTGGCCCTGGTCAGGTGTTTTTTGCCATTTTTCCCTACGCATGCATTCAAGCTAATTGGCCCCTGTTGTTTTCAAGCAAGAAGGCAAGAGTTTAGGCATTTTCACCATTTTCCTTGCTGTCATTCATTCGGAGTTCATAAATCCAAGTTATCTAGAACCATGGCATGTCTGCTATTTCCTAAGAGACTGAAATAGTCAGTAAGGTGTAGATACACCAGGAGAGTTATGTTCACAAATCTAAAATTCTAAAAGTGGCATGAAAGGGGGCCATCAAGTGGCGTTGTGGTTAACGGTGCTGGACTCCCACATGGCCAACTGCAGTTTGAGCCCCAGACCTAGCAGCTTGCTCTCTCTCTCTCTCTCTCTCTCTCTCCCTCTCTGTCAAATTGAAGGGAATAAATACATAAATATAAATAAAGAGGATGAGGAAATGGTCATAAGATTAGGCAGTAAGAAGACCACTGGGACCTCTGACAAAAGCATTTTTGGGGGTTGACCCATGGCCTGGTGATCTCACATGGCTCACTATGGTTCAAATCCTGGTCCCAATTGCTTGAGAAACATGCCAGGTGCCTGTATGTGTATGTGTGTCCCAAATCCTGATGGGTTGGAGAAATGGAGGAGAGGGGACTGTAGGGTGACCATATCCCACTGGGGAGTGCTTTCTCCCTATCCCTCTCTCTGTCTCTTTGTGTCTATCTGGGGAGCACATGTGCCCTTTGACAAACTTTTTTTTAATTTTAATTTTATTATTATTATTTTATACATTCTATCGCTATACATCATTTGGCTTGCAAAAAGAATTTACCCAACATGAATACACCAGTCCTGTTGAGAATACTATATATGTTATCATCAAAAGGTAATAAGCTATTACTGTGTCCCACAAGTATCTTGCCTCTATTTTTTCCCCAATTTCCTTCTCTATACTCTTCCCCTCTCTCACTCTCCTTCCACACTGTCTCCAGTGTCCATAACTATTTTCAATGATTTTATGTCCTCCAATCTTTCAGTCGCTCCCATAGAGTGTGGACAGTTGGTATATATTAAGTGGAGACATACAATATCTTCCTTTCATAACCTGGCTTGCATCGCTCAGCAATAAATCTTCCATATTCAACCACATTCTATCAAATGCCAGGGTCTCGTTTTTTATGGCTTAATAGTATTCCAGGAGGTGGATACTGAACTTGAGCTGTGAAATATTGCTTTCCTTGATTAAAATGAAGATTTTTCTGCTGAGACTTCTCCCTCCAGATTAATTTCTAGTGGGTAGGGCTACCTCTGCCTCCTCCCCATTTGTCTCTGTCTCTCTGTGTCTCCCTGTGTCTTTTAATTTTTAAAAAATGTTTTTTTAAGGTAAAGTATTCTCTGGGATCTCAAGCCCCTCCTTTATTGTGCTGATTTGTGCCTCTCCCCATTCCACATAGGAAAGGCACAAGCCCAGGCCCATCCCGAGATGAATACCGAACTTAAGCTGTGAAATATTGCTTTTGCCCAGCATATGTGTTGCCTAGTTTTCATTTTTTGCTTTTTAAAATTAAAACTAAAGTTTTTTATTATATTTTTTCTTTCCACTTTTATATTGTAATTTTTTATTCTTCTTTCCTCTTCTCCAATTCTTTTCCTTTTTTCTTTATCTTTATTCATTGGCTGATCACCCTCTACACACTAAGTGTCTAGACAAGTCTAAGTGAACAGGACCCAAACACTTGAATACAATTAGGTCAGAATATTCCTCCATTCCCACTGAATCTGATGCGCAAAAAGTGAAAACGAAATGTAAGAGAGATTGCAGATCTCCTATTGCACACCTCTGATTGCTCAGATTGAACTTCAAGAATTAGGAAGAAATGCACCATCCATCAGATAACTAGAAATCACCACAGGGTCGCAAGCAATATGGAAAAGCAAGAAAATACCTCTCCTCCAAGGGAAAAGAATAACTCCTCTTCATCCTCTGACAGTACAATGAAACTCATGGAAATGTCTGATAAATTTAGATTATTCACAGTGATGAAGCTAACAGAGATGGAAGAGAAGAAAGACAATGAACTGCAGAAGAGGCAGGAGAATGGAGCTGAAGAGCTCCAGGAGATGAGGAAATTCTTGCAAGATCTAAAAGAGAAAATACGCACTATAAAAAAGAATCAAATGGACCTGTTAGAGATGAAAACTATAATACAGGAAGTCAAACCTCCCTTGAAAGTATTAAAAGCAGACTAGATTATACAGAAAATTGAATCTCAGATGCAGAAGACAGAATATGCTTTATGACTGTTTATATGTCTTTCTTAGAGAGTTTTTTGTTCAGCTCATTTCCCCATCTTTTAATTGGGCTGGCCTAGAAAAATCCACCATGCAGACTGAGAACATTGCCAAAAAAAAAAATGAGAACAATATATAAGAAATACTAGATACTATCAAAAGTCCACACATCTGGATAATCGTTATCCCAGAAGGCCAAGAGACTCATAAGGACATTGATAATCTATTCCATGAAATCCTGGAAGAAACCTTTCCAAACCTAGAGAGGCATTCAAAGATCCAGTCCTAAGAAATACAAAGGACCCCAAATAGAATCAACCCAAGAAGATCTTCTCCAAGACACATTATAGCCAGATTGACCAAAACCACAGACAAAGACAGGATACTAAGATTAGCAAGAGAGAAACATCAAGTTATCTACAAAGGATATCCCATCAGGCTAACAGCCAACCTATTATTGGAAACAATGCCAGCGAGGAAAGAATGGGAAAATATATTTAAAGTGTTAAGGGAAAAGCAATTTATTTTTTAAAATAATTATTTTATTGATTTACTATTATCTTTTCCCATGAGTTTTGCCAGAGAAAGACAGAGAGAGAGGGGGAAAGTGAGAAAGCAAGTCACCAGGTCCAAGACTCAAACTGTGGTCAGCCATGTGGGAATTCCAGTGCCTTAACCACCACGCCACCTGCTGG
>NW_006204553.1:34832-37599 GCF_000334495.1 Tupaia belangeri chinensis
AATGGCTATGTCACCGGACTCCCATGTAGTCAACTGCGGTTCGCGTCCTGGACCCGGTGGCTTAGAACTCACGCCGGGCGCATGTGCGTGCGTGCCCAAAATCCCGAGAGGAGAATGGAAGAGAAGGGATTGTGGGGTGGCCATCCCCCCTGGGGGGTGATTTTTCGCTTTCTCTCTCTATGTCTCTCTTTGTCTGGCGAGTGCACGTGCCTCTCAAAAAAAAAAAACAAAAAAACATTCTCAGATAAACAAAACCTGAAAGAATTTACCAACACCAGACCAGATCTCCAGGAAGTTCTGAAGGGAGTGCTATACCAGGAAAATTAAATACAGACACACAGATATAACAGTTTAAAAACTAAGAAAATGGCCAACTTAATCATAAGGACAAGTCTGGAGTTAAATATTATATCCCAGAATTTAATCAAGGAGACTGAACCACAGGAGAAGATAGAGTAAGTACCTGAGACTGAACTGGTGAAATAGAATTTTATGACTTTTGACTAAAACATTGCTAATTTTCTTCTAGGCTTTGTTTTCTGGTTTTTAAGGATTTTTGTCCTGTCTTGAGCTGCCAATAGGTTCATGTGCCTACTATTTGTACAGAATCCTAACCTGTTTCCTGGCTTTAAGTTTTATTAGCATTTCTTTGATTTATTAAAGCTAAACTGCTTCTCTTGAAATTAAAAAATACATTAAAAATACCTATTTAATGACTATAGTAAGCTATATAGCATCGGCTAGGTGCTACCTTATAGTATATTCATTCTACTCAGTTTCACGCCTAAAGTCAGACATGTATTCACAGATATGTACATACCAGCTTAACTTGCTATTGAAAGTAGTTAGATTATTTAAGAAATTTTGTGAATCAATAAAATGTGATGTAAAAAAGGAATGGAAAACATCTGTAGACACCTGAAATAGTGTGGGAGGAGGGTGTGAAATGGCAAAGGGTGAGAAATGGGGGGAAAATATACATATACATATATATATGAAACTAGAAATGGAAACTTATTGATGATAACATGTATGATTAAGCCACTATGCAGTATATTATGGATGGGAAATCACATTTTGTATGGTGTGACAATGTTCAGTGAATGAATGTAAATTAATTAGTTAAAAATAAAAATAAAAAGATAGTGTTCCATCGTGTATATGTGCCATACTTTTTCCATCCATTCATCTGTTAATGGACATTTGGGTTGGACATCCATGTCTTAGCAATCATGAGTAATGCTGCAATAAACTTTGATGTGCAAGTGCTTTTCCAACTGAGCTTTCTCCTGTCCTTTGGCTAGATACCCAGAAGTGGAATTGCTGGATCATATGGTAGTTCTATTTGTAGGTCTTTGAGGAATCTCCATATTGTTTTCCACAGTGGCTGGACTAATTTACATTCCCACCAACATTGTACGAGAGTGCCCCTTTCACCACAACCCCGCCAACACTTATTTTTTGTATTTTTAGTCTTTGCCATTTTCACAGAGGTTAGGTGGTATCTCATTGTGGTTTTGATCTGCATCTCCCTTATGATGAGGAATGTTGAACATTTCTTCATATGCTTTTTGACTGTTTATATGTCTTTCTTAGAGAGGTTTTTGTTCAGCTCATTTCCCCATTTAAAAAATTGGGCTAATCATTTTGTTTTTCGGGTAAGCCACATGAGTTCCCTGTATATTCTGGTTATCAGCCCCTTATATGAGGTATAATTTATATAAATATTCTCCTATTCTGAGGATTGTGGATTCATACTAATTGTTGTGTCCATTGTTGTGTCCTTTGCTGTGCAGAAACTTTTTATTCTGATGTAATCCCACTTGTCTATTTTGGGAATTATTGCCTGTGCTTTGGGAGTCTTATTTATGAAGTCTGCCTACTCCAATGTCTCTCAGAGTTACCCAAGTGTTTTCCACCATAAGTTTTATAGTTTGAGGTCCGAGGTTCAGATCTTTCATCCATTTTGAGTAGATTTTTGTTAATGATGAAAGATGGGGATCCAGTTTCATCTTTCTGCAGGTGGATACTCAGTTTTTTTTCAGCACCATTTGCTAAATAGGTTTTCCATTTCCCACTGGATTGAGTGGTATCCCTTGTCAAACATCAGTTGGCTGTATGTTCTGGAGTTTATTTCTGTGGTCTCCATTCTTTTTTTAAATTTAATTTAATTTTTTTACATTTTTTAATACATTCAATCACATTTTTTAGCTTACAAGGTGATCATTTCAATATGTGAACATTTCTCCCCGGTCTAGTTGATCAAAATATAACAACACTACCTCCCTGTCTCAACAATGCTGTCTTCATATCCCTCCTCCAAATGTTTTTCTCCAGGCCCCACTCCTCCACACACACCACATCTGGCATTCACACCCATCTCTTGTGTTTGTACATCCTTTAGCCCGTCAGTTTCAGTTATAGAGTGCAGACACTCTGTATATATTAAGTGGGGACATACAGTGTCTCTCCTTCGCAGCCTGGCTTGCTTCACTCAGCAGTAAATCATCCATATTCTTCCACTTTCTGTCAAAAGCCAGGATTTTGTTGTATTTTATGGTTGAATAGTATTCCATAGAATGTATGTGCCACAGTTTTTCACCCTATTCATCCGTACGGGGGCATTTGGGTTGGTTCCATGTCTTAGCAATTGTGAAAAGTGCCACAATAAACATCGATGTGCAAGCACTTTTCTAATGAAGAATTCTTCTGTCCTTTGGGTAGATGCCAAGGAATAGGATTGCTGGATCATATGGTAGTTCTATTT
>NW_006204553.1:43301-56803 GCF_000334495.1 Tupaia belangeri chinensis
AAGTCTCTGTTCTGTTGTTTTTAGTAATGTGGTCTTAAAAAAGATACTATAGTCAGATGTCAGAAGAGCAAAATCTCCTTTTTCACAGCTGGTTCTGTATACGGGAGGAACCCATAGAACTTTATATGACTAGAAAACTTCAGATATCTTATTCTAGACCTAGCTAGTCCCTCTGGCAAGATGGAATAAGAAGAAGAGAAGATAACAACACAAGAGGAAAGAAAGGAGGAAAGAGGGGAATAAAGAAAAAGTCACGCCCCGTGTGTGCCCCCTTGCTCGCCAGGTGCCTTCAGATGTACCAGGCTGCTGGCTGCTGCAGCCAAAGGTGCAGTCTGCCTAGGGGTCTGGGTGGATCCTGGACTGGGGAGTCTGGATGGAAGTCGGTGGGGGCAGTGTGCCCCCCTTGCTCGCCAAGTGCCTTTCTCTGTGGTCTCTATTCTATTCCAGTGGTCCATCTGTCTGTTTTTGTGCCCGTTTTATAGTACATTTTGGAGTCAGGGAGTGAGATGCAATCCACTCCACTCTTCTTGCACAGGAATGCTTTGGCAATACAGGGCCTTTTATGATTCCAGACAAATTGTATGATTGTCTTTTCTAGATCTGTCAAAAATGTCTCTGGTCTCTGTCTCTGTCTGGCTAGCGAGTGCATGTGCCCTATAGCAAAAACCTCAAAAAAAATGTCTCTGGTAATTTGATTGGAATTGTGTTAAATATCTGTCTATTAATTTGGGTAGAATTGCCATTTTGCTTATATTAATTCTTCCAATCCAGGAACATGGGATGTCCTTCCACTTTTTTGTGTCTTTTTCAATATATATTTTTAAGGTTTTCATAATTTTCCTTGGAAAGGTCTTTGATTTCCTTGGTTAGGTTTATCCCTAGGTATCTTAAACATTTTGTAGTTATGGTAAAAGGGATTCCTTTCTACAGTTCTACCTCTGTCAGCTTGTTCATATATAGAAATGCTATAGATTTTGGATGTTAATTTTGTATCCTGCCACTTTACTATATTTGTTTATTATTTCGAGAAGTTTTTTGATGGATACCTTTGGGTCTTCTATGTATACCATTGTGTCATCTTCAACTAAAGATATTTTTAACTCTCCTTTCCCTGTTTGAATGCCTTTTATATTCTCTTCTGACTGCATTGGCTAGAACTTCCAGAACTATATAGAAAAGGGGTGTATCGGTTTTTAGTGGAAAAACTTTCAGTTTTTCCCCATTCAGTATAATAGATTTTTCATATATGGCTTTTATTGTGCTGAGAAATGACCCTTCTGTGCCAATTTTACTAAGAGTCTTAATTATGAGGGGATGTTGTATTTTGTTGAATGCTTCTTCTGCATCGATTGAATTGATCATATGGTTTTTATCTTTCTTTCTGCTAAAATGGTGTATTATGTTTATGAATTTGCTTATGTTGAACCACCCTTGCATCCCTGGAATAAAGCCTCCCTGGTTGTGATGAATAATCTTTGTTATATGTTGTTGGATACGATTTGCAAGTATTTTGTTGACAATTTTTGCATCTATATTTAACAACAATATTGGTCTGTGGTTTTCCTTTTTTGTCATCTTTATCTGTTTTGGGAATGACGATGATGGAGGCTTCATAAAAATGAATTTGAAAGAGGATTCTTTCCTTTTGGATCTTTAGAAATAATTTGCGTAGAACGGGGGTTAACTCTTCCTTAAAAGTTTTGTAGAATTCAGAAGTGAACCTCCTGCAAATTTTTTTTAAAAGCATTTTCCTACAGGAGACCAACAGGTGCATGATGGTTAAGGTGCTGGACACTCCCACATGGCTAACCATGGCTCGAGTCCCGGACCTGGCGACTTGCTTTCTCACTTTTCATCTCCTCTCCCTGTGTCTTTTGCTGGCCAAATTTTTGAAAATAAAAAAGTAATTGAGTGAGTAAATAAATAAAATTAAATAAATAATTTTGGAAAAAAAGGCATTTTCCTGGGACAAGCAGATGGCATGATGGTTATGTCGCTGGACTCCTATGTAACTGATAGTGGTTTGAGTCCCAGACCTGGCGGCTTAAAACTCATGCCAGGCACGTGTGTGTGTGCCGAAAATCCTGAGAGGAAAATGGAGGAGAAGGGATTGTGGTCTGGCCATACCCCCCTGTGGGTGATTTCTCACTTTCTGTCTTTCTATCTCTCTCTATCTCTCAAGTGCATGTCCCCTATAGCAAAAAACCTCTCTATCTAAAAATAAATAAATAAAAACCATTTTCCTGTTAGGAGGCAAGCAAGTAGAAGCTACATTGAAGTGTTTTGCTCCAAGTATGGTTATAAGACAATGAATGGACATAGATTTGCTATTTGGGAAATCAGGTCCATGTAGCAATACCTTGGAGGCATATGGGATAATTGACAGCTTTGTATATTATTTTCTGTCAGGGGTGAGAAACAATAGCAGGTTTTTAGATAATTAAAGAATCCAGAAGAAATGAGGATTGTGACAATTTAGGAAAAAGAATGGTTGTTAGAAAAACCTACTCCTTCAGAAGGTGAAAGGACAGGTGATCTGCTAAAGGGCCTGGCCTCAGGTAGGATTTTGTCACTCTCTCAAGAAGGGCAGCAGAGATTACAAGTATAGATCCAGTGCCGTTGGGAAGTAGTGAGAATTCCTGTCTGATTGCTTCTATTTTTGAAGGTAGTATCAGTGAAAATCACCAACAAGATTGGGTGCTGGTGCTTTTGGAGGACTCTTATAAATAGAGAAAATATAGGTGTGGAGTGTGCAGAGGTTGTTCTTTTAGGGGTATTCCCAGGAATTGTGGAGGAGGAAGAAAAGAAAAGAAATAGATTTGAGGAGGAGTTTATAGCTCTGTCTCAGCTAGGTAAGGAAGGGCCTGGTGGATGGTGAGGAATGCAGTGTGGGTCAGTGGATTGGAGGCCTCCATGAGGTCGAAGAGTATAGATGTAGGGCCATTAGAGAGAGGGAGCTGGAAGGACAGAAGGCAGTGTCACTAGTGGTGAGAGAAAAAGATGAAAAAAAAAATGGACATCAAAGAAGGGCACAGTCTTTCCAGATGTCCAGGGCATGAGTGGGGTCAGGGGAGACTTAGGTATGGTTGAGGAGAACCTCCCTAGAGATGGCATCTCTAGTGATGGCCTGGTCAACCTCATGGGTACTGAGGTTGCCAGGAAGAATCACAGGAGCAAGAGCTGAGAGGAAGACAGTGAGTGTACTGCATAAGAAGTGGGTTCACAGGCTGGGCTGGGTCAGTCAAGAGTGATTAGATTAACAGATAGGAGTGATGTGGACAGTAGGGACACAGGGACATTCTCTTGGAAAACACTGACATCACAAAACTAGGCCATTAATAACTCATAAAACTGGTCATATCGAAATAATCAAACTCTGGTTGTAAGGCTTTTGGATTTTCTGGCCAGGATGAGAAACATTGTCACATTGAAAATTCAAGACAGCAGTGGGAACCAGCAGTTAGCATAATGGCTATGTCGCTGGACTCCCACATAGTTGACAGCGGTTCGCGTCCCGGACCCGGTGGCTTAAAACTCACGCCAGGCGCGTGTGCGTGCGTGCCCAAGATCCTGAGAGGAGAATGGAGGAGAAGGGATTGCGGCCTGACCATCCCCTCTGGGGGGTGATTTCTCGCTTTCTGCCTCTATGTCTCTCTCTGTCTGTCTGGCGAGCACACGTGCCCTATAGTGAAAATCTCTCCAAAAAAAAATTTAAGACAGCAGTGATCATGGTCCCAACTTGACCTGACAGTCTGATGAGTAAGAATTGATCTGATGTGATTATCCATGAACTTGCCCACCAGCTTCCTATGACCAGGATTTCCTTGTCTACAAACATGGTGTTTATGTGACCTTCAGTCCCTCCCCTGCAATTGAGGTTACCCCATTCTCCTGTAAGTTATAAGTTCTCTTTGATACCATCTACAGATATCCCATTGAGGTATGCTTATTCTGTGGCTCCTGAAACCACCCATGGGGCAAATCTTAATCATGGAGTGATATGCCTGAATATTGGAGTGTATTTCTCCTCAGACCTAACTGATATCCACAATAACACAAGATATCATGAGTTTCGAAGCCTGGCAGACATGCAGACATATTTTCAAAGTATCAAGACTCAGTACAAATCATAGCAAAAACTGTGAGTCCCATCCCCTCCTTGGAGGGAATCTGTGCACCTTAGTGATGTGTTTAAGATGTCCAGTTCCCAACTGCCTTTTAACAAGGTTTTTCTGAGCTCTGCTTGAGGTGTAGAGGACACAAGGGAGAACAGAACCAACAAAATCTGTGATTTTATAGAGCTAGTCTATAAATATATAGCACTTCACAAGATGGCAAGTGGTACATAGAAAGTTAAGAGCAGGTCAGGGAAAGGACGAGTGGGCAGGATGGTGTTTTATTCAGGGTGTACAGGCAGGGCCTCTCTGAAAAAGTAAGGACTAAGCGGGGACCAGGAGGAAAGATGGAAGCAAGCTATGTAATTACCAGTTGTTTTAGTTCATTCTGTTGCTAAACATAAAATAAGTGAGTTTGGGTGATTTAAAAGAATAATAGTTTATGGGATCAGCAGGTGGCGTGGTTGAGGTGTCAGATTCCCACATGGCTGACCATAGTTCAAGTCCTGTACCTGGTGGCTTGCTTTCTCACTCTCACTCTCTCTCTCTGGTCAAATTGAATAGTAATAATAAACAAATAAAATAAATAATTTTTAAAAATAGAATAGCAGTTTATTATTCAGCTCACAGTTTGGAGGTTCCAGGTCCAGGGACTGCATCTGGTAAAGGTCTTGCTGGTGTGGACCCTACAGTTCTAAGATAGCACAGAGCATCGAATGAGAGCTAAAGCAGAGTATGCCTGTGTCTGTGTATCTCTGCTCTTACCTAATTCTCTCTCCTTATAAACCCACCAGTATTCAGATCAGGGGGAGGAGACCCTAATAACATTATCCAGCCCTAATCACCTCCTAAAGGTTCCACCTCATAAATCTATAGCCAAATTAAATTTCCTTTTAATACCTTCTTAATACGTCCCGATTTCAACACATGAATTTGGGGAAACACATGCAAACCCCATAGCACTGGAGGAAAAGTATTGCAGGCAAAAGGAACAGCACACACAATAGCCCTGAGTTAGGGAATTGCTCCATTGGTACCTGTATATCATCTCTCTCTCTGGTCAAATTGAATAGTAATAATAAACAAATAAAATAAATAATTTTTAAAAATAGAATAGCAGTTTATTATTCAGCTCACAGTTTGGAGGTTCCAGGTCCAGGGACTGCATCTGGTAAAGGTCTTGCTGGTGTGGACCCTACAGTTCTAAGATAGCACAGAGCATCGAATGAGAGCTAAAGCAGAGTATGCCTGTGTCTGTGTATCTCTGCTCTTACCTAATTCTCTCTCCTTATAAACCCACCAGTATTCAGATCAGGGGGAGGAGACCCTAATAACATTATCCAGCCCTAATCACCTCCTAAAGGTTCCACCTCATAAATCTATAGCCAAATTAAATTTCCTTTTAATACCTTCTTAATACGTCCCGATTTCAACACATGAATTTGGGGAAACACATGCAAACCCCATAGCACTGGAGGAAAAGTATTGCAGGCAAAAGGAACAGCACACACAATAGCCCTGAGTTAGGGAATTGCTCCATTGGTACCTGTATATCAAGGAGTCCTGTGATAATCTATAACACTTCATCCCAGTTTTCAGCATATAGCATTCATTGAAAGGTGCCTGGTGTCCCCATCTCTGTTTCTCCCACAACTTGTGAGTGAGATGGGGTTATTCCCATGTTACAGATGAAGGACCTAAGGCTGAAAGAAGTGTCCTGAGCCTGCTTTCCTGGTCACACCTGGAACTTCTGGAAGAGGAGTGACTTTCTTTTGCATGAGAGAGACAGAGTTCACAGCTTCACAGCTATAGAGATGATGCTGTCCATACCGAATGTCAGCTAACTAGTACGCATGAATTATAAATTACAATACAGAACCATAGTCATCACAACATCTCTACATTTGGTGGAGGGCAGGACTTTAGGATTGAGAATGGGGTGAAGGAGAGAAGCAGAAGGAGAAAGATGGGAGACAATTAGGAAAAGCACATTGGCTTCATTGCCTAATTCACCTTAATAAATTGATCCTTTTAGATATAGTCATCCTTTCCATTTCTGTGACCTTTCTTTCCCTTCCCCTCATCTTTTGCGCCTGAGAAATTCAGTTAAAGCTGTTAGGTGAGGCAGAGCAAGGTAAGCAGATGTTTGTTTGGCATCCCAACTTGGAGAGTGAAAGCCCAGGGACAGTGAGGGACACCCATACACAGGAACACCCAGGTGATTGTCAGAGCCTAATGTGGTATGGAGGATATCTCTGTGGGAAGATGGGATGTCTCTGGGAGATAGATGGAGGCAGGTAACTAACTGGCTTAGGATTCAAGCTGGTGTGGGGTGTGGAAGTCAAAGGTAAGGGAGGAACAGCATAGCACATGAGGAAGGGCCTGTGTGAGGGAGGGATGGCTTATATATTGGATTCATCAACAGTAAATTTATTTAAGGATAACAGGACCTAGGTCTCTCATCTTTGGAAAAGGGAGTTTAAAATATGAAAGAAAGAAAACTAGATCAAACCTGGAAATTATGTAGTGGAATTGAAGATCTTCAAGTAAACTCATGATTTTCAGTATATATGTGTATATGGCGAGATTGCTGGATGTGGATGTACATGTGTACATGTGTGTATATACATATATTTCAAAGTTACTGAAAAAGCAACACCTAGTAGCAATAAGCACACCTAGCCCCCAGATTTTGGCTTCTAAATGTCATACTCCACTAAAGGGAGCCAGGACTCCTTTGAGAAATGGTTGGTTTCAGGATTGGAAGAGGGAAAGGATAAAATGATCCTGGCTTGACTTATGGTGCCAGTAATAAGGGAATCTCCAAGAAATGATGGGGATATGAAAGGAGGACACAGAAACTAGTTGAAGAGGCTCCTGCTGGCCAGACTGGGGGCTATTTTAACATCAAAGTAATTAATGATGGGACCAGCAGTTAGCGTAATGGCTATGTCACTGGACTCCCATGTAGTCGACCGTGGTTTGCATCCTGGACCTGGTGGCTTAAAACTCACGCCGGGTGCGTGTGCGTGCGTGCCCAAAATCCCGAGAGGAGATCGGAGGAGAAGGGATTGCGGTGTGGCCATCCCCCCTGGGGGGTGATTTCTTGCTTTCTGTCTCTCTGTCTGTCTGGCAAGCGCACGCGCCCTATAGCAAAAAAAACAAAAAAAACAAAAAAAACAAACAAAAAAAAAAAAAAAAAAAACCTCCAAAAAAAAAAAAGTAATTAATGATAGTAATGAGTTATAGCCCATTGAATAAAACAGGAAACCCTGAGAATGTATTGATACAGATGATTAAATGAATCAATCCCAAGTATGATAAAGAATTGAATATATAAACCATTTCAAAGAACCTCCCTACAAAGTATTTCTTAATCACAAATGGGAAAAGCATAGCTTTATAGGCAGATACTGCTTTAATGAAGTGACCTAAGTGAGCATCATTGGAAATGGCACAGATATAAATAATGATAGGAAACAGCCAGAATAGTGCATCACTGCGAAACTCTGGCCAAAGATGCATCACCTGTACTTCATCATGAAGACATATGGGACAGAGCGAAACTTCCAGAGTGCCAAGATCATAGAAGTCAGGAAAGATGAAGGGACTATTCCAGATTGAAGGACACTAAATAGATATGGTAACCAAATGCAACACATGATTCATATCAAGGGTGTTATAAGGGAAATAGGCCAATTTCAATGGGTCTGAGGATCAGATAGCTAGCTGTATTGTATCAATGGAAATTTCCCGATTTTGATGGTAGTATTGTGGCTATATAGGAGAATGTCTTTGGTTGTAGGGAGTGACAGCATCACCTCAGCATCTTACCCTCCAGTGGCTCAGGGAAAGATAAAATATCTTGCAACTCTGTCGTAAGACATCATTTCAGAATAAACAATTATGGAAAAATGATATCTTTTCCTTTAAAGAAACAGCTGTTTTGTAAGCACATGTTCTTTGAGTCAGCAAGAAATGTTAATGATGCTTTGGGTAACTTTTTATAGTTGAATTTCTTTTTTTTTTTTTTTTTGGAGAGGTTTTCGCTATAGGGTGCGTGCGCTCACCAAAGAGACAGAGAGAGAGACAGAGACAGAAAGCGAGAAATCACCCCCCAGGGGGGATGGTCACACCGCAATCCCTTCTCCTTCATTCTCCTCTCGAGATCTTGGGCACGCACGCACACACGCCCAGCCTGAGTTCTAAGCCACAGGGTCTGGGACGCAAACTGCGGTCGACTACATGGGAGTCCAGCGACAGCCATTATGCTAACTGCTGGTTCCCTAGTTGAATTTCTTTTAAAAATGGAGATAACTCCATAAAAACTGATTGATTTTTCTTTTTTGGAGAGGTTTTTGCTATAGGGTGCATGTACTCACCAGAAAGAGAGAGACAGAAAGTGAGAAATCACCCCCCAGGGGAGGACGGCCATGCTGCAATCGCTTCTCCTCCAGTCTCCTCTCAGGATCTTGGGCATACATGTACACACACCCAGCGTGAGTTTAAGTCACTGGATCCGGGACTTGAACCGTGGTCAGCTACATGGGAGTCCAGCGACACAGCCATTATGCCAACTACTGTCCCAAAACTGATTGATTGAGCTATATAATTGAATTTAAAACAAGTAAAAAATAAAATACATTATCATCCTTTCCCTTAGATCTCCCTCCCTGGGCACTATTTTGGTGTGCTTTTGTTCCCAACAGAATGAGAATCATCACCCTCCTCCTCTGGCTCTTAGCTGATATGATGTTTCTCCAGCCCCAGCCCTGCCTGCCTCCCTCCATGATCCCTACAAGTTCCAGCAGTTCCTCTACTCTGCCTCAGACATTTGGGGTTCTTGTGTGCTTTAAGCACTCATATCCATTCCCACTCTGCACCTAATTTCTCAAGCAAGGGTATTTCTTTCTTTTTTTTTTTTTTGGAGAGCTTTTTGCTATAGGGCGTGTGCACTCGCCAGACAGAGACAGAGAGACAGAAAGCGAGAAATCACCCCCCAGGGGGGATGGTCACGCCGCAATCCCTTCTCCTCCATTCTCCTCTCGGGATCTTGGGCACGCACTCACACGCGCCCGGCGTGAGTTTTAAGCCACCGGGTCCAGGACGCGAACCGCGATCGACTACGTGGGAGTCCAGCGACAAAGCCATTACGCTAACTGCTGGTTCCCAAGCAAGGGTATTTCTAAGGACAGTTTAATCACCTCCTGGGAGTTAGTGGGATGAAGTGGAGAAAGCAAATGTGGTTTGGGATCAGGTCAACTTCGGTTCTAGTGCTGGCTCTGCCATTTTCCAACTGTGTGACCTTGAACATGTCACTCATCTATCCTCTCCTAGTTTCTTCATTTGTATAAAATATTCTCCAGCCAGGGTAGTTGTGGGCTTTGGGAAAGCATATGGAATGCCTTTGGCCTGTACCCACATTCAGCTGATCTATTAGTGGAGGCAGTATAGCAGGGTGTGTAAGAGCAGGGGTTCTGCAGTGACACAGCCCCGTACTGAATGTCATGCCATGGGCAAGTGACATAAGCTCTCCGAGTCTTCATTTGCTCATCTGTCTTCAAGGGTAATAATTTTCCTTCCTCACAGGGTTCTATCACTGACACAGCAGTCACTGAGAGTAGCACCTGGTACAGAACAAGACCAAGGCCACATCAACCATTGTCACCTGTCTCTGGAATTCTTACAGTCACTGTGACTCCTCCAGTGTATGTATGATTGTAAAGGTGGGTAACATGCAGGGGAACCTCTACGTGCCCAGACCCCTGCCTGATCTGTACCCTTGAGAGGCACTGGACTCCAACACACACTCCCCAGGTGACTTGCACCCTCCTCAGTCTCCCCCTTTAACTGATGGCCACCACCGTGGGAGCACCATCTTATATGTGATGGGATTAGATGTTTCAGACACAACTGGGGGTCCGGGAAGGAAGGAGGAGGGAGAAGTCATGTTCCCACCTGAGTTTTTTCTGATGTGATGTGACAAATGGACAGCAAACTTGGCTCAAAACAACACAATTCATTATCTTACAGTTCCGGAGAGCAAGCTCATGGACTGGCAGGGCTGTGTTCCTTCAGCAGGCTCTAGTGGAGCATTTGTTCCCTTGCTTTTTCCAGGTTCTTGAGGCTGCCCACAGTTCTTGACTTGTGCCCCTTCCTTTGTATTCAAGCCAGCAATAGCCCATCCAGCAAGGTACCCATCCATGGGGAGAATAAAATGACAACAGTCAATTAGCATGAAACAGAAGTAATTCAGTAACAATATGGTAAGCACTTACTCTATGTCGAGCACCAGCTGATCACTTTGCCCGAATAATGCTGTTCTCACAACTCCAAGAGTAAATTCTATTTTTTTAAAAAAAAAGATTTTATTTTTAAACTTGTATTTATTTATTTAAATTTGACCAGATAGGGACAAAGAGAGAGAGAGAAAGTGAGAAAGCAAGCTGCCAGGTTTAGGACTCAAACCACGGTTGGCCATGTGGAGTCCAGCACCTCTAACTACCACACCACCCACCAGCCCCAGTAAATTCTATTTTTATCACCTGTTTCCAGATGAGAAAACTAAGACCCTGTGGGCTTTTTGTGTTCTTATCAGCCCTGAGCACTGTCCTTTTTTTTTTTTTTTTAAGTTTTTGTTATAGGTCTTGTGTGCTCACCAGAGAGAGACAAAGTAAGAAATCACCCCCCACCCCCACGCACCCAGTCAGGTGATTTTCCTCAACACTCAGGATTTGGGGCATGCACCCACATGTGGTGTGAATATCAGGCTGCCGAGTCTGGGAATTGAACCATGAAGCTGGCCATGTGGTATCCAGCACTTCAACCTCCACGCAACCTGTCGGATCCCAAGCCCTGAGCACTGCCCTTTACAGGGGTCTCTTGGTCTTCCTTACTTCCTCTTCCTTGTTACTTGGCCTAGAATCCTCATCTCAATGTGGTCTCTGCTCTCTTTCCTCAGCTCTCAGCCTAGGTGACATCTGCCAACATCCCACAACCTCTTCTCTTCCTTTTCTGGATGTATGAAGTCCAGGATGCCAGGTCCAAACTTGAGCTTCCCAGGTAAGTCAGAGTGACCTTTTCCTTCCAGTAAAGGAAACTTATAATCCCATGGTGATGTCTTGGTGTCACCAGGCACTGCTCACCCATAGACTGCCCATGGTACAATGATATCTGCCTTCACCAACAGGGGGCAGGTCATCTCCAAGACAGAGAGGGCCTTAGAAAAGACAGAAGAACAGAGATTTAAACATTCCTGGGAGAGTGGTCAAATCACAGGCGTCAGTGGGTGAACCTGGAGACTGAGTGTCCATGGGGAGGTCCCTTTCTGCATGTGGACAGGTGAAGGGGAAGCCTAGGATCAGCTCTGCTCCCTCCTCCTAAAGGACCCAGGTCTTAGTGCTGTTCAGGATCTTTATAGATGGACTTTATCTCCTCTTTCTCTTTTCCTTTCTTCTACCAGAAGCCCATTTCTATGGTTAATATTTTTTTGAGAGAGATTTTTGCTATAGGGCATGTGTGCTCGCCAGAGAGAGAGAGAGACAGACAGACAGAAAGTGAGAAATCATCCCCCAGGGAGGATGGCCACACCTCAGTCCCTTCTCCATTCTCCTCTTGGGATTTTGGGCATGTATGCACACATAGCCGGCATGAGTTTTAAGCTGCCAGGCCCCAGACTAGAACTGCAGTTGACTATGTGTGTGTCCAGCCACATAATCATTACACCATCTGCTGGTCCCAAGAGTTTCTCATATTTTTCACCTTTTTTTTTTCTCATGAAAAGGTTGCATTATAAGGATTTTCTCCAAAGATGCTTTGGCTGTGTGGCCTAGACCCCAGGGCAGTTTGGACTACAGTGTGGCCATCCTGAGGGCACAGGCCTGGATCTTGAAGGCACTGGGAATAGTTCCAACAGAACCTGAGAGTAAGAAAAAGTCACTGACCCCTAGCCAGATCCCAGCCAGCTGCCAGCTCTGCCTACCCTAGTCTCTTCCTAGGGCATGAATGCTGAGTCCAGAAATCCTAATTCTCAGGGAGCAGGTGTACCAGCCCTACAGATTTGGGGGGATGCGGGCCAGGAGTTCTCCTCAAAGAAGGAGGCATCCTCAAAGAAGGAGGCAGCAGAAAAATCTCCACATGGTGCAAGCCCTGGCCTGGTGGTTAAGGTGGCTGGACTCCACCTGGCCAACCATCTAGTTTAAGTCCGGGATCCAGCAGATTAAGAAACAACATGTCTGTGTGCACAAAATCCTGAAAGGAGGAAGAAATGGAGGAGAAGGGATTACAGTGTGACCATGCCCCATAGGGGGTGAGGGGTATGCTTTCTTGCTTTCTCACTTTCTCTCTCTCTGTGTGTGTGTGTGTGTGTCTTAAGCAAGTCCATTTGGCCACCAGAAAAAATTAAAGAAGAAAAATAGAAAATCTCCTCATGGCTTAATGAGATGCATAGCTGTGGAAGTGAAAGATGACTCACCCGTCACCTGCACATGGACCTACTGCGCAGCTGCAGATCCAGCCACTGCCCTCTGTGGGCCTCAGTTTCCTCCACTGCACAGTAGTCATGATTAACTCCCAGCATGCAGGGGTTACTCATGAATAGAGGGTAACCAAGGAATGAGAAAGCAGAATTGGCTCAAGTTGAAGAGGAGCTGTTGGTCTGTCTTAGGCATGATCAGGGGCTACTTTCTTAGAAATACTCAGGGTAGTCAGGCAGTTGAAGCTCTGAGGCTGTGATTGAGACCATGGGCCCTGAGGCCATGGGAGGTCACCTCGCCAGTGTTCTCAGTGATCAGTCACTGGTGTCACCGACTCCTTTCTGTTTGTCCTCATCTCTGTCCATGGGGACTCTGAGATGAGCTCAGTGAGCTCACTGCCCTATTGGTTACTGAGACCCACATACAATCATTAGAGCCAGGGGTCATCACAATAGCCACCAGGTTAACATGTAATTTCTTAGAGGTTCTGAGATGTTATTTTTTTATATTATATTTAATCACATATATCTTTTTTTTTAATTTTTATTTTCTACCTTAATTCACTATACACCATCACAACACACCAATGAATTTTCCATCCAAAATACACTGTGCATTGGTTCAATCAAGCACATCAACATACATGTTCTCAGCAAGTAATTTTCCAATTCGTACATCCTGCATACCTTGCCCTTTGTCTTGCCATCCCTGATTCCCCATCCCTCACCCTCTGCCATGTCCCATCTTCCTCCTCCATTGTCCCTGGCATCCATGATTTCCCTCCATGCCTTCCGCCCCCCCCCATTCAATTGTTCTGGCAATGAACTCAATTAGTCTAAATATATCCAATAGCTAGCACAGCTGACACATACCTATACATGTACCCAAATCTGACCCTAGGCATAAACCCCAG
>NW_006204553.1:57699-58096 GCF_000334495.1 Tupaia belangeri chinensis
GGGGGCGGGGGGGGGCGGGGGATGTGCTGAGCCCAGGAGGGCCCGCACAGGTCCCACCGCTGGTCGCAGCCTTGGCGCCAATCACATATATCTTTACAGTGTATAACATTTCTCTTTCCAGCATGATTACCATGCATATCAGTCAAGGCAAAGACATTACTACACACATCATCATCATCAAATAGCTTTTCTTTTTATTTTTCAGTTTATCATTATTATTTTTTTATTCTCATTATTATTTTTTAAACATTCAATCACTATACATCATTTGGCTTGTAAAGAGAATTTACCTAACATTGGGATCAGCAGTTAGCATAATGGCAATGTCACTGGACTCCCACGTAGTCAACCGCGGTTCGAGTCCCAGACCTGGTGGCTTAAACTCACGCCAGGCCCG
>NW_006204553.1:58221-62764 GCF_000334495.1 Tupaia belangeri chinensis
AAAAAAAAAAAAAAAGAAAGAAAGAAAGAAAGAATTTACCTAATATGAAATGCTTCTCAGACCAGTCCAGTTGAGAATACTATACACGTTATCAACAGGTAGTAAACCATTTCTTTGTCCCACGAATGTCATCCCTCTCTATTTTTTCTCCTGTTTTTCTTTTCTATACCTGAGCTGTTTTTAATATGTTGTTATTTATTATGGTTGTGGTTTATTCAGTTATACTTCTTTTGGATGGTTGGTTATTGTTTGGTTTACTTTTTTATCATCATAAGCTATCTATGATTATTATTCTTGTCCATGTATATAAACCTGGCATAGATAAAGAAATGTTCATGTAGTAACCCAATTATACATCAACAGGAAATGCCTACGTAAATGGTGCTATACTGACCCCACAAAACCTTACCCAGCTATGAGAAAGAATAAACTAAGGCACTCACCGAGACAATGGGAAGGAGGCTAGATATAAAAGAGGACTTGATATTTGAGTCTCTTTTTATATAGGTCCAAACTTAACAAAACTAGAGTTTAGGCATGCCTATACCTGTGTTAAAAGAGTTGTATAAAGGGACCAGCAGTTAGCATAATGGCTATGTCGCTGGACTCCCACGTAGTTGACTGTGGTTCATGTCCCGGACCCGGTGACTTTCACGCCGGGCACGTGTGTGTGCGTGCCCAAGATCCTGAGAGGAGAATGGAGGAGAAGGGATTGCAGCGTGGCCATCCCCCCTGGGGGGTGATTTCTCACTTTCTGTCTCTCTGTCTCTCTCTGTCTGGTGAGCGCACACGCCCTATAGCAAAAAACCTCTCTCTCAAAAAAAAAAAAAGAGTTTTATAGAAAGCAAGGATTTCTACCTGCCTGATTGTCAAAGTTTGAGAAAAAAAGATTAGGCTAGCCTTGTAGCTTAGTTGGTTAAGCACTATGCATTGGAAGCCAGGTCTCACAAGGCTGATCATGGTTCAAATCCTGGCTTTGGTGGTTTGAAAAACATGTAAGGTGCAAGTGTATGCATGCTCCAAATCCCAGCAGGATGGAGATATAGAGGAGAAGGGATCGTGACGTTACAATGCCCCATTGAAGGTGCTTTCTTCCTCTCTCTCTCTCTCTCTCTCTTTCTTTGTCTCTCTGGCAAGCACATGTGTCCTCTGAAAATTTTAAAAAGAAAATAAATTAATTATCACGGAAAATGTGGAGATGTTGGTCAAAGGGTACAAACTTTGAGTTCTAAGATGTATAAATTCTGAGTATCTAATCTATAGCATCATGACTATCGATAATAATACTGTATCAGTTACTTGAGATTTGCTAAGAGAGCAGAATTTAGGTGTCCTCACTCTCCCCCCACCACACAAAGGGCAACCAAGGGAGGTAAGAGATGTGTTCAATTAACGTGACTGTTAATCATTACCCAATATATAGATATATCCGTCATCTTGTTGGATACCTCAAACAAATTTAAGTTTTATTTGAACATTAAGAATTTTGGGGGGGACTAGCAGTTGGCGTAATGACTATGTCACTGGACTCCCATCTACTCGACCATGGTTTGGGTACCGGACCCAGTGGCTTAAACTCATGCCAGGTGCGTGTACACGTGTGTGTGTGCCCAAGATCCAGAGAAGAGAGTGAAGGAGAAGCGATTGCGGTGTAGCCATCCCCTCTGGGGGGTGATTTCTCGCTTTTTGTCTCTCTGTCTCTTTTTTTTTTTTTTGAGAGGTTTTCTTTATAAGGCGCGTGCACTCACCAGACAGACAGAGAGAGACAGAGAGACAAAATCCCTTTTCCTCCACTCTCCTCTCGGGATCTTGAGCATGCACACACACGCGCCCAGCATGAGTTTTAAGTCACCGGGTCCGGGACGTGAACCACAGTCAACTACGTGGGAGTCCAGCATCCCAGCCATTACGTTAACTGCTGGTCCCATCTCGCTTTTTGTCTCTCTGTCTCTCTCTGTCGTTCTGACAAGTGCACATGCCCCATAGCAAAAAAAAAAAATTAAAAACATTACAAAATTATACTGTAAAATTGACTTAGGGGTATACAATTGTGTGTGTATGTGTATATATATATGTATGTATGTTTTTTTGGTTTTTGTCACAGGGCACATGCACTTGCCTGAGACAGAGAAAGGGAAAGTAAGAAATCATTCCCCATGGAAGATGGCTGTGCCAGAATTCCTTCTCTTCCATTCTTCTCTTGGGATTTGGGGCATGCACACATATGCACCTGGCATGATTTTCAAGCTGCCAGGCCCAGGACTTGAATTGTGGTCACCGATGTAGGAATCCAGCACCTCAACCACCATGCTACTTGCTGACCCTTGTATATATTTTAACATATGTATAGACTCATATAACCACCACCACCACAATCAAAATATAGAAACATTCTATTACCCCAAAGAACTTCCTTGTGCTCCTCCTTTATTGTCATACCCTCTCTCATCCCTAAGCTCTGGCAATTGTTGATCTACTCTTTATCACTTCACTACTGTCTTCATGAGTGTCATATAATGGAATAATATAACTTGCGGTCTTCTGATCTTTTGGCTTCTTCACTCACCATAAAGCTTTTTAGTTTCATCCAACCGTTGAATGTGTCAATATGTGTGTTCATTGTTTTTATTGTTGAGAAATATGCCATTGTCTGGTTATACCACACTTGCTTTATGCTTCTCCCACTGGAAGACATTTGAGCCGTTTCCACATTATCTTGATTGGTATAGCTTCAGGGTAAATTTTTTTATTTTGTTTTTCAGGTTTTTGTTTTTGTTTTTCAGGTTTCGCCATAGGGCATGAGGGCACGTGTGCTCATTGGGGAGAGACAGAGCGAAACAGTGAGAAGGGAAAGTGAGAAATCACCCTACAGGGTGGCTGGCCACACTGCAATCCCTTCTCCATTTCTCCTGGGATTTTGATATACATGTACATGCACCCAGCATGAATTTCAAGCCTCCAGGTCTGGGACATGAACTGCAGTTGGCTGAATGGGAGTCCAGCGCCTTAACCATCATGTCACCTGCTGGCCCTACTTCATGATAAATCTTTTTTTCTTTTAAGAATTATTTACTTTAATTTTATTATTATATTTTAATTTGACCAGAGAGGGAAAGTGAGGGAAAATGAGAAAGCAAGCCGCCAGGTCCAGGACTCAAACCGTGATCAGCCCTGTGGGAGTCCAGCACCCCAAACACCATGCCAATTACTTGCCCCATCATAAATGTTAAAATCAGTGTTACTCCTCCAATTTTGTTCTTTTTCAAAATTATTTTAGTATTCTAGTTCCTTGTAGTCTCCATATGAATTTTTATGTCAGTTAGTCTGTATAGGTTGAATATAGTTAACACAAAATGTTTGGGAATAGAAGTATTTTGGATCCCAGAATGTTTCAGATATTGGAATATTCAGTTGTATATAACAAGATATCTTGGGGATAAGACCACACCCTGTGACCCTGTGACAGCTGAAGGAGGATGAGAGGAATTTCCTCACCTTAGAGACACTGAATAAACTGTGTGCTAGAGGTCTACTACTTTTTTTTTTTTTTAGAAAGAGAGAATTTTGCTATATGGCATATGCACTTGCTGGAGAGACAGAGAGAGAGACAGAGAAAACAAAAAGTGAGAAATCACCCCACAGGGGTTCCTCCATTCTTCTCCTGGGATCTTGGGCACACACTCACACATGCCAGGCATGAGTTTTAAGCCACCAGGTCTAGGACTCGAACTGTGGTCAACTATGTGGGAGTACAGTGACATAACCATTGTGCCATCTGCTGGTCCTGAAGTCTACAGTTTTAAAACTTCTTTTTTAAATTCAAATTTATTTATTTACATTAATTCACTGTACATCATTACAGGAAACAAAATGAGATTTTCCATCCAGAGTACACTGTATACTGCCTCAATCAAGCACATCAAAATACATGTTATTGTCAACAAATAATTTTCCATTTCTTGTTTCCTGTATGTTTTGATTTTATTTCCCATCCTTGATTCCCTATCTCTTAACCTCTGCCATCTCCCACTCTCCTCCCACACTGTCTCTGGCATCTATGTTTGTTTTCTATACTGTCTTTCCTCCACATTTTATTGAATTACCAAATATCTTAATTAATCTAAATATTTTCATAGCAAACACACCTGACATATACATTTCCATGAACACAAGTCTAACTCTAGGCATCCTATAAAGTAGCACCTAGCTGGGGCTATATATCTTACTGCAGTCATCAAAAAGATATTTTTTTCTGAAACTTTTTTTTAACTTAATTTACATTATTTCCCTAAGCACCGTCACAGCATACAAAATGTGATTTCCCATCCAGAATATACTGCATAGTGACTTAATCATGCATATTATAATAAAAAAATTTTCCATTTCTAGTTTCTAGAATTTTTTTTACCCCTATTTCTGACCCTCTGTCCTTTCCCACCCTCTTCTCATACTATCTCTGGTGTCTACAATTGACTTCCATTCTTTTCCCACCCACATTGTATTAATCACACAATTTCTTAAATAATCTAACTACTTTCAATAG
>NW_006204553.1:63846-85649 GCF_000334495.1 Tupaia belangeri chinensis
CTCTGTATTTCTTGGGACTGGATCTTTGAGTGCCTCTCTAGGTTTGGAAAGTTTTCTTGCAGGATTTCATGGAATAGATTATCAAGGCCCTTATGGGTCTCTTCACCTTCTGGAATGCCAATTACCCAGATGTTTGGATGTTTGATGGTATCTAGTACTTCTTGTATATTATACTCAAATTTTTGTGCCATTTTCTCAGTCTTCATGGTGGATTTCTCTAGGCCAGCAATTTTCTCTTCTATGTCTGGGATTCTAATTTCTGTATAATATAGTCTGCTTTTAATACTTTCAAGTGAGATTTGACCTTCCTGTGTAAATAGACTTCATTTCTAACAGTTCCATTTGACTCTTTTGTAGAGCATGTAATTCCTCTTTTAGATCTTGCTAGAATTTCCTCACCTCTTGGAACTCGTCAACTTCTTTCTCCTTTCTCTTTAGCAGTTCATTGTCTCTCTTCTCGTCCATCTCAGTTAGCTTCACCATTATGAATACTCTAAATTCTTTATCAGACATTTCCATGATTTGCATTGAACTGCTTGTGGATGAAGAGGAATTATTTTTTTCCCTTGGAGGAGAGGTATTTTCTTGTTTTCCCATATTTCTTGTGGTCCTGCAGTGATTTCTTGTCATCTGATGGATGGTGTGT
This sequence comes from Tupaia belangeri chinensis, assembly GCF_000334495.1. Classification (NCBI taxonomy): domain Eukaryota; kingdom Metazoa; phylum Chordata; class Mammalia; order Scandentia; family Tupaiidae; genus Tupaia; species Tupaia belangeri. The sequence goes on from NW_006204553.1 coordinate 64,493, forward strand.
TGGTGTGGTTCTTTCTAATTCTATTAGTCCAATCTGAATGTTCAGGAGCAAGCAGAAAGAGGTGATCTGGAATCTCCTTGCCGTTCTGTTGCAATTGCTGGTGTAGCAGATTCAGTAGATATTGAGGGATATGTTAACCCTAATAGTATTTGGATGTTTAGCTACAGTGCCCTTAGATCCATCTAGAAACACATTAAATGGATATTGAAGAGTGAAGACACAAGAAAAAAGAAAATGAAAAAGAGAGAGAGAAACAACAGCAAAGAGAAAAAAGAAAAGATGGGGGGAAATGAAAAAAATTATAATTATTGTTTTTCTTAAAAAATAAAATAAAAAGAAAGAAAGAAAGAAAGAAAACCACATGGCGTGCTAGTGTGCCATGCAAAATAACTAGTTCGCAGGAGCCATGAGGAATCTTCTTCTGAAGGAAGGCCTCACCTCTCCTGCCTAGGTGGGAAGACCAGAGTGGATTATTAACAAAAGAAAAGGTGGAGCTGAGAGCAAGAGAAAAACTTTACCTTTAAAAAAATTGTAAAAAGGGGGAATCAGCAGTTAGCGTAATGGCTATGTCGCTGGACTCCCACGTAGTCGACCGCGGTTCGTGTCCCGGACCCAGTGGCTTAAAAAAAACTCACGCCGGGCGCGTGTGCGTGCGTGCCCAAGATCCAGAGAGGAGAATGGAGGAGAAGGGACTGCGCGGCATGACCATCCCCCCTGGGGGGTGATTTCTTGCTTTCTGTCTCTATGTCTCTCTCTGGCTGGCTGGCGAGCACACGCACCCTATAGCAAAAACATCTCCAAAAAAACAAAACAAAAAAATCTTATACCTCCCAAGATTTCGCCATCTCAGATAATAAAAACCAGTGATAGCCCTCATTGCCTACACCGCACGTCCAGTGGAGATCATTTATTTCTCTTACTCTACATCCCATCCGTCATAAATGCCCTGTACCTCTCACACCCCTCACAAGAGTTTCCATTTATTGCCATCTTCACTGCCCTTGCTGTTCAAGTCGCCATCCTCTCGCGCGGGATGACCGCGAAAACTTAGGCTCCTTACTTCTGTTTTTGTTCCCTTGCAATCGTGTTCCACATACAAACCACAGTGACAGTGTAGAATGTAGTGCATGTAGTGTCACCCTTCTGTTTAAGATTCTCCAAAGAGTTATCATTGCCCTTCGAAGGAAATCCAAACTGGAACATGACCTGCACATCACTCCATGGTCAGCAGCTCCTCGCCCTCTTGTGGCACCTGTTCATGCACCCGCTTTTACAAATCAAAAAAATTTATTGGTGTTGACAAAAATACATGATATTTAACAAAAAAGCAAACAAACAAAAACAGAACAAAACACAAGAGACACAAAACCAGGACCCCCACCCCAGGGGCTTGTGTGCCTGGTGTCCTGACAGCGTGCAGCCCCAGGAGCCCCCTGAGCATGGCCGTTAATTCATGAGGACTTCCATGTGCACCAGCCTGGCATTAGTGTCCCCAGACGTCCGGCATGGTAACATTCCAGCAAAGGTCATCAAGGCTCGGCCTTGACTTCGGAGTTGTGAGTCACAGTCCTCGATGACTCGCTGGGGCCTGGATGCTGAGTCACTCCTGCTTGGCACTCCTTTCCTCTGGCTGACTGGCTCCGGGTCCCATTTCTTCCTCAGGTCTCAGGTCACTGCGGTCTTCCCGGTCTAGACTCCATGGCCTCTTTCTATCACGTGAGCCTGCCATGTTTTCTTTCCAGCACTGCCCATGCTCATAAAATTACCTCGTCCGTTCTTTCGTTTACTTGTTTATTATCTTTGTTCACTAGAACATGTCGCTCAGGCCAGGAATATGCAGTTACTTAGAGCAGTGCGCTTTGCACATGGATTACGGATGGGAATGGCTCCTTCTTAATCAATTAAAAGGATCAACAAACATCGCACCAAGAACAGGATCGTCACCTTGATCTTTGGCCTGCATTGAATGCAGTCATTCAGAGTAGCTTGTGTAACCTGTGAAGATGCTCATGTCAGAAGCAAGTAGCATTTCCAGCCTTGAGCGAGTTTTTCTTTCTCAATAACTATTTAACAACAAAATATGACGAGTGATACCTGAGTCCTTACTCTGTGATAAGCCCAGGAATACATACGTTATACTTACTGCACACTGATTCTTACGGCATCTCTGTGATTTAGATACATACTGATGTTTTCTAGAGTATTCTAGATGGTGGAGAAAGGACTGAAGGGCCAAGATGCAGCCTCTCAGGCAGGATGGTCATGCTGGAGCCAGGACCTCGAACCCTCGAACCTAGCCAGCTTCACTGTGCTGTTGCCTTGGTCCTCGGACTAAATCTATGCCTCCTGTAACAGATGATCACATACTTAGTGGCTTTAAGATGATAACTAGTTTATCCTTTTACACCTATGGAAGTCAGAGGTCTGAAGCCAGTGTCACCTGGTTAAAGTCGAGATGTCCTCAGAGTGGTTCCTCTGGAGTCTAGAAGGGAAGGTACTGTCTCCTTGCCCTTTCCATCCTCTGCTGGCTCCCTGTCCTCCCCAGCTGTGACTCTGCAGTACATCAGTCTAGTCTCTGCTTCATCAGAGCATCTTCACCTCTGATGCTGACCCCTTCTGTCGTTCCTAAGGACTCTGTGATGGTGCTGAGCCCACCTAGGGAATCTAGGATAGACTTGAGATCTCCTTCTCTCAAGATCTGTAATGAAGTCATACCTGCAAAGACCCTTTAGCCATTTAGGGTAACATTCCGAGTTCCAGGGATGATTAGGTTGTGAATATATTGAGGGGAGGCGGGTATTTATTCAGCCCTGCCTCACTCCCCATGGGGCTAGCCATAGAAAACAGATACGATTATCAAGGTCCTTATGGGTCTCTTCACCTTCTGGAATGCCAATTATCCAGATGTTTGGACGTTTGATGGAATCTAGTACTACTCGTATATTATACTCAAATTTTTGTACCATTTTCTCAGTCTTCATGGTGGATTTTTCTAGGCCAGCAATTTTCTCTTCTACGTCTGGGATTATATTTTCTGTATGATCTAGTCTGCTTTTAATACTTTCAGGGGAGATTTTGACTTCCTCTGTAAATAGACTTCATTTCTAAGAGTTCCGTTTGACTCTTTTGTAGAGCTTGTAATTCCTCTTTTAGATCTTGCAAGAATTTCCTCACCTCCTGGAACTCGTCAACTTCTTTCTCCTTTCTCTTTAGCAGTTCATTGTCTCTCTTCTCTTCCATCTCAGTTAGCTTCACCATTATGAATACTCTAAATTCTTTAACAGATATTTCCATGATTTGCATTAAACTGCTTGTGGAGGAAGAGGAATTATTCTTTTCCCTTGGAGGAGAGATAATTTCTTGTTTTCCCATATTTCTTGTGGGCCTGCCGTGATTTCTTGTCATCTGATGGATGGTGTGTTTCTTTCTAGTTCTGTTAGTCCAATGTGAATGTTCAGGAGCAAGCAGAAAGAGGTGATCTGGAATCTCCTTGCCATTCTGTTGCAATCGCTGGTGCCGCAGATTCAGTAGATATTGAGGAATATGTTAACCCTAATAGTATTTGGATGTTTAGCTACAGTGCCCTTAGATCCATCTAGAAACACATTATATGGATATTGAAGAGTGAAGAGACAAGAAAAAAGAAAATGAAAAAAAGAGAGAGAGACAACAGCAAAGAAAGAGAAAAAAGAAAAGATGGGGGAAAAAGTGTAATTATTATTTTTCTTTAAAAAAAAAATAGAAAACCACATGGCATGCTAGTGTGCCGTGCGAAATAACTAGTTTGCAGGAGCCATGAGGAATCTTCTTCTGAAGGAAGGCCTCACCTCTCCTGCCTAGGTGGGATGACCAGAGGGGATTATTAACAAACCAAAAGGTGGGGCTGAGAGCAAGAGAAAAACTTTACCTTTAAAAAAATCGTAAAAAGGAAAAATTACAAAAAAATGAGAAGATAGAAGCAGAGAGAGACATAGACAGAGACACAGAGACAGAGATAGAAGGCCAGAGGGGTTCCCTTCTACGCTAGCTTATCTGCTGGAGGCTAAATTATTCGTAGAAAATCTTCATTTCTCGTCCCCTGAAATAACTAGTTCGCAGGAGCCATGAGGAATCTTCTTCTGAAGGAAGGACTCACCTCTCCTGCCACGCTAGCTTGTCTGCTGGAGGCTGAATAATCAGTAGAAAATCCATATTTCTCTTGTCCCCTGAAATAACTAGTCCACAGGATCCATGAGGAATCTTCTTCTGAAGGAAGCTGTGGTAGCTTTGAAGTCACCCTCTAGGAAAACTGCCAGTGTTCCTTAAAGTCCTAATCCACGTCAAGGTGGATGCCCAGAACCTACTCACGGATCTGAATACCTATGATGGTAACGTGTGTGTGTGTGTGTGTGTGTGTGTGTGTGTGTGTAATAAAGAGGGAGGAAGAGACTTCAGTCATTTAACAATGATTTACCAAGCTCCAACTGTGTTCTGGGCACTGTGCTTGGTACCTGGTAGATAGAATAAAAATGGCATATCTGCCCTCATGGAGTTTATGTCAAATCACAAGACAACAGTCTAATGATCTTACAAATAAATGTTAAAATTACTGCTATAATTGGTGGGTCACAGAGACCCACTCCAGAGTTTGGGGTAAGTGATCTTAGAAGGACTTTTAGAGAAATCTTCCTCGAGGAGGCAATGCTTGAGCTGAAAAGTGAAGGAAACACAGGAGTTAACTAATCAGGATCCTTTTATTTTCTCTTTTTTTTAATTTAAATTTATATATTTCCATTCATTCACTGTATATCATGACAACATACAAAATGAGATTTTCCATCCAGAGTACACTGTATATTGGCACAGTCAAGCACATCAGCATACATGTTATTGTCAACAAATAATTTTCCATTTCTTGTTTTCTATATGTTTTGCTTTTGTTTCCCTCGTCCTAGATTCCCTATCTCTTAACCTCTGCCATCTCCCACTCTCCTCCCACACTGTCTCTGGTATCTATGTTTGCTTTCTATACTGTTTTGTTTTTGCCCACATTTTATTGAGTCATGAAATATCTTAATTAATCTAAATGTTTCCATGGCAAGCACAGCTTATATATACATTTCTATGAACACAAGTCCAACTTTAGGCATAAGCCTCAATTAGTAGAATGAACATCCTATAAAGTAGCACCTAGCTGGGGCTATATATCTTACTGCAGTCATCAAATAGGTAATTTTTTTTCCTGAAACTTTTTTTTCAACTTAATGTACATTCTTTGCCTAAGCATCATCACAGCATACAAAACGTGATTTCCCATCCAGAATATACTGCATAGTGGCTTAATCATTCATATTATTATCACAAATTTTCATTTCTAGTTTCTAGAAATTTTTTAACCCCTATTTCTGACCCTCTGTCCTTTCCCACCCTCTTCTCACACTATCTCTGGAGTCTACAATTGTCTTCCGTTCCTTTCCCACCCACATTGTATTGATAACACAATTTCTTAAATAATCTAACTACTTCCAATAGCAAGTTCACTTCATACTATTAAGAAAACCAGTTTTAACTTAGATCAAAGAAATGCTAAGGAACTTTAATAATATGCATGATTAAGCCACTATGCAGTACATTCTGGATGGGAAATCACATTTTGTATGCTGTGACAATGCTTAGGGAAAGTAAAGTTAAAAAAAAAGTTTCAGGAAAAAAAACCCCTAAAACTATTTTTCTTGAAATTAAAAAACAAATGCATTAAAAATACCTATTCGATGACTGCAGTAAAATACATAGCCCCAGTTAGGTGCTACTTTATAGGATGTTCATTCTACTCACTGAGTTTATGCCTAAAGTTAGACTTGTGTTCATGGAAATGTATGTATCAGCTGTGCTTGCTATGAAAATATTTAGATTAATTAAGATCTTTAGTGACTCAATAAAATGTGTGTGTGGGGAGTATAGAAAGCAAACATAGATACCAGAGACAGTGTGGGAGGAGAACGGGAGATGGCAGAGGGTGGGGTAAGAGATAGGGAATCAAGGATGGGGAAAAAAAGCAAAACATACAGGAAAATTATTTGTTGATGATAACATGTATGTTGATGCACTTGACTGAGCCAATATACAGTGTACTCTGGATGGAAAAATCTCACTTTGTATGCTGTAATGATGTAAAGTGAATGAATGTAAATAAATAAATTTAATAAAACTAAAAAAAAATTAAAAAATAAAAAAATTAAAGGAAAGAAAGAAATGGGTCAATCCCTTTAAAACAGTCTACTTTCACTCACCCAGTAGGACATGGATAATCTGAGTAGCCCAGTAAGTATAAGGACATTGACTTCATAACTAGAATACTTTTAAAAAGAACCCTCTCAGGCCAGCCAGTGGCAGGTGACTGGAGCAGCTGGATTCCACAGGACTGACTGCGGTCAGAGTCCTGGACACAGCAGCTTGAGAAATACGCCTGCTGCATGTGCAAGCATTGTGATTTAAAAAAATAATAATAATGAAGTTTATTTCTTTCGTGAAAGTGCAAGATAGACACAGAGAGAAGCAATCTCAACAAGGTCTCACGCTGCAATTCCCCTAACCCCAGCTTTCCTAGTCAGCCAGTATCATGGGCACTAGTGCATGGTGTGTGTAGGTTGACTGGAGAAGCAAACTTAACATCTTCCATATGAATCTACCATTGCTTGATCACTGCATTATTGATAACACTACTGAGCCTACTTGGAACATGATCTTTATATAAAAAGCAATGGACGTGCTTGTGTGGTTTCAATTAAGAACGTGTGTGTGTGTGTGTGTGTGTGTGTGTGTGTGTGTGTGAAAGATAGAGAGACAGAGGGAAAGGAAAACAGATACCCTGGGTGGAGGTGAGAAACCAGTTAGAAAAACAGTTTTGGCCATCAAATGAAGAGAGGCTTTGGACTAGAGCACGGAGAGTGAAAAACAGACAAAAGTGCTACGATGAGGCAGATGTTTGGTTAAGCAAAATGGACAGAATTCAGTAAGGATTTGGACTTAAGGTAAAGGAGAGGGAGATGTAAATCATAAAGGCTAGGTTTCTGTGTTAGGTTACAAGAGTACGATCATGTCATCCATTAACATGGGGAATGGTGGAAGGGGACCTGGTTTGTGAAGTATTACCAGACAGGCTCCCCCAACCTCTTTTGTGAACTCATTACCTAAAATAGAGTATAATAATGAGTATGTAAATATTTTCCTTAAAAGTTCACTTTTTTCTTTAAGGGTTATTGAGAGGTGAGCAGGTGGTGTGGAGGTTGAGGTGGCTGAATCCCACATGACTGAATGAACCGTTTGAGTCCTAGACTCAATGACTTGAGAAAAAAACATGTGCATGCCCAAAATCCCAAGAGGAAAATGGAGGAGAAAGGATTGTGGTGAGGCTGTCTCCCCCAGGGAGGTGATTTCTCTGAAATCTTACCCTCCACCATGAGCACACACATCCTATAGTAAGCTAAAAAAAAGAAAAAAGAAAGAAAAAAGAAAAGAAAAGAAAGAAAGGGGTTATTGAGATATTATTTACATATAATAAATGCCAACCTTTTACAGTATACAGCTTGTTGAGATTTGACAGATGTCGATAGTTACTTAATCACCACCACAATAAAAAATACAGAAAACTTCAACAATCCTAAAGTGTTCCCTTGTGCTCATTTGCAGATTCCTCCTCTACTACCATACCTTGGCAACAAATAATATATTTCTGCCCATACTATAGTTTTGCCTTTTCCAGAATTCTATTTACGTGAAATCACATAATGTGTAGACTTTTGTGTCTGCCTTCTTTAATTTGGCATACTGATCTTGAGATAAACCCATGCTATTACATGTACCAGTAGTTTGTATTTTATTACTGAGTAGTATTCCATTGTATGCATACACTTGTTTGTTTGTTTTTTAAATCCATATACTAGTTGTGGGATATTTGTGTTGTTTACTAGTTTGGCTACTATGAATAAAAGTGCTAAGAATATCTGAGTACAAGTCTTTGCATGGAAATGTGTTTTCATTTATCATGGGTACAACTGTCTAGCAGAATTGCTGGGTCATATGGTAAATTCGTATTTAACATTAAAAGATAGTGCCCAGGGCCAGCAGGTGGAGGTTAAGGCAGCTGAATCCCACATAGTGGTTCAAGTCCTAGACCTAGAGGCTTAAAAAATCACTCTGGGCACATGCGCGTGCATGCTCAAAATCCCAAGAGGAGAATGGAGGAGAAGGGATTGAGGCATAGCCATCACCCCTGGGGTAGGGGGTGTTTTCTCACTTTCCCTAGGCAAAAACTAAACAAATAAACAAAAATGTGTCTGATGTCGGGATACCCACCCCAGCTTTCAGCTTTCTTGTAGTTCCTGCTTAGTTTCGGGGGGTTTTTTGTTGTTTGTTTTTTGTTTTTTAATGAGAAAGAGCGAGCAGGCAGGCCATACTTATGCGAGTGTGTGCCTGAGAGAGAGGAAGAGAGAAAAAGAGAGGAAGCTCCCCAGAATAGGGCTTGACCCAGGCCACGATTCTTTTTCCTCTAATTTTCCATCCCATCAGGATCCTGGGCACATGCACATGCGTGCCCAGTGTTTTTCTCTAGCTGACAGGGATGAGATTTGAACCTTGGCCAGCCACATGGGATCTGCCTTCCTCTGTCCATTGTTTTAGTGCTTTGCTACAAGGTCAGCTCATAGTTGCTGCTTTTATGTCTTTTTCTCATTCACTTTCAATCTGTTTGTATTGATAGATCTTTTTTATTAAAAAGAAAAAGAGTTTATTTCATGAGAGAGAATACATGCATACACATGAGAGAGAAAAAGAGAGAGGTGCTCCTGACAGGGTCTGTTCATACCATAATCCCCTTTCTCCAGGTGTGTTTCAGGTTGACACATTCCAGGTTGACTTGGGATGCAAACACATGATTGAACATGAGGCTTCTAGCACTACAGATCAGTATGCTACTGCCTGGGTCACCAAGACTGGGCCATAGAGAGTATATACAGTCATGCCTCACTTAACAAAGATATGTAATGGGGATACATTCTGAGAGATGTACTGTCAGGCAATTTCATCATTATGCCTACATCATAGAGTGTACCTGTTAGGGTGGTCTTTGTCTCAGAGAGTCAGCAGAGATAGAAAAGGTTTATTCACTTTCCAAGGAAGGAAAGGAGCCAGATGTGAGAGCTGAATCCACACTGAAGGGGAGGGGCTGGGAACTTTTATTGGCTTTTAAGGAAAGGGGGACGGGGTGGGGGCGTTAAGTTAGGGTGTCAAGGCAGGTCAGGATGTCTGCTGGTCCTTCACAATGTCTGGTTGTCTTGTCCCATCATTTTGCTCAGCCATTTATTTGAGTGGTTGTTGATTTTTGGTATCAGCAAATGACAAGTCTTAATCTTCATGTCTGAGTGTAGAAACTTAGAAAAACAAAAGTCAGCCATCTGGGATGAGGTCAAGGAGGGACCAGCTAACTCAGGAAGAAAGAGGAAGAAAAGAAAAATAGACCTAGGGAGTTTTGAATGTGCCTCTCTAATTAAAATGCCTAAGGCACCTGGGAGACATTGAATTAACCCTTTCAGTACTTAACACAAACCCAGATGGTCTAGCCTAGTATACATCTAGGCTAGATGGTATAGCCTTTCACCTATTGCTCCCAGGATTCAAAATCTGTTTGTTTGTTTGTTTGTTTGTTTGTTTGTTATGAGAGATTTTGATGACAAAAAGTGAGAAATCACCCCCCAGGGGGCATGGTAATCCCTTCTCCTCCATCCTCCTCTCAGGATTTTGGGCATGGACGCACACACACCTGGGGTGAGTTTTAAGCTGCCGGGTCTAGGACTTGAACCGTGGTTGACTACATGACAGTCCAGCAACATAACTATTATGCCATCTGCTGGTTCCCCCAGGCTTCAAATCTGTACATCATATTATTGTACTGAATACTGTAGGCAACTGTAACACAATGGTAAATATTTGTGCATCTAAACATGGAAAAGGTATAGTACAAGTATGGTATAAGATGAAACATGGTATGCCTATAAAAGGGCACTTCTGATGAATGGAACTTCTAAGACTGGAAGTTGCTCTGGGGAAGTCAGAGAGTAAGTGGTGAGGGAATGAGAAGGCCTAAGATCTTACCATACACTACTGTAGACTTTCTAAATACTGTAAATTTAGGCAACACTGGGTTCATAAAAGAACTTTTTTCTTTCTTCCATAATAAATTAACTTTAGCTTACTAAATTTTATAACTATATCAACTTAAATTCTTTGTAATTGGCTCTTTTGTAATTAACAGGCTAAAACAAAACAAAACAAAAAAAACACATTATACACCTATACTAACAAATTTCCTTTCTTTTTTATACTTATTTATTTCATCCTTTCAATTGTTATTATTATTTTTTAATGTGACCAGAGAGAGAGAGAGAGGAAAAGCGAGAAAGCAAGCCACCAGGTCCGAGACTCAAACCATGGTTGGCCATGTGGGAGTCCAGTGCCATAATGACCACACCACCTGCTGGCTCCAACATATTGTCTGTCTTTATATCATTATTCTATAAGCTTTTGATCTGTTTAAAGCTTTTTAAATGTATTTTTTATTTTAAAAACTTTTACATTAAAAACCAAGATGTAAATGAGACAGGAATTGGACCCAATGAGTAGGTAAGTAGGGCAGAGACCCCTGAGGAGCTATGATAGGAGATGGACACACACAAATATTGAGATAGAGTCAGGACCAGCAGCTGGCATAATGGCTATGTCACTGGACTCCCATGTAGTGGACCGTGGTTCGAGTCCCAGACCTGGTGGCTTAAACTCACGCTGGGTACGTGTGTGTGTATGCCCAAGATCCTGAGAGGAGAATGGAGGAGAAGGGATTGTGGCATGGTCATCCCCCTCCCCTAGGAGGTGATTTCTCACTTTCTGCCTCTCTCTGTGTGTCTTTCTGGAGAGCACACACACCCCATAGCAAAAACCTCTCAAAGAAAGAAACAAACAAAAAAAGATAGAGTCAACTTATAAAATGGAGTCACTCTGGTTAAGCTTTTGAAAAGGGTTGTTCATTACTTTCACTAGAAATCAAGTATTGGCTCTCACTGCTTGCTCACACAGAGCTGCTTACAACTAACTGTTCTACATCTTGCTCTCATCAATCAGAGTCTATCAGGAAATGCACTCAGATCCTCTTTGAAAACTCCTTCCTCCCACTCTTCCCACCTGGCTCTTGGCACCCTTCCCACCTGGCTCTTGTTATCTTCTCTTCTGCTATCCCAGATATACACATAAAAATTCACCACCTGAGGACCAGCAGTTGGCGTAAGGGCTATGCTGCTGGACTCCCATGTAGTCGACCACAGTTTGAGTCCCAGACCCAGTGGCTTAAACTCACGCCGGGTGCGCGTGCATGTGTGCCCAAGATCCCGAGAGGAGAAGGAATTGCGACGTGGCCATTCCCCCGGGGAAAGGGGGAGTGATTTCTCACTTTCTGTCTTTCTGTCTCTCTCTGTCTTTCTGGAGAGTGCAAATGCCCTATAGCAAAAACCTCTCAAAAAAAAAAAAAAATTCACCACCTGGGATGAGAAATCCTGATTCCCACTGGGGCAATAAACTAATTGGACAGTGCATCCAGATATGGATGCTCATTTCTTCACAGACCACCCTGGGCATGCGTGATTAGATAAATTTCTCACCTGAAAGAGATGCACACTCAGGGAAAAAAAAAAAAAAAAAAAAAAGGGTAACCAGAGGCCAGGTACTCTGACAGACCTACCCCTGCAAAATATTCATTACCAACCCTAAGGATAAAAGTAACACCTAACCTCATGCCCAGTGTAGTTGTCATTTTCTGGCAGCTGCTCACCCACATGCCTTTCAGGCATGGAGGTATATTTCCTTCCTATTAGAAATTTTTACTTTTCTGGGACCAGCAGTTGGCATAATGGCTATGTTGCTGGACTCCCGTATAGTCAACCAGGGCTTGAGTCCCGAACCCGGTGGCTTAACCTCACGCCGGCGCGTGTGTGTGTGTGCCCAAGATCCCACGAGGCAAATGGAGGAGAAGGGATTGCGGCATGGTCATCCCCCCCAGGGGGTGATTTCTTACTTTCTGTCTCTCTGTCTCTCCAGTGAGCACACATGCCCTATAGCAAAAAAAAAAAAAAAAAAACAGAAATTTTTACTTTTCTATTAAACTTTCTCTTTTCCTACTTTACCAGTGTTTGTGGTTTTTCATTCTGAGTCTCAGGGCAGGTCTCTAATCTTAGAGACCTGGACCTAAAGAACCAAGAATTTCACACAACACAGCGCAACTCCCCCAACCTATAGCAGCATTCCCTGTAGGAATCTCACTCCCTGAAAGCTCTTTTTGAGCAACACTAAGCTTGTCAACATGCTGGCATTTCTCTTTAATTATAGCCAGTCCTTCTGCAAGCAGTCTCTCTCTTTTCACATAAAGTCAGCTTCTCAGAGACCGAACAAGCCTAAATAAAAACAAGAAGCCCAAACAAAGCCCCTCTAACACAGATGAAAACCCCTCACTTCAGTGTTTCATTGGAAACCCATTTTCTGTGACCCACTCCTTGAGAGCTCTGATCTTCCCTCTTAAACTCTCCATTTTACCATTCCTTCTCTGTGTTTTCCTCTCTAATTCTTTGTGAGTGTGAGACAAAGAATTGGGTTCACTCCTGTTCCTGCATTAGGTGCTGTGGCCATGCACCCCAACTTCCTGCATCATAAACACTCACATTAGCTTAGGTTTACCCAGGGACAGGATCATCAACATCACTGACCTCCACCTGCACATTTTGTCCCACTGGAAGGGCCATCATGACCAAAACAACATAAGATTAAAGCAAGCACAAAAGAAAGTGATGCAATAGAGAAACTTGGTAAGTGAGAGATGCATGAGGCTGCTACCAGCATCACATGACTTACAGTCTTACAGTAAATGTTTTATAAACACCAGGACATTCTAAAGTAACAATAAGTAGTGCAATAAATACATAAATTACTAACAGCCAGTTATCGTCATTGTATCATCATGTCCTGTACATAACTGTATGTGCTATACTTGTATGACTGGCACAGTTGTTTTATTTATACCAGCATAAGCACACACATGAGCAATGACTTCTGCTCAGGGGAACAGGATGCCAGTGAAGCAGTGCCTAGGCCATGGGAGGCCTGACCCCAAGAGACTAGAGCACTGCCATGAGCAGCACAGCTCTGAGATGAGGTTCTGTTTCCCATACCCGCAGTCACTCCTTGGCAGGAGGGTAGCTGGGGCCTTAGGAACAGTGTGGCCACTCAGGACAGCAGAAACCCTCCAAACAGAGAATAGCCCTCTATCCCCCCCCCAATTCTCAACGGTAGAGGGCTCTGCTAGGTGTTCAGAGCAGGTCCTTCCCTCTTGGGTGTGGCCTAGGCCCAGCACAACTGAGTCACTGCTGAGAAACAGCCTCTGATGGCAGACCCTGGGTCTTCCTTGCCCTGGAAGAAAAAAATAACTTCTTCCAGGTGCCTGGATCTGGTTGCTTACGTAGGGGCTAACTCGGTGGAGACAGCACATTTCCAGAAATGGGTTCCCTAATTCTCATTCCCCCCCTGTCATCTTTTTCTCATCCTGTCTCTCTGTGAGTTTCTCTGTCTCTCATTGATAGGGTGGGTTGATAACTCACTATAGCTCTCATGTGTCCTGTAGGAGGTGATGTTTTGGGTGTCTCAAAGTCAAGGAATCATTTAACTGAAATGCTTCAGGGTCTCCATCCAGGGTGCAAGGTCGCTGAGCTGTGGGGCTAGTGCCCAGGTTGAGAGTTCTCTGGGATGTTCAGAGGTCTGTCTCCCAGTGTGTGAGCTTAATGATCTGATTTAAGTATTGTGTCTACACTGGAGGGTGTTTGAGCAGGTGTCATTCTGTATTTCAGAAATTAGACCTTCAGCTCTCTTCAGGGTCTTTGTCAAGGATGTCTTTGTCAAGGCTCAAATTTGAGCCCATTGGGGCACCATATCTAGGTCGAGAGATCACAGTGGTTATTTGAAACACAGGGCAACAGCTGTCTTGACCCTTTTGGGGTTCTGAAATCAAAGGGTGACACCCTGACCTCATTGTTATTCTGCATCCCAGGGATCATTGCTGACGTTTTGAGAGGATGCCTGGGTATCAGGTTGTGAAATTTGGACTGTGTGGGAATTCATATACCGTGCTCTGCTATCTCTTAGATGTTTGTTGCATTTAACCTTGTTGGGCAGGCATCTGTGTTCCTTGTAATAGTCCTCTCAGCAATTCATACAATGCCGTGGACATTTGCATCCATGGTGAGAGGGGTCTGAGCCACTCAGGTTTTTACATCAAAGGTGGTGAAGGTGATAGCATGTGCAAGGGTCTGCATATTAGAATTTGACATCTCCGAGCTGTTTTTTTCCTATGTACATGTTCACTGAGTTCTCTGAGTTCTGTGAATTGTGCAGGGTGGTGTGTCCACAGTCTCAAGGTCTCTAGCTGCTGTTTCCTAAAATCTTTTGGGTTCTGAGACTCACAATGCGAGGTCACTGAGGTATTTGGGAATGTTTCCAGGGTATGATGTTACAGAGCTGGTGGGAGATGTGTGTCCTTATCTGGAAACTTACAACCTGGTGACAACGCAGGTGAGTAGCTTCCCTTGCTAATCCATAAATTGCAACATTGGGATCACATGACAGCTGGAGGTGTCTCTTCATCCACCGGGGCTGGTGTTGCAGGTCTCTTTCAACACAGCAGGACACGTCGTCCTCCCTACTGAGGGCCGTTTTCCAATATCCCTCTGTCCGACGGCAAGCAACTCTTCACCGGGTATCCCCAAACTTGGAAAGCTGTCAGACAAGCCATTGCTGCCACAAACAAGCCACTGAGGCCATCAGAAGCTATTTCCAAAGCCACTGCAGGGGAAACTTCCTTCTCATACACAAGGCAGTTTTCCGACCCCTTTTCTACCTCTGAGTCCACCACACTGTGCAGGCCCTACTGCTCAACTGTCTGGCTGTGTGAAGTCTTGGGAGGTTGGTTTTTTGTTTTGTTTTGTTTTGTTTTGTCCGAGGGCCAGGAGGAAGGGACTCATGCCCCCTGTGAAATGAATACAAGTTGAGCTTATCCATGGTAACAGGGATGGGAATTGTCCCTCAGTTGTATTGCCGGGGTCCAGCCTCGGCAAGGGTGGGTTGACTCGGCGGAGGCAGCGCAGGTGAACAGAATTAGGCTAAAACATCAATAATTTTTAGCATGTTTTTAGCCGGCTACAGTCAGAGCAAAGAACTCCGGACAGCAGCCCCGTGGCTAATAACACATACGTATTTATTGAGGGAGGTTTAGGAAGTAAAGGGGGTGAGGGGTAGTAAAAAACCCACCCTAAGGAACAGGGTATACAAAGCATGGAAACAATCATTATAAAACATACTGTTTGTCTTGTCAGATTAGGTAAAAATCAATCGCAGTTTACAGGATGAGGAAGTCCGTTTGTTTGTTGTATCTTCTTTTTAGATCTTGATTACTGGGAAGGGTCTTTTGAAGAGGGGGCTTGCAGGATGTTTGATAGCTTCAGTCCCGGGCCAGGGCAATAACATTGCTGGTTGCAAAGACCTAGATAGAAATCTTGTTTTGTTAAGTAAAGACACAGTTAATATATGGGCTATCCATACATTACAACAATAGAAGGTGAGTCTATGATCTTATATGGGAAAGGAAGATGATCTTGTAGCTCAGGAGACAACACAGTATGTTTTCTTAGCAGTTTTTCATAGTCAACAGCACATAGATGAGAAACTCTTTGTAGTTGAAAGCTACCTGTTGCTTTAGATAAGAGCTCCCAGCTAAAGTAGTTAATCTTTTTCGGGAGCCCTCACGTTTGTTCATCCTGTCAGTCGCCAGTCAGGCTTTTCCTTTCTTAAAAAAAAAAATCACGGGTTTTTGTTTTATTTGCTGACTCTGTCAGTTAGTGAGTTCTGTTTTATCTCTGGGTAAATGTGCTGACTTTGCCTAGCAGAGCTAACTTTGACCTGTAGCTTTAACAAGGGGTATTTACATAAAACTAGCCTTAAACTAACTTAGTTTTCATATGCTACTGATGCTACTTTGGCTTATACTAATTTGACCTAACATATGTTAATTTTGGCTTAGACAGACAAGTGGGGGAGTCTCAAACTTCCCGCCCTCTTCTTAGGGAACCACATTCCTATAGGATCACTAATTGACTTTATTGTAATGGTTGGGGGTTATATTTTACCCTTGCAAGGTACCGTAATAACAGTAAAACTCATGGCAGAAAAATTAACTACAGGCCAGTAAAAACGACACAAGGAGTTAGTAAACCGCTGGCCTTTTCTTGCTGTTTCTTCCCAGCCCAGGCCATGGGAGACAGCCTCTTTACCAGCTTGTGTTGTCTGCATGGCCCTGTCATTGTATCATGCAGTAAGACACTGGGAGCAAGTCAGCTGAAACGTTGTTGGGGGCCATGGGTGGTAAGCCTTTTCCTTGTTATTGAAACAAAAAAGTTGAAAACTGAGCATAAGAGGACAAAGAAGCCACACGCACACACACAGCGACCAAAGCATTGCACATTGGTCCAACCAAATGAATGATATTGATCCCCACTGTGTTTCACAAACTGCCACAATTTGACTTCAAACTTTCATGCAAAGAAATTACTTTAGGCTGCAAACTAAAGTCCAAACACTGAATGAACCTAAATTCCTACAAACTCAGTGGTTGGGGGTGTGAAATAAAGCCAGTCAGCCCTGGAGCCCCAGCTCACAGGCAGTAGCTATGCCTGACACTGATGCAGCTGGGACCAAGGGTGTGGAGGGCTCTGACCGTGAGGGCGAACGAGACCCTTAGGTCTCAGAATCTCGTGGGAGAAGCAGACCCATGCCTGCAGGTAATAAACACTCATTGTCAGTCCTCTGTGTGCCAGGCACTGTCCAAGGTGTGGCATACACCAGCAAACCGAGTCAAAAGAGTGTCCCACCCTGGATCTTCCATTCCCTGCAGGGAAAAGGGGGAGGGGGTGGATGGTGACTAGTCAACATCATAATGTAGTAAGCTGTACAGAATGTTAGGAGGTGACTGGCCCTATGAGGAAAACAAAAGTATGCAGGTCAGGGAAACAGGATCTGGAATTTGTGGAGGAACTTGGTGAGCTCCAGGTTAGAATATAAGACTGAGTGAAAAAAGCAGGCTGTACCACGCTGAGAAGGTAACTTATTGACAAAGTCCTGAAAGCAGAGAGGCATCAGGCCAAGCACATAACCGAAGTCAGGGATGTGCAGACAGAGGGACCAGCCGGGAAAACACCTCTGATGCAGAGCCTGCCAGACACAGTGCAGATAGGCAAGGAGGCCAGGGCCACGGGAACAGGAGCTAGAGCTCAGAGGAAGGTGAGGGGGATAGATTCTGCTGGAAGGGCGAGCTTCTGCTGGGTCAACTAGCTAGACAAGAAAGGACAACTGCAGATTTCAGATGCTGCAACACACTTTGTGAGGCTGCAGAATTTGGGCAAAGGAGAAACACAGAAAGAGAGTCAGAGACCAGGAGGATTTGGGTGAAGAGCTAGGAGGACACCCAGGTGAGGATGAAACTGCTCACCTGGAGTGACCCAGTTATCCGTGTGTTTCTGTCACCATCTCTGTGGACACTGTTCTGTAGCCACAGCTACATAATCACTAAACGGGCCTGAAGTCATTCAGCAGACATTTGTGGGAGGCCTACAATGTGCACTGGCCACTGGTCACATGGGAACCTTTGAGTGAGCTGAACAGTGTGGTGCCACTGAAGACCACATCTAGCCTGGAAGAAGAACGGATTGACCAACACGCATTTCAAGAAGTAGCTGATGGGCCAGCCAGGTAGTGTAGTGATCGGGGTAGCTGGATTCCACATGGCCAACTTCACAGTTTGAGACCTGGACCCAGCAGCCTGAAAAAAAAAAACAATTTGCGGGAACCAGCAGTTAGCGTAATGGCTATGCTGCTGGATTCCCATGTAGTCGACCGCGGTTTGCGTCCCGGACCCGGTGGCTTAGAACTCATGCCGGGCGTGTGTGTGTGTGTGCGTGTGTGCCCAAGATCCCGAGAGGAGAATGGAGGAGAAGGGATTGCGGCGTGACCATCCCCCCTGGGGGGTGATTTCTCGCTTTCTGTCTCTATGTCTCTCTCTGTCTGGCGAGCCCACGCGCCCTGTAGCGAAAACATCTCAAAAAAAAAAAAACTAAACAAAAAAACAAACAAACAAAAAAACAATTTGCGTGTCTCAAGCCCCAAGAGGAGAATGGCCTTGGTTCACTCAATCCCTCTGTTTTCACTTCTAGGGCAGAAAGGACTACTACAATAATAGCTTCCCATATTTGACCAAGTACCTGGGGTCAGGGTCCTTCACTCACTGAATAATCAAGTACTGAGTGTCTCCTGGATAGCATGTGCCCACATACTAGACAGTTTGGGGGCACAGAGATGGTTTCCATGTTCTGGTGGCAGGTGACCCCCAATCTGATGTGCTATGAGGAAAGACGGATGGCAGCTAAATCCCAGGACTGTGGGGAGACAGAGGTGGGCAGTTTGCCCCTCGTCTCAGGGTCATGTGAGAACGTTTGATCAGGACAGACTTTTACAGGGAGTAGAGGTTTATGAGGAAGGCACTGGATGATCCACATCTGACAACCAAGAGAGCTAAAGAACAGAGAGATCAACATGGTAAGAGACAGATCTCCATTTTCCATCTTTGAGCTCCAGTTGACTCTGGAGTCTAGTCAACTCCAGAGCTGTGTTGCATCCACTAAAAACGTCCTCTGCCTTGTTAGGCTTTACATTCGTATTACCCGCTAAATAGAGTGAGACCGGCAGAGGCTAATTTGGGGCTGGGGGTGGATTGCAAATGTCTGATATGTGCCTCCCCCAAGGGAACCCTAGAAGTTCAAGTCTTCTCAGTTGGTAGCTCTGAGGCAAGCCCTTTGCAATGAGACTGCAGGGCTGACGAGTCCAGGACAGTTCCTTGGAGGGCAGCTGCAGGGTGTCCGACAACCTCTCGGGGTGCCTTTGTTCTGCTGGGTACCTGTGTTTCCTGGGGGAACATGGTGTTGGAACAATAATGACTGTCCATTGAAAGAACAATGTCTGCATCTCAGCCACTGAACATAAGCAAAGAGTGCCATTTTCTAATATCCTTCTGTCTGATGGCAGGCAACCCCTCTTCATTTTCAGGTGTTCTCAAACCTGGAAAATATCAGCGCCTCGGCAGCAAGGCTGTCAGACAAGAGCAGCACCATCTACCCAGTGCTGGGGAATCTTCCTTCTCCTTGAGTGGAAAGAGGCCTGACTTTAGAGTCACATAGAACCTGGATGTGATTGCCAGATCCACTCTTTTCTGCATCGGTGACCAACCCTCTTGAATTTCCCTTCTTTCTTTCTCTGTACAGGGAAGGTTTGATACTTACCTCTCTAGGTCTTTGGGAAATAGAAACTGTCTCTGCATAACACACAGGACCTCGATGGCCAGGATCCAGGGAGGCCACTCACACTGGTCTGTGTGGTAGGGACACGTCAATGTGGATGGAAGCATGCCAGGGCCTCTGGGAGTCTAGTTTGCCTTCAGAGTCAGACTGGAGGGGTGAGGGATGGAACTGGTGCCATTTTCATCTTTTCTCTTTCTCCCTCTCTTTTTCTTTTCAGACAGATTTTTGCTAAGGGGCGTGCGCGCTCGCCAGAGAGACAGAGAAACAGAAAGCGAGAAATCACCCCTGGGGGATGGCCACACTGCAATCCCTTCTCCTCCATTCTCCTCTTGGGATTTTGGGCATGCACGCACGCACACTCATTCATTGTGAGCTTCAAGCCACCGGGTCCGGGACTCAAACCACAGTCGACTATGTGGGAGTCCAGCGACGTAATCATTATGCCATCTGCTGGTCCCCTCCATCTTTTCTCTTTTATTACTCAGTCTCAGAGGCACAAACTTCATTCCATACTTAAGTGTGCTGTGAACGGAGGTAAGCCTCACAGTGCACTCTGTACAGGTAGATCCAGTTGTGAGGTCGAGCTCTCCACGGAACCTTGCAGGAACTTGTGGAGGGCACTGCATACGGAAGCCATCTTGAGCTATCCACCATCTTGAGCTATCCACCACCTTGGAAACCATTAGGCTTCACTTCCTCACTGAGCAAAGCGTTTCTCAGAACATGTGACCAACTGTTCTCCCCGAGGGGGCAGTTGGGTTTCTAGGCAACGGGAGAGATCCACCCACCCCAATGATTGGTTCATGCTGTTCTACCTCATTTGCATTTCGGGCAACCAATCGGTGCCCACCAGCCTGTATATAACTCACCATTTTTTCCTCAATAAACAGAGGAAGAAGAAGAAGACTTGATTTGCACCTCGTATTGTCTCCACTCTGTGTGTGTGTGTGTGTGTGTGTGTGTGTTCCCATCTCTCACTCCCTCCCCCAGGGAACCTGTTCGACTGTCCCCCGGGTCGGGACACGTGGTGCCCGAACACGGACTTGGGTACGAGGGATCCAGTGAAGAGCTCCCGAGGAAGGCTCCAGTGCAGAGGAAGCGAGAAAAGCCGGCGGGAACGGCCACAGAAGGGGACGGCATAGACTCGTCCAGAAGGGGACGTCATAGACTCGTTCAGAAGGGGACAGCATAGAAAGACTGGCGAAAAACATAGAAGGGTGAAGAGAAGACGTCCTGGTAAGTATTTACTTACGTTTATTTTAAGTACGGGTAATAATGGGACAAGTAATAAGGGTAATCATGGGACAAAAGCTTAGTCAACACGAAATATCTGTTCAGAGCTTAATAGAAGCCCTTGCCGTTATGGTCGCTAAGGGAGAGCAGATCATGCAAAATGATCAACCCCAAGAGGAGGCTATAGCCACCTCGGATCTAACCAAGGATTCTAAAATTGAAAAAGAACAGGGAGAGGATCTTATTTCCCTAGATAGTGAGGAAGAAGTTAAAAGCCCTGAAAGCGAGATAAAACCAAAAAAATCTAAAAAACTAAAAAGGAAAAACAACCTTAAGGCTCTATAAGAGCCAAAGAAAAACAAGTCATCAACTAGTTCAGAGGAGGAAATCCTAGAGGTCGAGGCTGATAAATGCAATAACCCAAAATGGCCGTCTGAACAAAAAACTTTAGAAACAAA
>NW_006204553.1:86357-87700 GCF_000334495.1 Tupaia belangeri chinensis
GAACCTTTTTCTGAGTTTGTTCATTGGTTAATTACTACAGCAGGGAAAACATTTGGCAGTGCTGATGCAGGTACCAATTTTGTTAAACAATTGGCATATGAAAATGCTAATGCTGCTTGTCAAGCAGCAACCAGGTCATGTAGAAAAAAGACAGATTTATCAGGATATATCCGCCTATGTTCTGATATTGGGTCAGCATGCCAACAGGGATTGGCTCTGGCCACTGCTCTTAAAGGATATACTGTCCGCCAATTCCTAAACCTTAATAATGGAGGCAGTTGCTTCAATTGTTGTCGACCTGGACATGTGGCAAAGATCCTGATACAATCATCCAGCCGTATACTACGGACCAAGTTAATTGGCTATTCCAACAAACAGATTTCTGGCCTATTGCATGTGCTTCCTTTACTGGAACTATGGATAACCATCTTCCTCAGGATAAATTTTTATATTTTTTATCTACCCATGATTTTGTTTTATGTTCACATTCCTGTTGATACTTTTAGTGGTTTCATTTTTGCCACAGCACAAACTGGTGAGGCCGGCAAACATGTTATTTCCCATGTACTTGCCACACTCTCGGTTATGGGTAAACCTCAACAAATTAAGACAGATAATGGCCCATGTTACACAGGAAACAATTTTGCCTCTTTTTGTAAACAACTTCACATTAAACATGTTACGGGAATTCCATACAATCCCCAGGGACAAGGGGATTGATTGAACGTGCTCATCTTTCCTTGAAAAATACTCTCCAAAAGCTAAAAAAGGGAGAGCTTTTACAGACTAAGGGCTCGCCAAAAAACCTTCTGGCACATGCTCTTTTTGTCCTAAATTTCCTGTCTCTTGATAAAGATGGCGACTCAGCTGCTGAGCGCTTCTGGCATTCTACTACCAAAACAAAATTTGCCTCAGTTTTGTGGAAAGATCCTCTGGACAATACATGGAATGGTCCGGACCCTGTCCTCATTTGGGGCAGAGGGGTCTGTCTGCATCTATTGTCAAAAAATGGATGCTGCTCGTTGGTTACCAGAAAGGTTAATCAAACAGATTGATTCTAACAAGCCATCCAGGGACAATGAAAACCCTGAGCTGTCTCTCTCTCCTTCCACAGATCAACAAAATGAAGATCCTTCTTAAATACCTGATCCTGTTTTGCTTCTTCGACACTACTGCTGCTGGTTTTGATCCTGGCGCCACTCCTCCTGGCAGAACAGGGGGGTCTCTGTCTTGCTTTACAGGAACGCTGCTGCTTTTACGCCAACAAGTCCGGCATCGTTCGTGACAATCCCTTATGGTCTGCATGGAATGGACTCCTCCCCTTTTTCCTCCCCATACTTGGT
>NW_006204553.1:87787-91897 GCF_000334495.1 Tupaia belangeri chinensis
AAGAGAGTCTGAGCCTAACAGCTGTACAGTCCTCACACCTAAGACAGGAAACCCATCATCACAATGGGATTCTCCAATGACGGGTAAGGATGGACGTGTGGCTCTAAAAATGACTCCAACCTAAGACAGGCACGATTCCCCCAGGTTTTTCTCCTCTCTTTGAAAAAATAAAAAAGGGGGACATGTGGAGGGCGCTGCATACAGAAGCCATCTTGAGCTGTCCACCATCTTGAGCTATCCACCATCTTGGAAACAATTAGGCTTCACTTCCTCACTGAGCAAACCGTTTCTCAGAAATCATGTGACCAACTGTTCTCCCCAAGGGGCGGTTGGGTTTCTAGGCAATGGGAGAGATCCACCCACCCCAATGATTGGTTCATGCTGTTCTATCTCATTTGCATTTTGGGCAACCAATCGGTGCCCACCAGCCTGTATATAACTCGCCATTTTTTCCTCAATAAACGGAGGAAGAAGAAGAAGAAGAAGACTTGATCAGCACCTCGTACTGTCTCCACTCTGTGTGTGTGGGTGCGCGTGTGTTTGTCCCATCTCTCACTCCCTCCCCCAGGGAGCCTGTTTGACTGTCCCCGGGGTCGGGACAGGAACTGACATAGTTTCCTTCGGGGCTTTGCACCACCCATCAAGGACACATGAAGGCACTGCGGAGTATGTGGAGGGCTCCCCACAGTGAGGAGGCAGCTGATCCTCCCCTCCCTGAAGACCCACAAGGATCGGTACATTGACTCCGTGCAAAGGAAGCACAGCTCAGTCAGTGTACTTCTTCATTTCAGAGCACTGGGACTGTAACTCATGCTGAACTTAGAGGGGGAAACAGGGTCCATGGGTCGGGCAGTTCAAGGCCCGTTGAAAACAGTGGGCGAATGATGCCACAAAAAAGGACAGATTCCTTCCATGTTTCTGTTTCACTCTCTGCACCGTGAGGCAGATCCTGAGCTTGCATCTCCTCATGGTGCCAAAACTGCAGCCACAATTCCAATCTCCATATTCAAATGCAACCATGGGTCCATGTGAACATTTAAGTTTCTTTTCTTTTTTTCAGAGAGGTTTTTTTGCTATAGGGCGCGTGCGCTCGCCAGACAGACAGAGACAGACAGAGAGATAGAAAGCGACAAATCACCACCTAGGGGCATGGCCACGCCGCAATCCCTTCTCCTCCATTCTCCGCTCAGGATCTTGGGAATGCACGCACACATGCCTGGCGTGAGTTTAAGCCACCGGGTCAGGGACTTTAACCGCGGTCGGCTACATGGGAGTTCGGCTACATGGGAGTTCAGCATGCTGGTCCCATTAAGTTGTTTTTTTTTTTTTTTTTTTTCATGTAGTTAAGGCATGCTTACTTTGTTACACAGCATATAAACCTGGCAAAATGACTACTATAGTCAAGCAAACTAACCTACTTTCCAGTTATTTCATGTACCCTATTCTTCGTGAGTAAGCCTTTTCCAGAAAAACTGGCTCCCAGATTACATTTCCAATTAGGTGATCCTTTGGGGGAATTTGTAATGAATCTCTATCACATGTCACTCACTAACAATACCAAACCCCTTAAGTGTGCCTCTTTATTCGGGTCCTCCCTAGGAAAGATGGAAAGTGCCTACTTACCCTGATAGCGGAAGGTAAGAGGGAATCAGACAGATGAAGAGAGAGCAAGTCCAAGCCAGACAGACGGAACAGTACTATGGATGGTCTAGAAATCAGAGAGAGACAGAGAGAGAGAGAGACTGGGCCATCTGACAGCTGGAAGGAGGTTTGGACTGGCTGGATATTGAGTGTGGGGTGTAGCAGCAGGAGGGGTCTACTCTAAATAAGGTATTTTGGGGTATGTAGAGCTGGATGTGCCCAGTCTGAGAGGCTGGACGTTATCCTTAGAGCTGCAGGCAGCCCCTGCAGAGTTTGAGCAGGAGTGAAATGACCCGAATGACTTAACTAAGCGTTAAGAAAGGTCCCTCAGGCACTGGGACAGAGAATGGGTGCAAAGAGATCAAGACTGGTGTCAGGAGGATCAGCTAGGAAGTGGAGGTGGCTGTTAAGGAGAGAGATGAAGGGAACTGCACCAGGGAGTTCCCCTGGTAAGACCTGGGAGGTCCAACTGGCCGTGCTTGGGGAGGGGTGAGGGTAGTGAGAGACAGGCAGCCAATAAGGATGGCTCTGAAGCTCCCTGACCTGAGCTGCTGAGTAGAAGGTGGTGCCTTTCACAGAGTAAGGCAACACTGCAGGAAGGGCAGGTGCACAGAACTGGAGTGGCTGGGTTCAGACAGGGACATGTGACTACTGCTATGGGATGCGGACTACCCAGTACTTCTGTGACTTTGGGGAGTTGATCTAACCTCTCTGTGCCTAGAGCACCTAGTCTGTAATAGGAGCATGATGATAACGGTTAAAAAAAAAAATGTCTACTTTGTTTCATTCCTTTAGTCTAAGAGAATGTTCTGTTTACAGAGCAGAGCTGTCTTTTTCTTGTCAGGTAAGTAAAATGGGAATCTCTCTACTTATCTACTAGGAGCCTAGATTTCCCTATCTGCTTTGGTATTTTCACCATATGGCGTGTACTGCCAATGCTAAAAAATAAGTAAACAAATAAATTCCAAGTACCAAGTACTTAGTGTCACGGGTGCACAGCACAGTTGCCCATTGGCCTGTCTCAGGGAGGCGCCCCCTCCCCTTCAAATACTCTCATGAGGCTCTTTTAGCCCCTCTCTCCCTCCAGTGGGTAGGGTAAGGCGTTTGGGACACAGATCCCCTACTGCTATCTTCTCTATGAAGTTATCTCCAGTGCGGGGGGAGGCTGCCTGGGACTCACTGAGTGCCACCTGCCTGTGGGGTTGTCAGTGGGCTCAGGAGGCCTGTAATTTAGGAGAGAGGACTGAACCAGAGAGGTATATAGAGCTGGAAATGATCAGCATATGGCTGCAGAGCAGGACAAGATGCAGTCACAGACAACTGGATTTGAATCAAAGCTCCACCGCTTATCCCCTGTGTGTCTTTGGGCAGGATAATAAAACTCTCTGTTGCTCAGTTACCTCATGGGTACAGCGAGGATAACGATAATATTCTGGAGTAATGATTCTTTTTTGCTTCCTTCATGTAGACCACTTTGAAAAAACAGAAAGGGCTGTTCACCGGTAGATTCCCTTCAGGGTGAAAACGGAATCTGTCTACCCATGTATCTGCTTGGAGAGACAAGAAGGATGCCTTGTTTATCTTCACCTTGTTGGCAAGGTGAAAGTTCACCTGACTTCTGAAATAAGCCAAGGTGAAGAAGCCTCCGCACACTGTCGGCCCCAGGAAACTGTTGGCCACAAAGGGCCACCCTTCCCCACATGACTTAGGTAAGGCTCGCTGCCTAATACTCTGTCCTAACTCCCCTAAGACTCGCAGGGAACGGACCCTCCCACTCCTTGTTCTTTATCTCATGAACAATTCATTTGGACTGAAAGTTTGTCCTCCTGAAACTAGCTAGCCCACAGAGATAAACATCCTCTGTTCAGCTGAGACCTTCCCAGATAACAAACACCCTCACCCTCACCCTCTCCCCGCACCCCCTGCACAAAAGGTCCATCGCCTCAAATAACACCTACTCCTCCCCATGAAAGGGCAAAACCACCCCTCCAAGCCGCTCTGATGTCCAGCCCTGGGGAGCCCTCCCTACTGCAATATCCTGAACAAATTCGGTTTGTTCCCCTGTTTGGTTCTTGTCTTTCCCAGTGTGCAGGTACCGCCCAAGCCAAACAATGGGCAGATAAACGAAATCCAAGACCAGGTGTCGATTCTCACGTGGACGCCCTGTCTCCGAAACATCCAGTCAGCCGCGGGCGCAGCGGCCTCCTCCAATCCCTGCAGCCCGGCTTCCACGTGTCTCGCCTGTGAAGTCACCTCCAGCGCCCAGACCCTCTTCCCAACCGCCTCAGGAAGCATTCGGCGCCTCCAGGGCCCCACGCTCCCGGGAGGGGCGCTCCGGACCGCCGCGCTGCACTGCCCCGAGTGGCGGCCGCGACGCCTCCTCTCCGCAGGGACGAGCTGGATCGCGCAGTGGATCGCGGGTGCCCACCTGGCTGCCGGGTCAGAGAAGCGCACGCGCCCCTCCCCCCC
>NW_006204553.1:92816-96143 GCF_000334495.1 Tupaia belangeri chinensis
TCTGTCCGGGCGGGGACGTGGGGGGAGTTGTCCCATCCCCGTGACGTCACCCAGGCCCGCAGACCCCCGCCTCCTTCCCGGAGCGGCCCCTCTAGACCTCCGGAGGACGCTCCTCTCAGTGGTCTTAACCTTTCTCTCCGCAGGGCTGGCGGATAAAAGAGGCAGCGCGCTGGCGTCCGGACCGCGCCGGGGACCTGCTCTGGAGGAGGAACGCCCGTGAGAGAGCCCGCAGAGCCTAGGAGAGAATGAGCCCGAGAGAGACTGGGAGACAGGGGGGTGGGAGAGAGACGGACACAGCAGAGCAAGAGAGCCCGAGACAGAGAGACAGAGACAGTCTCCCTAGAACGAGCCGGCTGTGCCTTAGTGTCTTAGGACTGGAATCGTGTCCCGCCAACGTGAACGGCGCGTCCCGAGGGGGCATTTTTTTTCCTCAGGCGCTCTGTCTCTTCAGTGCCAAATGGCGGTGATACAGGCTGCGTGTGGCGTATTTCTCTTTCTCTAGTTGGCCATTGCTACTTCTGGGCCGAGAAATGCGCATCGGAAACTTCCTGCGTGCTCTCAGGCACCCGGGATGGAACTGGGTAGCAGCGGTGTTCAATAGGTTCAGAAAGCACCTGTTCCCGCGCCATCGCCTCCCTCTCTATCTCGCCTTCGACCGCACGACAGAAGGCAAAATAACCCCAGCATTTTCAGGGAGAACTATTGATACACTTCCCGTATAGAAGCCGTCAGAGGAACTTTTTCTGGGACGTGTGAGAGAGATGGGGCGTGATGGGGCACGGGAATAGACACGCTTTTAATGGGCTCTGCTGTCCTTGCCTTAGGACACAGTTATTTATACTGTCTTATCAAATAGTTGGAAGAGCTGCAGTGCCTAATTTTTAAAGAAGGAAGGAAAGGCATTTTGGTTGTCCAGCTTGCCAGGGTACAGTCCATCCCCGGCAGCAGACCTCTATAGGACAGGAATTCCACGTTATGATTAGTCGCAGATTTCCATTTGTAGCCCCGATACGATTTCCATATATTTACACACTACTATTGGGTAGATTGGGCTTGTGCGAGTGTGTGTGTGTGTGTTTGCGTGTGTGTCAGGATTGTTTGTTTTGTCCAGAAAGGCAAAGTGACTGACCTTGCTTAGCTGGGCCTCTCAGGGCACCAGCAAGAGAGAGGAAGAGCAGGAAGAAAGGATTTCTGTATTTTTTTTTAAAGAATTACTTAATTTTATTTATTCATTTATTTATTTATTTTAATTTGACCAGAGAGGGACAGAGTGAGGGAAAGGGAAAGTGAGAAAGCAAGCAGCCAGGTCTGGGACCCGAACTGCAGTCCGCCATGTGGGAGTCCAGCACCCTTAACCACCATGCCACTTGCAGGCCCAGGATTTCTGTATTTTAAGGAGCAGAATTTCATCAGCTCCCTGCCAAAGGGGCAGCAGCTCCTACCTGCAATATCTTGGCATTTATTAAAATATCTGGGAATAGGGGCTGGCAGGTGGCGTGGTACTTAAGGGCGCTAGATTACCACAGGGCCAACTGTGGTTCGAGTCCCAGACTTGGCAGCTTCCTTTCTCACTTTCCCTCTCTCTCTCACCCTGTCCCTCTCTGCTCAAATCAAAATAAATAAAATGCACACAGTTAAATAAAATAGTTCTTTTTTTAAAAAAGTGTCTTAAAAATATATATGGGAATAATTTTCGTAGGGAAGCACCGCTTTTATGGTTTTCAATTGAGTATTGGTTACATTCAAATCGTATGTGAGATCGTGGGAGATAGCTAAGTCAAAACTAAGGACAGTGATCCATTTTCTTTACCTAACACGATTGAAATATAAACTCAAGACAGATCTTCAGATCGAGGCCTAGCAATCGTGCCTGGCAAGAAAAATTTACATTCATAAAGGGCTTGCTGTGCTAAGAGGAAATCTATATGCTATTTAGCACATTATGAGAATTTAAAGGTAAGGAGAGCCCTGGTAAGTATAAGTTGGTAAATGCAAATTAGAACTACTGACGAGGTAGTTACGAGGTAGAGATGGGTGTGATGAACAGTGCAGAGAAATCATATTTTCACAGACCTAAGTGGGAAATGGTCACCACCACTACCTAGCTTTGTGGCCTTCAGTGAGTTGCGTAACCTGTCTGATCCTCAGTTGCCTCAACTGCAAGAGGAGATTTTTAAATTATACGAGAGTACTTCAAAATGTTTGTGAAAAACAGTATTAAAATATGAGGTTATTTTGGTACAGAAACATTTTTGAACTCCATGCACAGATTTTTCATAGTATGCGTTCTCCGTCAACTTTTTGAAGACCCCTGCTGTATCAAACCAACCCCTGGGAGACTACGTTCCTGACCACCTCAGCTATGGTGCTCTCTCCTGTGTTCCGAGCCTGCCATAGCTCTCACCACTTGTTTTTTCCCTGCCTCTCAGACTGTGAGCCCCTTGAGGACTGTCACCCCACAGGAGACAGCCCCACGTGTGCAAAGTTTACCAAAGTGCAGATCCTGGAGCCTGACGCTGAGCAGGTGCTGAGACATGTTGCTCGTATCAGGGGCGTGACCCCTGCCACCTACTCAACCCAGCTTAGCCAGCGGTAGCCTATCAGTGTGTTTATTGGAAATAAAATATTGTAAGTGAGTGGATACAATGAATCTGCACTCATCCAGAGACGTGTTGGATGAACACACCCCGCCAGTCAGGGTATTTTATTTTATTTTGTAGGTGAGAGTGTAGGCATCGCTCGGGCCGAATGAAGCCTGCAGAACCGGTGATGGGATCCCAGTGACCAGGGACCTCCTGTGAGTGGAGGTGAGCTGTTTGCTTGCGGGTGGAGACCTTCTCCTGGTCTTCCTTTCGCTGCTTTGGCCACTTCTCCTCTTTGCAGTCCCCTATGCCCTCCCCCATACCCTTCCTCAGTCTTTTCTATGTTAGGTCTCTCTGGCCTTCCTGCTGTGAGATCCCACATGCAAGGGCCATGTATCATGGGTCTCTTTATTGTCGTCTGTCACACCCCAAGTTGGCATCACTGGGTGCTTCCTGACCTAAAGGTTCTTCTGGAATGATGCCTTGGAGAAGATACCCTTCCTATCTACACTCAGGAGGATAGAAGTTATCTCTGTAGGGGTTCAAAATATAGAAGCTCACGTGTCGGGTGGGGACGGACTATGTGGCCTGAGTGTTAGAACAGGGACTCCCCTTCTCAAGCATTGCTCAAGGCTAGGAGTATGGTTTCAGCACCCAAGGGACCTGCCACGATCTCAGTTCTTTAGCTTTAGGGCTTTGGCATTTCTGGGGGGGGGGGGGTCAAAATATCGTTAATTGAATATTC
>NW_006204553.1:96249-101002 GCF_000334495.1 Tupaia belangeri chinensis
GTTGTTGTTTGTCTGTTCTGGGGGGGGGGGGTTCAAAATATCGTTAAATTGATATTACTAAATAAAATCTGTTTCTTTGAACTGAAATAAATTCATTTAACAAGGGTATTTCATATCATCCCAGAGAGTTGGAAGTGTGACTGGTTTGATTTTCAGTAAGTGCAGCTCCCTTCATAGTGCTGCTCACCACACTGGAGTGTGTATTTATGTGTTTAGCTCTTTGCTTTCTCCTTCCCCACCCTAGACTGCAAGCTAATGCAAGGGGGGAGTTTGCAGGGTATGTTCTATTGTGTTTTGCTGGAACAGCTACGGGGACAGCCTGGCACTAGTGAGTGGGAGAGGGTATTCGCTGTATCAGTTCCTTGGTGCCAGCAGCAGCTGTGCCCACACAGCAGGCAGCCTGTAGGACCTTCCCACCTGAACTCTCTCCCTCAGGATTACTCCCTCTTTTAGGTTCCCAGGGAGGCTGGAAATTCAGAGAGGCAATGCCTCCAGTATGCCTGCATCTGGAGCCAGCTGACCTGGGGTGGAATTCTGCCCGCTACTGTTGTGTGATCTTAGGAACGCTACTTAACCTCTTTTTTTTTTTTTCCATTGAACTTTATTTTTATTATTATTAATTTGTTTTTAATTTGACCAGAGCAAGAGAGGAAAAGCGAGAAAGCAAGGCACCAGGTCTGGGGCTCGAACCGCAGTTGGTCATGTGGGAGTCCAGCACCCCCAACCACCATGCCACTTGCTGGCCCCAGATACTTAACCTCTTAATGCAGGAGTTTCTTCCTCTGTGACATGGAAAACTGGATTCTGCAGGCAGGGTCGACATCTAAATGAGATTGATAGGTATGTGTGCACATCCGGCAGGGTGGAGGCTCGGTGATGGTGAATGAGACAACGTCCTTGGTCTCCGTCAGCTCCCGGGCTGAGACAGAGACAAACGTGCATTGACAGCCAAATGGGGTTCGGACCAGGATAGTAGAAAGACAGGCTGTTGTGGCATCTCAGAGGAAGGTCCCCTGTCCAGGACTTGAGGAAGAGGCCAGAGAAAGCTTCCTGGGGGAAGCCCTACCTAAGCTGTTTTGTAAATGGGGTAATAAGAGGTGACAGTCTTGAAAGGAGTCCCATTCCCATTCTGCGACCATCACGGTCATCCCGTCCCCTTGCACCTGACTGATGGAGGAACAGGCATGTGACTCAGCACTGGCCAGTGTGAAAGAAAGGGAAGATCTGCTGGGAACTTCTGAATTTTTTTTTTAATGGAGTGAAATAGCATGCTGATGAAAAATCCGGGATCTAGACAGGCCTCCTTCCACCCCAGTTCTGCCACTTGCAATCCTATCATCTTGAGAAAAATCACTGTCCTCACCTTTGGAATGGGGTTATAGTTCATAATAACAATGCCAAGCTCAGAGGGTTGTGTTTGGGAGGATACAATGAGGAAACATAGAGCACGTTTATAGAAATGAGCCTGGCGTGTTTACTGGCATGACTACCCATGTTGCATGGCATACCCTGGAAGGAAGGCTGCACAACACATGTACCACAACAAAGAACACAGAAATCACAGTAGACAGCTCTGGCCAGCCCCTGAGCCTGTGTCTCTCTCTCCCTCCCTGCCAGGGTCTTCTCAGTTTTTCCGTCCTGTACAGCAGACCCTTCCCCAGCATGCTGGTGTTCCACTGGGGGCAGCCAGTGTGGTATATTGTAGGCGTAATAGTCAGGGTCTCCAGAGAAACAGAAGCAATTGGATATCTGCCTGTCTCCATATATATCTCTATATCTCTGTTGATTCATCTGAAGGAGTTGGATCATGGGATGTGGGCACTGGCAAGTCTGAAATCTGGAGGGCAGGTTGCATGGCTGGAAATTCAGATGAGAGTTGATATGCAGATTTGAGGCTGAAATCTGCAGTGGGGCCAGCACTCTGCATGCTCAGGCAGGATATCTGTGTTGCTGTCTTGAGGTCAAGTTGCTTCTTCCTGGAAAGCCTCAGGCTTTACTCTGAAGATGTTCATTTCTGGATGAAGGTCATCCACATTATGGAGGGTACGGTAGTTTACTTACAATCTATGGATTGTAGCTGTCAACCACATCCTTAACACAGCAGCTTTCACAGAAACCTCTAGTCTAGTGGTTGAACAGACCACCGGACACCTTGGCCTAGCCTAGCTGGCAGATAAAATGAGCCATCACAGTGAGGGAAGGGTACATCAAGGGTCATCACCTCCCAAACTAAAGCTCTGACCAAGAACCTTTCTGGGTTCACTTATCTCCCATAGTCTTCTCCCTCTCTTTGGAAGCTGCATGAGATGAAGCATGAAACTCGGGGCCATGGTGTTTTACTTACAGATTTGATGCAAGAGCCTTATTCCTCCGGGCAAGTGACAGAAATGTGATGAGGAGGGCTGATGCAGGAAGGAGAGGCAGCTGCTCTGTACCATCTGCTCCCTTCTTGCCAAGTAAGGAACTTGCCTAGGCCTCCTTGTCCTTTAATGCCCCCTGAAAAAGATTGTGAGTAGGTTCTCATGTGTGGTTCAAGATCTCAAAGTGCACACAGAGATAGGGTAGGACAGACTACTTCATTACACAGAATTGATGGATGGAGAGGAGAGAAGAGAGTGATTAAAACATGGATAAATTCTGAGTTAAGTTTCTAAAGTCTCAGTATTTCCTCATCCAAAGGTGTTTGCGAGATGATATTTTTTTCCCCTCTGAGAATTGGCCTTGTATGTGAAGAACTCTGATCTTGGCAGAGTGCAGGTGACATGTGACCACTGGTTGGGAGGTAATTGGGTTAAGATCATTTCCCAGATGTTTCACACATAAATGTCTGCATAGCCCAGACATTTGGTCATGTGACAGCCCAGAGGATGTAACGGAGCTACCTAGTTGGAAAGATGGATTGCAATTACTGACATGTTAAGAGACTCTCTTCCTGGGATGTGTATGTGCACAGCCAGGCCTTACAACTGAACGGGTTCGGTGTGTCCTGCCCCACTATATGCTGGTAGGCACGGTTTGGTTAATGACCATGTTCGTACCAGTACATTTTGAAGAAAAGGAGCAAATTCTTGGTTTCCTAGATTCTTAAAAGAAGAGAGCCTTGGGGCCAGCAGTTGGCATAGTGAGTGGGGTGCTGGACTCCCACATAGCCTACCGAGGTTCGAATCCCGGACCTGCTGGCTTGAAACTCATGCCGGACACGTGTGTGTGTGCCTGAAATCCCAGGAGGAGAACAAGGAGAAGGGATTGTGGCATGACCAGCCCCCCTGGGGTGACGGTGATGTCTTGCTTTCTGTCTCTTTGTCTCTCTCTCTCTCTCTGTCTCTCCAGCATGTGCCCTATTGCAAAAATATCTTTGAAAAAAGAAGAGAGCCTGGGACCAGCAGTTAGCATAATGGCCATGTCGCTGGACTCCCATGTAGTCGACCACAGTTCGAGTCCCGAACCCGGTGGCTTAAACTCACAACGGGCACGTGTGCATGCGTGCCCAAGATCCCGAGAGGAGAATGGAGGAGAAGGGATTGCAGCATGGCCATCCCCCCTGGGGGTGATTTCTCACTTTCTGTCTCTCTGTCTTTCTGGCGAGCACACACGCCCTATTAGCAAAAACCTCTCAAAAAAAAAAAAAAAGAAAAGAAAAGAAAAGAAAAAAAGAAAAAGAAAGAAATTAAGAAAGAAAGAAAAAAGAAAGGAAGAGAGCCTGGGCTGATAACCTAAAGGTGTAATTTAGCATTTCATGTACATATTTTTAGTTTCTTCCAAAATGTGTTTATTGAAAGAATATAGGGAAAATCCCTGACTGCAAAATCTGCCATTGAGTTTTTCCAGTTAACCTCCAGTATGATCGATTTTGTTCTTTTGGATGCCGTAGGCTTCAACACACATGTAGATTCCCGTAACCACCAGCACTGTCAGGATTCAGAACAGTTCTGTCACCGACAAAATACTGCCTAGTGCTTTCCTTTAACAGTTAGTTACCTCCCCCCATCAGAGAGTGATCTGATTTTCATCACTAAAGTCTGGTCTTTTTTTGTTTTTTTGTTTTGTTTTGTTTTGTTTTGTTTTACTATATCATCTTTTTTTTAATTTTTATTTTTATTATCATCATAATCTTCTTTATATTACATTGGATTACATATAACTTTATAGTGTAATACATTGCTTTTTCAAAAGGGAATACCATGCATGTCAGTCAATACAGAGACATTAATCTCCCCGCTTCATCATTCAATAACTTTTCTATGTTTTTCCCAATCGTCAATCACTATTTCTCATTTTGCTTGTAAAAAGACTTTACCCATCATGAAATACTTCTCAGACCAATCCAGTTGAGAATATTAGACATGTCATCATCAACAGGTAATAAGCCATATCTGTTTCTCACTAACGTCCTGCCTCTCTATTTGTTCTCTTGCTATCTTTCTCTGTCCTCTTCTCTTCACCGCCCCCTTTTCACACTGTCTTATTCTCGTTAAGTACTTTCACTGCTTATATGTTCTCCAATATTTTGCTCTCTACCATAGAGTGCGGATAGTCGGTATATTACTTGTAGATCTTTTATGTCCTCCAATTTTTTGCTCTCTACCATAGAGTGCGGATAGTCGGTATATATTGAGTGGATACATACAATATCTTTCTTTCATAGCCTGGCTTACTTCACTCAGCAATAGATCCTCCATATCTGACCACTTTCTATCAAATGCCAGGGTCTTGTTATTTTTTATGGCTGAGTAGTATTCCATAGAGTATATGT
>NW_006204553.1:102166-111697 GCF_000334495.1 Tupaia belangeri chinensis
GGTGAAAGGGATTCCTTTCTTCAACTCTGCCTCATTCAACTTGTTTTTCATAAATAGAAATGCTATAGATTTTTGGATGTTGATTTTGTATCCTGCCACCTTACTGTATTCACTTATTACTTCAAGTAGTTTTTTCATGGACACCTTTGGGTCTTCTAAGTATACCATCATGTCATCTGCAAATAAAGATATTTTCAACTCTTCTTTGCCTATTCGAATGCCTTTAATATTGTTCTCTTCTCTCATTGAAATAGCTAAGACTTCCAGTACTATATTAAAGAGCAGTGGAGAAAGTGGGCAGCCTTGCCTAGTACCTGTTTTCAGAGGAAAAGCTTTCAGCTTTTCCCCATTCAGTATAATGTTAGCTGTAGGTTTTTCATAGATTGCTTTTATTGTGTTCAGAAATGACCCTTCTATACCAATCTTACTGAGAGTCTTAATCATAAAAGGGTGTTGTATTTTATCAGATGCTTTCTCCGCATCAATTGAGATGATCATATGGTTTTTATCTTTCTTTCTATTAATGCGGTGTATTACATTTATGATCTTGCATATATTGAACCACCCTTGCATCCCTGGTATAAAGCCTACCCGGTCGTGGATGATCTTTGTTATATGTTGTTGAATACGATTTGCGAGTATCTTGTTGAGAATTTTTGCATCTATATTCATCAATGATATTGGTCTGGAGTTTTCCTTTTTTCTCATGTCCTTATCTGTTTTGGGGATGAGGATGATGGAGGCTTCATAAAATGAATTTGGAAGGTTTCCTTCCTTTTGACTCTTTAGAAATAATTTTAGTAGGATAGGGGTTAACTCTTCCTTAAAAACTTTGTAGAATTCAGAAGTGAAGCCAAGTCTGGTCTTTTGAAGGGAGTCCTACAATGAAACCATACAGTTGTATCCTTGGGTCTGGGCTTCTTTCTTGCAGCATAATGCAACATCTGGCAGGAGTCTCCCATGCCTCTGGCCCTGGTCTGTCTGTCCTTCAATGCTCAGCACGCTTCCATTGTATGCACTACCACCTGAATGGCTGCTCATTCGTTGTCTCCAGTTTGGGGTAATTAAGCATAGAACCACCTTAAATGTGTTAGCTAACAGGTTTTTGTGTGAACTTGTTTTCATTCCTCTGTCAAATGTCAGTTTAACATGCAGGAAACTCACAGGCTGTTTCTCAAGTGGCTGTACCATTTTGTTCCTCACCAGTGCAGTATGAGGGTTCTGGGTGCTCAGTATGTGCCATCCCATGGTACTGCCTGTACTTGTCATGTTAGCCATTCTGATAGGTGCTATGAGGCATCCCATCACAACTTTAATATGCATTTCCCTAATGGTGAGTGACACTGAATAGTGTCTTTATGTGTTCAGGTTCAGGTCTTTTCCCCCTTTGCTAATTGAGTTGTTTCCTTACTGCTGAGTGCTGAAAATACTTTCTATATTCTAGACTTAAGACTGTCGTCAGACTTACGAAACACACGCATTTTTCCTCAGGTGTAGCATTGCTTTCATTCTCATAATATACTGCCTTTTTTTGGTGGGGGTGGTTAATTTTGCCAGGGTGCGCATGTGCTTGCTGGAGAGAGACAGAGACTGAAAGAGAGGTGAGAGAGGACTCACTCCCCAGTGGGGCATAGACAGACCGTAATCCCCTCTCCTCCATTTATTTATCTTGTTGGGATTTGAAATACACACACACACACACACACACACACACACACACACACACACCTGGCATGTGTGTCAAGCTGCTGGGACTGGGATTCAAACCACGCAGTGAATTGTGTGGTATCTGGCTCCCATAACCATGAAGCCATTGGGGCCACCCCACACTATCTTCTTTCTTTATTCTTTTATTATTATTATTATTATCATTACACGGTGTGTGCTTGCTGTAGAGAGACAGGCAGAGAGAGAGAGGTAAAGTGACAGATTGTTATTGGACAAGGGAAGCTGAGCTGTGTTGTGTAAAATACTTGGTTCTTTAGGTCCAGATCTTTAAGGTGAGAGACCTACCCTGGAATGCAGATTGAAGCTGTAAACATAAGTAACATTAGAAAAGAGAAGTTTTTCATAGAAAAGTGAAGTTTTGTTTTGTTTTAACAGAAAAAAGAATACACTCCACATCAGAAAGTGGTGTGATTTGGCAGCTGTCTGAGAAGGGCAACTGCACTGGGAATTGGGTTGGGTGTTACTTTTGTTGTGGGGTTTTGTCATGAATATTTAGGAGGGGAGGTCTGTCGTTATAGGCAACTTCTGTGTTTGAATTTGCAGGCTTTTATCTGCTTGCATACTTTTTTCAGATAAAGAATCTGATGACCTGATTACACATGCACAGCGTGGACTTCAAAGGTATGACCATCCACAAAGGGATGACTTTGCACATACCAGTTTCTTGCCCTGGAGGGAAGGTAGGATGTTGACCAAGCATCCTGGTGAATTTCTGTGTGCATATCTGGAATGGCAGGAGGGGAGAATGAAAGTAGATAACCTCTCCTTTCTTGGTGCCAGGGTGGGTCTAACTGCGATCCCTGGTGACAGTGATTGATGTGTCCATGTCCCCCTTGTTGGTATATTGGGACTTGCTGCTCAAAATATCTACCTATAACAAAATCATCCCCTCAAGGGCGTGGCCACGCCACAATCCCTTCTCCCCCATTCTCCTCTCGTGATTTTGGGCACACGTGCACATGTGCCCGGCGTGTTTTTCAAGATGCCAGGTCCAGGAATTGAACTCTACAATCAGTCATGTCGGATCTAGCCACCTTATCCTCCATGCCACCTGCTGGCCCCACATTGTCTTTAACAGAGCCAAGGTTTTAACTTTTTTCCCCAAAGCTTTAAATGTTCAGAAGGTCCAGTTTATCAGGGTTTTTTTGTCTCATGCATCATGTTTATGGTGTGTCCCAGACTTGCTCTTGCCCATCCTCAGTTTGCAAGGATGTTCTCCAATGGTTTCTTCTGAAAGTCTTCTTATTGTATTTTCCGCATTTAGATCTCTGAACCATTTTTGCTTAATTGTATATAACTTGCGAGGTTGATGCTGAAGACAGATTTGTGACTACTCCTCTTGTAAAAGTCTCTCCAAGGATCCGGGGGAGTCACGTATACAATCATTAATCTTGCTATAACAGCCCACCTTTGGTCCAGTGATTATGGGATTCTCCCTACATCCTGACCCTGGCATAACCTCATGTGATGTATTGTAAAGCCTTCTTATCACTGTTTACGTCAGCATTCTTTTCTGCTGTTGCTGAGTCTTTCGCGGACAAAGACTTGTGCTTTTAACTAATTACTAACCTAAGATTTTCTGAAAATCCCTGCTTCTAGATGTTCCACCTTTTGGGGCCACACCAATGTAAAGACTACATATGTTGATTCACAGTTTTGCTTGTGTCTCCTGCTCTCAGAACTCAGTGAAAGAGCTGCTGCACCTAAGCACCCCAGAAGCCTTTCTCAGGGCTACCAGGGATTGTTTTTCTGGACCATGGTCACTCACAGTCAAGCTGTGAAAAAAACACTTTAATTATTTCTACACAGCTTGGTTGTTTCTGTTGCCAGTGTGCACATTTTTTTTTTGGGGGGGGGGAGAGGTTTTCGCTATAGGGCGCGTGCGCTCTCCAGACAGACAGAGAGAGACATAGAGACAGAAAGCGAGAAATCACCCCCCAGGGGGGATGGTCACGCCGCAATCCCTTCTCCTCCATTCTCCTCTCGGGATCTTGGGCACGCACGCACACGCGCCCAGCGTGAGTTTTTTAAGCCACCAGGTCCGGGACGTGAACCGCGGTCGACTACGTGGGAGTCCAGCGACATAGCCGTTACACTAACTGCTGGTTCCCACCAGTGTGCACATTTTTGCACATGGATGTCCAACACCGTTTCGTGGCGAGATTATCCCTTCTCCGTAGAATTCCCTTTTGCATCCCTGTCGAAACTCATTTGGCCATATTTGCGTGGGTGTATATATGGACTATGCTTTCTTCCATTGATCTATTTCGCTTCTGCTTTGTGAGACAGTAGTCCTGATTTCTCCAAACTTATTCTTCTTTTTGAAAAATTGGAAGCTCCACATGGATTCTACAGTCAGCATCTTTATTTATACAGCTTTCCTTCAGGGATCTTCACTGGCATTGTATTATTTCTACAGATCAAGTGTGGGATAGTTGACTTCTTCCCATGTTAGATCTTCCAATCCATAAACATGTTTCTGTCCATTTAATTATGTCTTCTTTGATATCATCCATTAGCATTTTTAGTTTTAGGCATACGGATCTTTTCTTTCGTTAGTTGAATTCATAGCCATTTAATTGTATTTGTAGCTATTACAAAGAGTATTGCTTTTTAAATTTACATTTCCAGTTACTGATCCGATTGTACTTTGTTGACCTTGTCTCCTGTATCGTTGCTAAGCTCAATCACTTCAAGGATATGTGAAAGTTCATGGAATAATGGAATTAAAGTATGATTTTCATTTGGTGGGGGAAAAAAAGTGTGGGAATCCACACATTGTTTTTTCATCATACGCAGTTTCCATGAAGTTTTCGAAGACCTCCTGATAATTCTAGAAGTTTGGGGGAAGATACATTGGGTTGTTCCATGTAGACAATCGTGTGATCTGTGAAAAGGGGGCATTTTATTTCTTCCTTTCGCCTTCGTATGCTGTTTACTTTCCTGGCATTTTTGCGCCGTCCAGGACTTGCAGCGTGAAGTTCAATAGCCTGGTAAGAGTGGACATTCTTGCCTTGTTCACATCCTCAGAGAGAAAACATTCGGCCTTGACCATTATGTAAGATATTAGTGGTAGTATTTTCTGTACATGTCCTTTATCAGGTTCAGTAGGTGGTCTTGAATTCCTAGTGTGCTAGAGGTTTTATGTCTTCAGTGTGTATCCAGTCTGGTCAGATGGTTTTTCTGCATCATCTTGAAATGATCCTTTAGTTTTTCTTCTTCACCTGATCGCTCAAGCTCTGAATTACATTGATTTTCAGATTTGAAATCACAACCGTTGCATTCTGATGTAAAACCCACTTGATGCTAGATTATTTTTCTGTTCATACATTACCGCATTCAAGCTGCTATTTTTATTTGAAGAATTTTGTGCTTCTGTTTAGGAAAACTATTGTTGTACAGTTTTCTTTTTTTTTCTTTTTCTTTTCTTTTCTTTTGAGAGAGGTTTTTTCGCTATAGGGCACGTGCGCTCGCCAGACAGACAGAGAGAGACATAGAGACAGAAAGCGAGAAATCACCCCCCAGGGGGGATGGTCACACCGCAATCCCTTCTCCTCCATTCTCCTCTTGGGATCTTGGGCACGCATGCACACGCGCCCGGCGTGAGTTCTAAGCCACCGGGTCCAGGACGCGAACCGCGGTCGACTATGTGGGAATCCAGCGACATAGCCATTACGCTAACTGCTGGTTCCCCAGTTTTCTTGATATGAGTGCAATGCTAGCCTCATGAAATCAGGTGGAAGTGTTTTCTTAGCTTTGTTTTCTGGAAGAAATCGTACAAAATTGGTGTCATTTCTTCTTCTAATGTTCAGTAGAATTCCAAGTGAAACTTTTGAGCCAAAAGATTGTTTTTTAGACGCACGACAGGAGGAGTGGAGCCGGCACCCACAGCTCGAGGCTGCTAGTGTAGCGACAGGTGCAGCAGCAGGGCAATGGCGACACATGGCCCAGGACTGATCTCTGCCATGCCTAGAGCAGCTGTGCCAGCAGTGCCCGTGATCGTGGCAGCGACAAGATGAAGTACAAGAAATACCTGACGGTGCTGCAGGTGGCCATCAGCGTCATGCCGAGCTGCTCAAGCAGAAGCTATGGGGAGGATTTAATCACATTTGTTAACAAAGAATATCACGAAATGCCAAGCAGTGCAGAGCTGGTGGCCGATGACCCCAGTGATCCATACATGGAGCACGAATTGATCCTGCCAAATGGAGACATTAACTGGAACTGTATGTGCCTTGGGAAAATGGTCAGTGGCCCTTGTGGGAAATAATTCCAGTCAGCCTTTTCCTGCTTCCACTATAGCACAGAGGATGTCAAAGGTTCAGACTGTGTACACCAGTTTGGCACATGCATGCAGAAATACCCCAGACCTCTATCCCCAGGAGGAGGAGGGGACAAGGAGAAGAAGCCAGAAGATCATGTAGGGAAGCCAATCCCACTGAGGCCACTGCATCCAAAGAAGTGGAAGGCTCAAGTCCATGAAGACGTCAGGCTCCAGTCTTTCCACGTCAGTGATATGGACCTTGTGCAAAGTGCCTTTCAGTCACCCTCTAACGAAGCGTCTTTCTATCATACTGTGCACCGTAAACACGATAACTTATTTTGATAATCAGAGGTCTTAGCCCTTTGACATATACACTGAAAAAAAAAAGGGCGGGGGGAGCTCCATGTACATGTGTTCCACATTAATCTTTCAGCAAATGTAGCCACCACGTGGAATTCTCTTTCCTCAGATTGCCCTGATTTTGCCACTTTGAAATAATGTGCTGAATATACTCAGCAACCAATATCAATCTCCAGTAATGTCAATGTCAAGGAAAACTATGAGAAGTTTAAAAAACAAAGTGAGGGAACCAGCAGTTAGCGTAATGGCTATGTCGCTGGACTCCCACGTAGTTGACCGCGGTTCGCGTCCTGGACCCGGTGGCTTAAAACTCACGCCGGGCGCGTGTGCGTGCATGCCCAAGATCCCGAGAGGAGAATGGAGGAGAAGGGATTGTGGCGTGACCATCCCCCCTGGGGGGTGATTTCTCGCTTTCTGTCTCTCTGTCTCTCTCTGTCTGGCGAGCGCACTCGCCCTATAGCAAAAAAAACCTCTCCCCCCCAAAAAAAAATTACCAGTCAACCCAATGGGAATAGGAAAACCTCTTTAGCAAATGGTGCTGGAAAAACTGGGTATCCACCCACAGAAAGATGAAACTGAATCTCCATCTTTCACCAGTAACAAAAATTAACTCAAAATGGATCAAAGATCTGAACCTAAGACCTCAAACGATAAAACTCTGGTGGAAAACACTGGGGAAACTCTGGGAGACATTGGGATAGGCAAAGACTTCTTAAATAAGACCCCAAAGCACAGTCAGTAATCCCAGAAATAGACAAGTGAGATGACATCAGATTAAGAAGTTTCTGCACAGAAAAAGACACAGTTATTAGTGTGACTCGATAACCCTTGGAATGGGAAAATATTTTTGTCAACTATGCTTCAGATAAGGGACTGATAACCAGAATACACAGGGAACTCAAGCGGCTTACCTAAAAAATGAAAAGATGGGGAAATGAGCTGAACAAACAACTCTCTAAGGAAGACATACAAACGGCCAAAAGGCATATGGAAAAATACTCAACATCCCTCCTCATAATGGAGATGCAGATCAAAACCACAATGAGATACCACCTAACTCCGGTCAGAATAAGTAAGGTTAAAATAAAAAACAAAAACAAAAAATGATAAGTGCTGGCTGGGGTGTGGTGAAAGAGGAACTCTCCTACACTGCTGGTGGGAATGTAAATTGGTCCATCCACTGTGGAGAACAATATGGAGATTCCTCAAAGATCTACAAATAGAACTACCATATGAGCCAGCAATTCCACTCCTGGGCATCTACCCAAAGGACAGGAGAATGCTTAGTTGGGAAAGCGCTTGCACATCTATGTTTATTGCGGCATTATTCACAATTGCTAAGACATGGAACCAGCCCAAATATCCACGAACGGAAGAATGGATCGGCAAAGTGTGGCACATACACTCTATGGAATACTACTCAGCCATGAAAATAAACAAAAAAAAAAAGACCCTGGATTTTGAAAGAACGTGAACAAATATGGAAGATTTACTGCCGAATGCAGCAAGCCAGGCTATGAAGCAGAGACATTGTATTTCTCCACTTAGTATATATCAACTGTCCACACTCTATAGTTGAAACTGAAAGATTAGAGGATATAGAAACATGGAAAATGGTTATAGATACCGGATTCAGTGTGGGATGAGGGTGAGAGAAGGAGGAGCATGTCAGAAAAGTCATTATGAAAAATAGAGAGGCAAGACATTTATGGAACACAGAAATGGATTATTATCTGTTGATGATAACCTGTATAGTATCCTCAACTGGACCAGTGAGAAACATATTCATAATGGAAAATTCACTTTACAAGCTAAGTGAGGTATAGTAATTGAATGTATAAGAGAAATTAAAATAAAATACATTTAAAATTTTAAAAGGAACATTTTTCTATGAATATTATTTTATCAATGTCAACTTTAAATGATAGCAAAAATTATACTTATTAGAATGATACGGAGCCTAGGAGAACCAGCAGATGGTGTGGTGGTTAAGGTGCTGGACACTCCCACGTGGCTGACTACGGTTCGAGTCCTGGAGCTGGTGGCTTGGTTTTTCACGTTCTCTCTCTCTCTCTGGTCAAATGAAAATAAATGAATAAATAAATAATTCTTTTCTAAAAAAATAATTATATAGATCCTATTTGCTAAAAGCTGCTTGCAAACACGAAGTTTTTCTGTTCTACCATTGTAAATTGACTATTGGGAAATTTTTTTTTAATCTTTATTTATTGATGTATTTATATTTATATATTTTAATTTGACTAAAGAGGGCCAGGATAGGGAGAGAGAGAGAGAGAGAGAGCAAGTCGCCAGGTCCCGGTCTCGAACCGCAGTCAGCCGTGTGGAAGTCCAGTGCCCTTAACCACCATGCCACCTGCCAGCCCCAGAATGCTGGGAAATGTTACAAGCTGGATTGCAACTCTTTTGCAGCTGTTTTGTGACTTTTCTAGTTTCCTTTGTCTGTAACATCTGCGACCCAGACCATATAACCCCATAACTTACACAAGTCAGGACCCAGGCTCTGGAGTATGAACTCTTCTGGGACTTCTGGCATAATAAAGCTGATTTCTCCTTTAAAAAAAAAAAAGTTATTGTTGTTTATGAGTTTTTATGAGTTTATTCACTTATTTTGAGAGAGTGGGGGAAGTGGGAGGCACCCCCAGTGGAGTGTGCCCAATGTGAGCAGGGAAACCTCAGGACGTGAACTCCAGAACAGTCCACATAGCCCCAGCATCCCAGGGCATAGTGCAAAAAGAACATATTTATTTAATTTTAGTTATTATTATTTTTAAATTTACTATAGGGCACGTACGCTCACCAGACACACACACACACACACACACACACACACACACACACACAATGTGAAAAAGGAAGTCGCCTGGTCCGGGACTCAAACTGGTTGGTCTAATGGGAATCCAGCGCCTTAACCACCATGCCACCTGCTGGCCCCAGCATTGATTTCTTTTGCGCGGGCTTCATGCTACCAATTTGATCTCTAAAAGATAAAGGACCGTGCACACTATTTCATCTTGGCTGAGTTTCAATAGTGTATATTGTTCAAGGAATTGGTCCATTTCTTCTGAGCTATAGAATTTACATAGAGTTATTGGTAGTATGAGCATATTGTCCCTTTTATGTTTTCTGGGTCTGTAATGAAATCTCTCCTCTCATTCCTG
>NW_006204553.1:112213-122900 GCF_000334495.1 Tupaia belangeri chinensis
TTCCTGCTGTTGGTAATGTGTTTCTTCTCTGTTGTTTGTGCTAGTCATTTCTGCTACAGGCTTG
Source organism: Tupaia belangeri chinensis (assembly GCF_000334495.1). Taxonomy (NCBI): domain Eukaryota; kingdom Metazoa; phylum Chordata; class Mammalia; order Scandentia; family Tupaiidae; genus Tupaia; species Tupaia belangeri. The sequence continues at coordinate 112,278 of NW_006204553.1, forward strand.
TCAATTTAATTGATCTTTTCAAAGAACGAGCTTTTGTTTTAATTGGGTCTCTATTATTTTGTTTAAAATCTCTTAATATTTGCTGCCATTCGTTTGTAAAGTAAGTTCTTATGGATACCTACTGGGAACTTTTCAGTTATTTCTGTAGGCATGAGGGCCTTTTTGATTAAATACAATGAAGTGATCATGAAGGCAGGAGTTCAAAAGGGTGTGGTGCCGGTGTGAACGCTTAGAGTTTGGTCAAAGTCTTCATGAAGATGAATAAATGCTTACTGGATGAGCATACGGAGATCACACAGTGATTGTTCTAAAACTAATGCTTGAGAATGGGTTGGAAGAAGTCGGCAAAGAGTTGACATGGTTGAGTGGATTGCATCATTTTGCATGCCGTGTCACAGGGATGCACTAACTGGTGTTATTCCCCAAACCTCGATTTTATGCCCTCACCATTCTGTCTCCTGAGGTGTATTGCCTCATGCACTCCTCAGGAGAAGCCTAGGAGATGAGTCTCGTTGGTGTCCCCATTTTACAGATAGGAAGCGACAGGACATGAAGCTGAATAAATTAGGGAAGATGGATAATCCTCACAGAATTTTCTTTCTTCTTTTATCTGCCTCTGCTGCAGTCCGGCTTCTTCTGGCCACACGTGTTCCTCGCTACCTTCCTGCTCTCTGAGAACCTCCAGCTTTACCTTCCTATCTGGACCCAAAGGCTGGACAGTCCAGCTCAGACTAGACCTCCATGGATCCACTCCAGAAATGGAAACCAGCGTCGAGTTCAGAGGCTCTGCAGATGATCACTGCCCAGATGGCCCAGGAAGGCACAGCCACCCCTCAGCCCTCCTGCTCAGAACAGCTAACAAAGGGCCTTAGTAACCCGAGTCCCGGTCCTGGCACTGACCTTCCTGGGCCTCTACCAGAGGGGCTGCTCCAGCAGCGGTACAGAGAGGAGAAGACCCTGCACGAGAGGCAGTGGGGGAGGCTGGGGTTTCCTCAGAGACAGAAAACATTTCTGGGGCACATGAGACGGAGACACCGTGATCACATGGCACCTTACCCGGTAGAAAAGGAAGCCAGAATCCCTCCCTCAGGAGTTAGAGATCAGAATCGGTTCTGCTGTGAGTGTCGATACTGCCAGAGCCAGCGGCCACCTATCTCTGGGATCTCGGGGGAGAGGAACGGGGCCCCACATGCTTCCTCCTGGGAGACACTAGTGCAGGGCCTCAGCGGATTGACCCTGAGCCTGGGTACCAACCGGCCCAGTCTCCGGCCAGAAGGGGCACTCCCACAGCAGGAGAGCGAGGAGAGGTGCCAGCTAGAGAGGCGGCAGGAGAGCAAAAGAATGTTCCAGAGGCTGCTCAAACAGTGGTTAAAAGACAACTGAGATGCCCGTCCTCCTACATTGGAGATCTGAGGGGATTCAGACCTAGATGCTGTGTTGCCAGCTCCTGGGTATGAGTGCCTTTGGAGACCAAAGAGTAAGCCATAGTGGGAGGCCTACCAAGACCCATGAGGGGACTGGAAATCCTGCCAGCGTGAGTTATGCTCCAGGTCCACAAGGTCCCTGTCCTCGATGGACGCTGTGAGACCCTCTGGAGCAAGACCAGTGGTCTTCCCCTTATCTCGTTGGACTCCCGCAATGGACGTCGTCACGTTGTTCCCACCCCGGATCGCGGTCTTTCCTCCCTGCTTCGTTGTCAGTGAGATACACAATGTCTATGTAGCATGAATGCCTTGTCTGCATCCCCGTGCTCTTGTGCCATCGAATCGGCTGTCCCTGAGCAGCAGCCCTGGGTCTGTTAGACATGTGCACTGTGCCTCACTGAGATCCAGCTTCAAGAGTCTGAAGCTGAACCAAACATGGGGAAGGGGTGTGGAATGGGAACTTGCTGGTTGCCATATACCGTTTGTGTAAACTATTATGAATATGCAAAGCTAACTGTAAGTAAATGCTGCCCTGCTCCATAACAACCGAGTAGTGTTCCTCCTCTCGGGAATTGCTGCAGTGAGGAGTGCCTCATCGTCAATACCAAATAAATACACAGCTGAAAGGAACGTAACTTTAGAATTCAGGTTCATTTATCAAGAGTGGTGTGTTTCTGGTCAGATCTCAGGTCTCTTTCCTTTAAGTCCCCCAGCAGCGGGTAAGAGTCAATCAAGATGAGCTCTCCACTGTGTAGATTTGGAGTGGGGGGGGGTGGAGGAAGGACACCAAAGATCGTGGTCAAGTCGGGCCAGGCAGTGGGATCTGAAGAGAGTCCTCCTGCCCACGGCCGGCGTTGGAAGCAGGTGAAGTGCCCCAGTGGGAGCCCCTGAGGGCCAGGACTGGTGCCCTGTTAGTGCGCTGGAGGCCATTCCCTATATCTGGTGCATCTTGGGTGGTGAATGTGAACAGCCAGTTCATGCTTGCTCGTGATAGCCGGAACATCACTGAGTTTAGTCACAATCCTATCAGTACTTAGACGTGTGTCTGTTCATTCTGAGAGGCATGAATGGTTAAGTCTACTTTTCTCTCCCTACAGAATCCTGTGTTGTGTACCCTGAAAGTGACCATGCGATCCCTCTGACCTGAAAACACATTCTGCTTTGTGTCAGCCTGTGTTTTTAGGTAGTCTGTAGAGTCCTTTTGACATGAAAATCTCCGTGTCTCCTGCCGATAGAAGTAGCTGGGTGGCAGGTAAGTGTCTCAGATTCTGAACTCGAGATTTCTTCAAAGAGCTTGAGAGTTAAATTGACCCAGCCAAGATCGTCTGCCAGCTCTAGAGGAGAAGGTGGATGGAGCAGGGCTTTCCTTTCTTTCTTTCTTTTTTTGTTTGTTTGTTTTTGTGTTTTTTGTTTGTTTGTTTGTTTTACCCAGGATTTCAGGCACCTTTATTCATGGCAGATAGTTGTGGTGTCAGGGGAGCCTGCCTTTGAAACCTTTCCTTTCTTAAGGAAGCCAACTCCTACCTAAGTCCCCATCATCCTTACAACAGCAATTGGCCATATCATTTCCATTTGCCACTTACGAAGCTTGAAAACGCCCTGCACAGGGTGCCAGCTGATCTGGTCAGAGGCCACGTGTGTGGGACATGCAGGGGCTAAACCCTGCAGCACGGCCTACTGGCTCCATCAATGCATCTCTACTGCTGGGTAATAATAGCGGTGAAAATTTTACTCCTTGTGTTCCCCATATACTTTATAAATAGGACAAATTATTAATATTATGTGTTTGTAATACAAATAATCAAGACTGGTAACAAGAAAAATTTTAAAAATATACTGTTTTCATTAAGCGTTTCTACTAAGGATCACATCGTTCAACTTCTTCGATGTTTCAACTGTTTGTTGTATAAAATTACTTAGTGGTGACAATCACATGGCCCACCTTCCAGGTGGCCAACACTGGCCTCTGGGCTCAGTACTTCTGATACTTTACTTCTGAGTGGCCAAGAGCCATTATCCCAGTCTTCCATAACTGCTAATAAAACTGCTACTATGCAAAGATTTAGGTAGGAAACAATTTAAGTAAAACAGTATTTCTTAAAAATTTGGGTCTATTACAGGTCATTTTCCATTTTCCAGCCCAGCAACTGACATGGCCTCAGTCTGGTCTTTCTCTGTTTCAATCAGTAGCTCAAAATGATGGAGTGACTGAGTTTTACAATCCTGCCATATTTTTTATGGTGATCACTGTAGATAAACAATGTAGAATCTCACTGAAGTATTAGAATCTCATGCAAAACTCTTAACAAATAAATGCCTCATTACACTACTTTCTGTTTGTGAAAAGTTCCATCAGCGGACTGTGGCAGTGGTTCATTTTCATTGACTGTAGTATCTGCTCCCAGGGATAAGTCACAGTTCAACTCTGAGTTTGGGCAACGCAGCAGTGACAGATACTATCTGGTGTTAGCACAAAAGTCACCTTTGCTGAGAATGAAAGAATCCTAAACTCTTTAAGTGTCTTACTCCACCAGATCTAAACATAATCTACAGTGTTACTTTTTCTCTAATAAAAACATTGCACAGCAACTTTTATCAAACAGCAACTACTACAAAAGAAATTGCAGGGGAAAAAAATGACTCCACAAAAATAACACTAAAAAATTTGACAATCTTATGCAGGAACTGCCAAAGTTTTAGTGTTTAATAATTAATAGCACAACTGACCAAGGCCTGAAATGTGAAGATAACATGCTCAAGACACTGGAGGGAGTCACTCTTTAAACTCACTATATAGTATGTGGTTAAGAACGCACACTTTATAATATAAAACCTGTCTACACATAGTGGTTAGCTCAGAAAGCCAGCTGGTCTCCTCTTGGTGTTCCAGATTTCGGTGTTAATTATTAGCAACCTTCAACTCTTCTATGTGGCAGGTATCTTGTGCCTTCCCGTTCTTGCACCCCAGCCTGTGTCATGAGGTCGGCCATGTTTTTCTCCAGATCATCAATGCGACTACTCATATCATCAATTCTTCCAATGATCTGGTCGGACGTGGTCTGAAATTTATCTTACATCTGTTGCAAGAGAGTCTGCACCACAGAGGTCAGGTCCTGCACTGTCTTGGGATCAGGCTCAGCTATCTCCCTGGTGCCCAGCTTAGCGGTGGTTCAGGGCTTTCCTTTCTTGAAATCCAAAGGCCTAAATTCAAACTAGAGACTCGGGGAGTGTTTAGAAGGGGTAACATGGGGTGGCACTTTTGCCGATTGTTTGTCAGGTGTCAAGACCTGATTCTATGCCTTTCCACATGTTAGCTCAGTTCATCCTTTCCCATGGACCTATGGTTTAGCAACAATTTGGAAAGCAGAGTACAGAGAAGTCAGGGAACACACCCAAGGTCACACAGGCAATGAGAGAGGTAGACCTGACATGTAAACCCAGGCAGGCTCGCCACAGAGCTGGCAGGTTTCACCAGCTCACCCCTGCGAAGGCTGGGGGCAAAGTGCAAAGAGCCAGGGACTTCATGAGATGTTCCTTGCTGGAAGCACCAGACCTTGATGAGACGCGTTGCTGAAATTCCAGAGGTAGTCCTGCCCTCGGGAATTGCACATGTAAATGGGGAGAGAGATCAGATGCTGTTGTAGTCCCTTTGTGGTGCTGAAACAAAATACCACAGACTGGGTAATTTATCAAGAATAGACATGGTTTGCCTTCAGAGTCCTGATGCTGAGAAGCCCAAGATCAAAGCACTAGCATCTGGTGGTAGAAGGGCAACGGGGCGTGAGCATTGTATCCTCACCTAGCAGAAGAAGGAAACAGAGCAAACCCCCTCTTGCAAGGCCTTTTCATAGCAGCTTTAACTCATTCATGAGGGCAGGGCCTTGATGAACTAAACGTCTCCCATTAGGTCCCACCTCCTGATACTAATGTCTTGGGGATTAAGTTTCAACATGAGATTTGAAGGGGGGAAAAAATCGTTGAAATGATAGCAGACACACAGACATGTTAGGAGAGTGGCTAAGAACCCCTGTGTGGCACAGGTTGTCAGGGAGTGAGAATAGTGAGAAGGATCAGGCTTGGATGATGTACACGTGGGGGTCTCCTGTGGGGTGATTTCTCGCTTTCTGTCTCTCTGTCTCTCTAGTGAGTGCATGGGCCCTATAGCAAAAATCTCTCTAAACGAAAAAAAGAAGAAGAAAAACATGCCACGCACGTGTGCATGGATGCCCAAAATCCGGAGAGGAGGAAGAAATAGAGAAGAGCTTGCAGCATGATCATGCTCCCACGGGGTGGGGGGGGGGCCTTTATAACACACACACACCCTTCTAGTCTTTATCACACACACACACCCTTCTAGCAAGCGCACGTGCCCTCTGGCATATTGAAAAATGCAAGGGACCAGCAGTTGGCGTAATGGCTATGTTGCTGGACTCCCATGTAGTCGACCGCAGTTCGGGTCCCAGATCTGGTGGTTTAAACTCACGCCAGGCGCATGTGCTTGTGTGGCCGAGATCCCAAGAGGAGAAGAGGAGAAAGGAGGAGAAGGGATTGTGGCGTGGTCATCTCCCCTGGGGGATGATTTCTCTCTTTCTGTCTCTCTGTCTCTGTCTTTCTGGCAAGCACACACACCCTATAGCAAAAATCTCTCAAAACACACACACACACACACACACACACACACACACACATATATATATAAGCAAAGGACACTGTCACTAGTGTGAATCAACAACCCTCAGAATAGGAGAGAATTTTTAACTGTGCCTCAGATAAGGGACTGATAACCACAATACACAGGAAACTCAAGTGGCTTACTTGGAAAATAGAGATTAACCCAATTGAAAGATGGAAAAATGAGCTGAATAAACAACTCTCTAAGGAAGACATATAAACAGCCAAAAAGCACATGAAGAAATGTTCAACATCCCTCATTGTAAGGGAGATGCAGATCAAAACCACGATGAGATACCACCTAACCCCAGCCAGAATGGCGAAGATTTAAAAAAAAAAAAAAAAGATAAGTGCTGGAGGGGATGTGGTGAAAGGGGAACACTCCTACATTGTTGGTGGGATTGTAAATTGGTCCACCTACTGTGGAGAACAATATGGAGGTTCCTCAAAGACCTTCTAATAGAACTACCGTATGATCCAGCAATTCCACTCCTAGGTATCTACCCAAAGGACAGGAGAATGCTCAATCAGAAAAGTGCTTTCACATCTATATTAATTGCAGCCTTATTCATGATTTCTAAGACATGGAACCAACACAAATGTCCACAAGCAGATGAATGGATTGAAAAAGTGTGACACATATACTGCATGGAATACTATTCAGCCATAAAAAATAACAAGGCCCTGGCATTTGATAGAAAGTGGACCAATATGGAAGATCTGTTGCTGAGTGAAGCAAGTCAGGCTATGCAAGAGAGACATTGTATGTCTCCCCTTAACATATACTGACTGTCAGCACTGCATGGCAGAGACTGAAAGACTGGAGGGACATACAAGCATTAACCATTGTTATGGACACTAGAGCCAAAATGGAAAGACTGGGGGAGGGGAAGGGCTTAGGAACGGAAATTTGGGTAAAAAGCAGAGAGGTAAGGCATTTGTGGGACGTGGATATGGTTTATTATTTGTTGATGAGGACGTGCGTATGTTCTCAACTGGGCTGGACTGAGGTGTGTGTCATGCTGGGTAAAGTCTCTTTAAAATTCTAAATGATGTATAGAGATGCAATGTATAAATAATCGTTAAAATTAATAAATTTAAAATTTACAAAAAAAATTCATGCACCCACCATTTTAACAGAATCCTAACCTGTTTGCTGGCTTTAAGCAAAGTTCCTTAGCATTTCTTTAAGTTAAAATTGGTTTTCTTAATAATACCAAGTGAACTTGCTATTGAAAGTAGTTAGATTATTTAAGAACTTGTCTGATCAATACAATGTAGGTGGGAAAGGAATGGAAGACAATTGTAGACTCCAGAGATAGCGTGAGAAGAGGGTGGGAAAGGACAGGGGGTCAGAAAGAGGGGTAAAAAAAAATTTCTAGAAACTAGAAATGGAGGGAACCAGCAGTTAGCGTAATGGCTATGTCGCTGGACTTGCACGTAGTCGACCGCGGTTCGCGTCCCGGACCCGGTGGCTTAAAACTCACGCCGGGCGCGTGTGCGTGCGTGCCAAAGATCCCGAGAGAAAAATGGAGGAGAAGGGATTGCGGCGTGGCCATGCCCCCTGGGGGGTGATTTCTCGCTTTCTGTCTCTATGTCTCTCTCTTTGTCTGGCGAGCGCACGCACCCTATAGCGAAAACCTCTCAAAAAAAAAAAAAAGAAAGAAAGAAAAAAGAAACTAGAAATGGAAAATTTTGAGAATAATATGCATGATTAAGTCACTATGCAGTATATTCTGGATGGGAAATCACATTCTTTTCTTTGGAGAGGTTTTTGCTATAGGGCGCGTGCGCTCGCCAGACAGACAGAGAGAGACAGAGAGACAGAAAGCGAGAAATCACCCCCCAGGGGGGATGGCCACGCCGCAATCCCTTCTCCTCCATTCTCCTCTCGGGATCTTGGGCACGCACGCACACGCGCCCGGCGTGAGTTTAAGCCACCGGGTCCGGGACTCGAACCACGGTCGACTACGTGGGAGTCCAGCGACATAGCCATTACGCTAACTGCTGGTCCATCCAAAAATTTCTTATCACACAATAGAAGCTCACTAAATGCCAATAGTGATTAAAAAAGAAATAATAAAAAAAAAGAAAATGCAAAAGCATATGTACAAGAGAAGTCAGAAACCATGTGTTCATCTTATTAGATAAAAGGCATTTGATGAAGTCCAAGACCCATTCATGATGAGAAAGGTCCACAAACGAGAGATGGAAGGGAAGGTCCTCAAACTATAAAGGGCACCTAGGGAAATCTAAAGTTCATGTTATATTTAGTAGTGAAAGAAGAAAGGCTTTCCTCTAAAGATCCACAACAAGGTAAGCATGCCTGCTCCCACTGCTCCTATCCACCATTATACTACAGACTAGTCCATGCCATGGTGTGAGAAAAGGAAAAGAACATGGAGGAATTAGAAAGAAAATGTGGGGCCAGCAGGTGGTGTGGTGAAGGCACTGGATTCTCATGTGGCAGAACATGGTTTGAGTCCCAGACCCGGCGGCTTAAAAGTCACACCAGGCACATGTGCATGTGTGTCCAAAATCCCCAGAGGAAAATGGAGGAAGGGTGATGGCCATCCACCCTGGGGAGTGATTTCTCACCTTCCTTCTCTCTGTGTCTCTCTGGTGAGTGCACACACCCTATGGCAGAGAAAGAGAAAAAGAAACAAACAGACAGACAGATGGACAGCAAGCTAGCTGTGTTTACACACAGGCAATAGAAAGATGTCTGTGGATCATGAAAGCCCCAAGGTGAGTGAAAACAGTGAAAAGTCTGCTGATTGGGGAAGAGATAAGCAAACATGGGCTATCCATACAATAGGATGTTATTGAGCCATGAAAAGGGAGTGACCACTGATACTACACCATGCTTGACCCTTAATGACATTATGCTCATTACAGTATCCAGACACCAAAGATGACTGGTTTAGTCTATTCTCTGTTGCTAAAAAACAAATACCTGAGTCTGGGTAATTTGTAAAGAATAGAGGTTTATTTAGCTCATGATTTTGGAGGTGCAAGGTAATGGGGCTGCACCTCTGGAAGGTCTTTTCATGGTGGGAGGGGGGGGACTCTCTGCAGAGTGGCAGGGGGCATCACATGGCAAGAGAGACAGGAGAATTAATGTGTCTGTGTCTGTGTTTGTGTCTGTGTCTCCCTATAAATCTACTGGGAGTCAATCACAGGGCTCCACCCTGATGACTTCTTGCAGTCTCAATCACCTCCAGAAGACCCTACCTTTCAACAGTCATCGAGATTGAGCCTCCACCGTCTCACAGTTACAATGGCTCACCGGATTTCACTATGTGAATTTGGGAGTGCATGTTGCAACCACAGCAACCCTGTGTTGCATAAGTCCGTTTATAGGAAAGGCCCAGAAAGGGCAAATCTTTGACAGAAAGTAGATGAGTGCCTGCAGGACATAGTAGTGGGGATTGGCTGTTAAAGGGTATGAGGGACCTTGTGAGGGTGATGGCAGTGTTCTGAAAGTGGGTTGTGGTGATGGTTGCAGGAGTGTGTGAATTTACTAAAAGTCACTGCATTGTGTGCTTCAGTTGTGTGACTTATGGTATATCAATTATCCCTCAATAAAGCTGTCTATAACATGTAATGCAAACAGGCAAGTAAATCAAGGAGGAAAAGGAATGCAGTGGTTTCCTTACATCAGTAAGAAATCTGCCCTCTCTGTGTTCTAAGTTCTGCCTACATCTTCTGCCTCATCACCTGCCTCCCTCCTCCGTGTGTACTTGATGGTCCAGCTAGAAGGAGTCACTGTGCACATCTGGGCAGAAGGAGTGCTAGTGGGTGCACACTTGTATGCGTGTACCTGTGAGTGTGTGGGTGGCTGTGTATCTGAGTGTGTGTCTGTGTTCTTGACCGCGAGTGAGAACCCTTTGGGAGGGCATAACTATAGACTCACAATTCCATATCTCTGGGCTCCCATAATCCTTCCGTGTACTAAATTCTCCTTATGTGTTTTTCTGTTCACGAATGTCAAGGACCTAGCTTCCGTTTCCCCGGTAACCAACCTCAGCCCCTGGCTCTGCCCTCCGCTCACAGGAAGATGTGGAGAGTAGAAAGGGTGTTGTCTCACCTGCAGGGCTCCTGACTGAGCTGGGTGACCCCACAGCCCTTTAGCAAGACAACGGAATTCCAGATCCCTTTGCATCTGGGAGGCCCTTCCCTCTCGTCTTGGTCTGCCTGAGTAGCAAGTGAGCAAGGGGATGTTGTGGCATAAACACACTCCCAAATCCTTGAAATGGTTACAGCTAAATATGGCTGTAAAATAGATATGTCAAAAATAGCTCTCATTACCAAAGGCACCTAATAATTTTATTTATTTAAATATATATATATATTAGGTTGTCAAGAAAGTCATGACACGTCATGACTTTCCCAACTACCCTGTGTGTGTGTGTGTGTGTGTGTGTGTAGATATATATATATATCTATATATCTACACACACACACATATATATATTTTATAAGGCATATATATATATATATATATATACACACACATACACACACA
>NW_006204553.1:124005-131093 GCF_000334495.1 Tupaia belangeri chinensis
CCCCCCAGGGGGGATGGCCACGCCGCAATCCCTTCTCCTCCATTCTCCTCTCGGGATCTTGGGCACGCACGCACACGCGCCCGGCGTGAGTTTAAGCCACCGGGTCCGGGACTCGAACCACGGTCGACTACGTGGGAGTCCAGCGACATAGCCATTACGCTAACTGCTGGTCCATCCAAAAATTTCTTATCACACAATAGAAGCTCACTAAATGCCAATAGTGATTAAAAAAGAAATAATAAAAAAAAAGAAAATGCAAAAGCATATGTACAAGAGAAGTCAGAAACCATGTGTTCATCTTATTAGATAAAAGGCATTTGATGAAGTCCAAGACCCATTCATGATGAGAAAGGTCCACAAACGAGAGATGGAAGGGAAGGTCCTCAAACTATAAAGGGCACCTAGGGAAATCTAAAGTTCATGTTATATTTAGTAGTGAAAGAAGAAAGGCTTTCCTCTAAAGATCCACAACAAGGTAAGCATGCCTGCTCCCACTGCTCCTATCCACCATTATACTACAGACTAGTCCATGCCATGGTGTGAGAAAAGGAAAAGAACATGGAGGAATTAGAAAGAAAATGTGGGGCCAGCAGGTGGTGTGGTGAAGGCACTGGATTCTCATGTGGCAGAACATGGTTTGAGTCCCAGACCCGGCGGCTTAAAAGTCACACCAGGCACATGTGCATGTGTGTCCAAAATCCCCAGAGGAAAATGGAGGAAGGGTGATGGCCATCCACCCTGGGGAGTGATTTCTCACCTTCCTTCTCTCTGTGTCTCTCTGGTGAGTGCACACACCCTATGGCAGAGAAAGAGAAAAAGAAACAAACAGACAGACAGATGGACAGCAAGCTAGCTGTGTTTACACACAGGCAATAGAAAGATGTCTGTGGATCATGAAAGCCCCAAGGTGAGTGAAAACAGTGAAAAGTCTGCTGATTGGGGAAGAGATAAGCAAACATGGGCTATCCATACAATAGGATGTTATTGAGCCATGAAAAGGGAGTGACCACTGATACTACACCATGCTTGACCCTTAATGACATTATGCTCATTACAGTATCCAGACACCAAAGATGACTGGTTTAGTCTATTCTCTGTTGCTAAAAAACAAATACCTGAGTCTGGGTAATTTGTAAAGAATAGAGGTTTATTTAGCTCATGATTTTGGAGGTGCAAGGTAATGGGGCTGCACCTCTGGAAGGTCTTTTCATGGTGGGAGGGGGGGGACTCTCTGCAGAGTGGCAGGGGGCATCACATGGCAAGAGAGACAGGAGAATTAATGTGTCTGTGTCTGTGTTTGTGTCTGTGTCTCCCTATAAATCTACTGGGAGTCAATCACAGGGCTCCACCCTGATGACTTCTTGCAGTCTCAATCACCTCCAGAAGACCCTACCTTTCAACAGTCATCGAGATTGAGCCTCCACCGTCTCACAGTTACAATGGCTCACCGGATTTCACTATGTGAATTTGGGAGTGCATGTTGCAACCACAGCAACCCTGTGTTGCATAAGTCCGTTTATAGGAAAGGCCCAGAAAGGGCAAATCTTTGACAGAAAGTAGATGAGTGCCTGCAGGACATAGTAGTGGGGATTGGCTGTTAAAGGGTATGAGGGACCTTGTGAGGGTGATGGCAGTGTTCTGAAAGTGGGTTGTGGTGATGGTTGCAGGAGTGTGTGAATTTACTAAAAGTCACTGCATTGTGTGCTTCAGTTGTGTGACTTATGGTATATCAATTATCCCTCAATAAAGCTGTCTATAACATGTAATGCAAACAGGCAAGTAAATCAAGGAGGAAAAGGAATGCAGTGGTTTCCTTACATCAGTAAGAAATCTGCCCTCTCTGTGTTCTAAGTTCTGCCTACATCTTCTGCCTCATCACCTGCCTCCCTCCTCCGTGTGTACTTGATGGTCCAGCTAGAAGGAGTCACTGTGCACATCTGGGCAGAAGGAGTGCTAGTGGGTGCACACTTGTATGCGTGTACCTGTGAGTGTGTGGGTGGCTGTGTATCTGAGTGTGTGTCTGTGTTCTTGACCGCGAGTGAGAACCCTTTGGGAGGGCATAACTATAGACTCACAATTCCATATCTCTGGGCTCCCATAATCCTTCCGTGTACTAAATTCTCCTTATGTGTTTTTCTGTTCACGAATGTCAAGGACCTAGCTTCCGTTTCCCCGGTAACCAACCTCAGCCCCTGGCTCTGCCCTCCGCTCACAGGAAGATGTGGAGAGTAGAAAGGGTGTTGTCTCACCTGCAGGGCTCCTGACTGAGCTGGGTGACCCCACAGCCCTTTAGCAAGACAACGGAATTCCAGATCCCTTTGCATCTGGGAGGCCCTTCCCTCTCGTCTTGGTCTGCCTGAGTAGCAAGTGAGCAAGGGGATGTTGTGGCATAAACACACTCCCAAATCCTTGAAATGGTTACAGCTAAATATGGCTGTAAAATAGATATGTCAAAAATAGCTCTCATTACCAAACCCACCTAATAATTTTATTTATTTAAATATATATATATATTAGGTTGTCAAGAAAGTCATGACACGGAGAGAGAGAGAGAAAGAAGAAGAGAGAGAGAGAAGTTCAGCACCTGCAAATCAAGGCTGTAAAGCCCAAAATATATTTATAAACACAAACCAGATGAAGTGGGAGGTGTGCTTGTGTTTCCCAACCTCAGCTGGGCATCAAATTTCCTGTGGAGCATCTGTAAAAGAATAGATGTTAAGGCGCCATTCCCAGAGACTCTGACTTAAGAGGCCTGGAATGTGACCCCAACATGAACATTATTTCACAACCCCTCTCATTAAAGCCTAGGCTGGAGCTGGGTGAAAAAAAAAAATCCTCATTAGAGGAAAACCAAAATGGGAAATTTGAGACCCCTCACTATGAAGGAAAGCAGGTATTAATCATTCACTGCAGTGCCGAACAGATTTTGTAAGGCAAAGAAAGGGGGAAAATTCAATTTATAAATGCATATTTTATTTATGTATTTATTTATTTTTAGATTTTTTAGTTTTTTGCCATAAGGCACATGCACTTGCCAGAGACAGACACAGAGAGAGAATGAGAAAGGACTTCCCAGAGGGGATGGTCACACCACAATTCCTTCTCCATTCCTCCTTTCCGGATTTTGGACACACATACACACACACACACACGCCTGGTGTTTTTCAAGCCACCGGGTATGGGACTCAAACTGTATGGTCGGTCACGTAGGATCCAGCCACCTTAACCACCGTGGCACTGGCTATCCTGAAACATACTCCTTTATTTTTCTTGTGACAGTCATTTCTGCTTATTTTCAAAGTCAGTAAAACATTGTGTGCATACATTCATTAGGCTTGGCACAGTGGGTCACTGAAAAGTAAGGATGGGGGACCAGCAGATGGTATAATGGTTAGATCGCTGAACTCACACATAGTCAACCACAGTTCGAGTCCCAGACCCGGTGGCTTAAAACTCACACCGGGCACATGTGCATGCATGCCCAAAAATTCTGAGAGGAGAATGGAGGAGAAGGGGTTTGGAGCATGACTATTCTCCCTGGGGTGGGGAGGGGGCGGTGATTTCTGTCTTTCTGGCGAGCGCGTGCGCCCTATAGCAAAAACCTCTCAATAAATGGAGTTGCGGGGAGGCCCCATGGTGTCTCCTCTCCCCCATGCTCTTGATGACCCTTGGTGGTATGGAGTGGGAGACACAACATCTTCCATGGATAAGACTTCAATGGGTGGTGTCCAGGGCGACCCCCACATTGAGTTAGCCAGAACAGAATGCCATCGAGAGGCTATGAGCCAGGAGGTTTGGCAATGGTGGCATCAGAGGGAGGGGGAGTCCTACTGGGGGAGCCCAGAGCAATCTGTGGTGAGGGAAGGGGTTGCAAAGGGCTTGGCTGTGGGCTGATGGCAGGGGCTGGATACGTGGGACAAGTGCCTGTCATGGAGACTCGCACCAAATGTCTGGGTGCAAAGCTGTCTCTTCTCCAGGACAGCAGAAGCATGTGCAGCTATCAGAGACCATGAGAGGTTTGCCTTGTATGTGGCCCTGGGTCCAGGATGGACTTCAAGCCTCTAAAGAACTAAGCCCTGGGAACCAGCAGATAGCGTAATGGTTATGTCGCTGGACTCCCACGTAGTCTACCGTGGTTCGCGTCCCGGACCCGGTGGCTTAAAACTCACGCCGGGCGCATGTGCGTGCGTGCCCAAGATCCCAAGAGGAGAATGGAGGAGGAGAAGGGATTGCGGTGTGACCATCCCCCCCTGGGGGGTGATTTCTCGCTTTCTGTCTCTATGTCTCTCTCTGTCTGTCTAGCGAGCGCACGCGCCCTATAGCGAAACCTCTCCAAAAAAAAAGAGCTAGGCCCAGATTGTAAGGTTGTCCTAGATGTCTCGTATCTGGAGTTGGGGTGCTGTGAGCCCATCAGAGGGGGCACAGAGAGGCCGAGCCACTAAGCGATGGAACAGAACTCCCTTGTGAATCTGGCCTCTGCAGAGCTGGGATATCACTGTCTGAGTACTCAAATCATCACAAAGGGGATTCAAGGGCCCTTGTGCTCGGGTGGTATTTGGAAGGGCAGGGAGAGTCCCGAGTCTGGAGGCCCAGGGATCTGACAGAGTGCCACCTGTATGAGGCCACCATAAAACTCCTGAGGCCTATGCCCTCCAGTGAAGGAGCAGGGACCTATCCAAAAGATATTTGTACCATAACCACCTGGCCACGGCCCAGGCACCATCAGGAGTTCAGTGGACTTCGATAAAGGTCTCTGTCAAAGAAAGCCCATCTTTGAAAAGCTCCTCAAGCTTTTGGACAGAGGTTGGTGCTGTTTCTGTGTGCTCTTTGGTGAATCTGCTTAGCATTGCAAATACTTTGTTTGAGAGAATAGTGACAAGGGTACAGGAAAGAAAGAAAACTAGAAAAGGCAAAGATAAGGAAAATGGCTCTGTATCCAGCAGCGAGACACCATCAACAACAACAACAACACCAGCACCACCACCTCCACCACCACCAAATGAAGTAAGTCCTCCTCCACATGCTCTGGAAGAAGAGGAGGATGGTGACTGGGGGGGAGGATACAACTGAGGAAGTCCAAAGACGTAGAATGGATTAAACCAGTGACCACGCAAAAGTTCTGACACTCAGTGATGATTTGGAATGAACTGTTGAAGAGCGAGTCAAAATCTTGTTTGACTTTTGTTAAGAAAAAGAAAGAGAGGTCAGCGCTCTCCAATGCCAGCGCCACCTCTAGCTCGCCCAGCTCCAGCCAAAGAAGGGGGGTAAGTGAAGAGGTCTCTATACCATGGCTCATACAAAGCAGACAGCCCGCAAATCCACCCAGGGTAAAGCACCCAGGAAGCAACTGACTACAAAAGCCACTCGCGGGAACCATCAGTTAGCGTAATGGCTATGTCGCTGGACTCCCACGTAGTCGACCGCGGTTCACGTCCCGGACCCGGTGGCTTAAAACTCACGCCGGGCGCGTGTGCATGCGTGCCCAAGATCCCGAGAGGAGAATGGAGAAGGGATTGCGGCGTGACCATCCCCCCTGGGGGGTGATTTCTCGCTTTCTGTCTCTATGTCTCTCTCTGTCTGTCTGGCGAGCGCACGCGCCCTACAGTGAAAATCTCTCCAAAAAAAAATAAATAAATAAAATAAATTAAAAAATAAAAAAATAAAAGCCACTCGCAAGAGTGCGCCCTCTACTGGACGGGTGAAGAAACCTCATCGTTACAGGCCTGGTACTGTGGCACTCCGTGAAATTAGATGTTATCGAAGTCCACTGAACTTCTGATTCGTAAACTTCCTTTCCAGCATCTGGTGCGAGAAATTGCTCAGGATTTCAAAACAGATCTGCACTTCCAGAGCTCAGCTATTGGGGCTTTGCAGGAGCCAAGTGAGGCCTACTTGGTTGACCTTTTCGAAGATACCAACCTGTGTGCTATCCATGCCAAATGTGTAACAATTATGCCAAAAGGCATCCACCTAGCACGCTGCATACGTGGAGAATGTGCTTAAGAATCCACTATGATGGGAAACATTTCATTCTGAAAAAAAAAAATTTTTTTTCTCTTCTTCCTGTTATTGGTAGTTCTGAACGTTAGATTTTTTTTTCCCCCATGGGGTCAAAAGGTACCTAAGTATATGATTGCGAGTGGAAAATAGGGGACAGAAATCGGGTATTGGCCGTTTTTCCATTTTCTTTTGTGTGTGGATTTTTAATATAAATGTGGGGATGTATAAAGCATTAATGCAAGTCAAAATGTTTTAGTGAACAAGTTTCAGCAGTTCAACTTTATAACGATTATAAATAAACCTGTTAAATTTTTCTGGACAATGCCAGCATTTGCATTTTTTAAAAAACAAGTAAATTTCTTACTGACGGCAAATAAACGGTGTTTGTAGCATTTTTATCATACAATAGTTTCCATCCATTCACTATACTTTTCTAACTGGGTTGTCCTACATGCAAGTATATATTTTTAATGTTGTCTGTCTTCTATGCTGTTCCTGTAAGTTTGCTATTAAAATAAATTAAACTAAAAAAAAGAAAGAAAAAAAGAAAGAAAGAAAGAAGAAAAAAAGAAAGAGAAAGAAAGAAGAGGGTATTATTGACTCATCTGTCAAAGAAATTGTTGCTGAAGCAGAAAGACTGGATGTAAAAGCCACAGGCCCTCTTGTGCTGACTGAAGTTCTTTTTAATGAGAAGATTAGAGAACAAATTAAGAAATATAGGCGCCATTTCCTACGATTCTCTCACAACAACAAGAAAGCTCAGCGGTACCTTCTCCATGCTTTGGAGTGTGTGGTAGCAATGCATCACGCTCACCTTCTCTCCAAGATTCCACACATCTTGAAGGAGATGTATGATGAAGATCTTGTAGAAGAAGAGGTCATCGTCACCTGGTCGGAAAAGGCCTCTAAGAAATATGTCTGGAGACCAGCAGTTAGCATAATGGCTATGTCGCTGGACTCCCATGTAGTCGACCGTGGATCAAATCTTGGACCCGGTGGCTTAAAGGCACGCCAGGCATGTGTGCATGCGTGCCCAAGATCCCGAGAGGAGAAAGAAGGAGAAGGGATTGCGGCGTGGCCATCCCCCT
>NW_006204553.1:131387-141252 GCF_000334495.1 Tupaia belangeri chinensis
AGACTTCTTACATAGGACCCCCAAAACACTGTGGATAATCCCCAAAATAGACAAGTGGGATTACATCAGACTAAGAAGTTTCTGCATGGCAAAAGACACAGTAACTACTGTGAATAGACAGCCCTCAGAACGGGAAAATATTTTAGTAAACTGTGTGTCAGTTAAGGGACTGATAACCAGAATTCACAAGGAACTCAAGCAGCTGTTTCAGAAAAAGATGATCAATCCTATTAAAAGATGGGAGATTGAGTTGAAAACACCACTCTCTAAAGATGACATAACAATAGTTAAAAGGCATATGAAAAAAATGCTCAACATCCCTCATTATAAGGGAAATGCAGATCAGAACAACAATGAGATACCACCTAACCCCAGTTAATTTTAATGTTACCAGAATGTCTAAGATTGAAAAAAAAAAAAAAAGAAAGAAAGCAAGCAAGCAAGCAAGCAGTAAGTGCTGGTGGGGGTGTGGTGAAAGGGGAACTCTCTTACACTGCTGGTGGGAATGTAAATTGGTCCAACCACCGTGAAGAACAATTTGGAGATTCCTCCAAAATCTGCAAATAGAACTTCCATATGATCTAGCAATCCCACTCCTTGGTATCTACCCAAAGGACAGAAGAATACTTAACCGGAAAAGTGCTTGCACATCGATGTTTATTGCGGCACTATTCACAACTGCTAAGTCATGGAACCAACCCAAATGCCCCCGTACGAATAAATGGATTGAAAAACTGTGGCACATATACTCAATGGAATACTACTCAGCCATAAAATAAATAAATAAATAAATAAATAAATAACCAAGAAAACTCTGGCTTTTCACGGGAATTGGATAAATATGGAAGATTTACTGCTGAGTGAAGCAAGCCAGGCTATGAAGGAGAGGCATTTTATGTACCCACTTAATATATACCGAGTGTCCGCACTCTATGACTGAAACTAATTGACTAAAGGATATAGAAACACAGTATATAGATGTAATTACCAGATATAGTGTGTATGAAAGAGGAGGGTCTGAAGAAGAACATTTAGAAGAAAATAGAGAGGTAAAGCATTAATGGAACAAAGAAATGTGGTATTATCTGTTGAAGATATTTTGTAATTTTTAAAATTATTTATTTAACTTTATTTATTCATTCATTCATTTTTATTTTGACCAGAGACACACACACACACAGAGAGAGAGAGAGAGAAGGTGAGAAAGCAAGCCACCAGGTCCAGGATTTGAACCGTGGTCAGCCATGTGGGAGCATCCAGCACCTTAACCACCACGCCACCCGCTTGTCCTGATATTTTGTAATTTTACCAACTGTACTAGGGAGAAATATTCACCTGTTGAAATACCAATTTTGTAAGACAAATAATAATGTGATTGGATGTATAAAAGAAAATGAAATTTTAAAAAAGGAAAAAAAAATATGTCTCAAAAGAACTTGCCAAAGAGATTTGTGTCAAAGCAGAACATTTATAAAATGGTTGAAGTAGGTAGAGGAAGAATCTTAAGATGGTGAAGAAGATGATGGACATGAGAACATTGAGATGGTGTACTCGAAGACTGCCAGTATACCGAAAGTTGAAACTGTGAAGTCTGACAACAAGGCTGATGACATTGATATTGATGCAGTTTAAAGGGATGGATGCAACCTAGCTTAACAGTGTAATGCTACAAAATTTTCTCCATTATCAGCCAGAAGTGCAACATATATGTGCAAAAGCTAACATGGCTTTTTTTTTGGGGGGGGGGGAGGTTTTTGCTATAGGGTGCGTGCGCTTGCCAGAAAGACAGAGAGAGAAAGAGAGACAGAAAGCGCGAAATCACCCCCCAGGGGGGATGACCACACCGCAATCCCTTCTCCTCCATGCTCCTCTCAGGATCTTGGGCATGCATGCACATGCACCCAGCGTCAATTTAAGGCGCCGGGTCTGGGACTCGAACCGCAGTCGACTACATGGGAGTTAGTGACATAGGCATTACACTAACTGCTGGTCCCTAACAGGGTTTTTTTTTTTTTTTGGAGAGGTTTTTGCAATAGGGCGTGTGCGCTCGCCAGACAGACAGAGAGAGACAGAGAGACAGAAAGCAAGACATAACCCCACAGGGGGGATGACCACACCGCAATCCCTTCTCCTCCATGCTCCTCTCAGGATCTTGGGCATGCATGCACATGCACCCAGCGTCAATTTAAGGCGCCGGGTCTGGGACTCGAACCGCAGTTGACTACGTGGGAAGCCCTCAACATAGCCATTAGGCTAACTGCTGGTCCCCCTAACATGGCTTTTTGAAACATCATGTTACACTTTAAAAACCTTATTACTGTGAGTGATCTGTAATTAAGCCCAGTGAGACATCTAGGGAGTCCATACACGTCAGCAAACAGATGTAGTTTGCTTATTTATAGCGTTATTTCTTTTTCGAAAACTAGTGGTGGACACAGTTGGATCATGTTTATACAGTTTAAAAAAAAATAAAGATTTGATTTTGGTCATTCTTCAGATTTGGGGCTCTGAATGACTTAAGCTGAAGTAATTGGCACCTTTTTAAAATGTACGGCCATTTAACCTGATAAATTCATGGAGCCTGTTAGATAATTGTTAGGTGCTGAGACTGTAAGGAAGTCTTCAGCAGAATGTAAACACAAACTTATTTGTAATTACCTTATTCAACCATTAAAAACTATAGAACTTTTAAGTTTTATCTCATAGACCCTCAAATTGGTAACTGGTAATGTATGCTCTTCCCTTGCTGAGGTAGACTGATAGTCAGATGACACTGTAACATATTAACTGAGAAGTAAAAATGATCTCGGTGTCCTATAAATAATTTTAAGAGCAAATTCTGAAACTTGAATTTTTTTTTAATTTGTGTACATTTGCCCCCAAACTGTTTTCTTTAAAGTCATGTGCATTGCACGTTGAATGAGCCATAGAATTGATTACATAATGGATAAGCATTTTATGTGTATGTAGTGGTTGCTTTGAACTGAGGAAGAAAACTCAAACTTTTGGGGAATGATTAAATAGCAAACTGATTTTATTAGAGGGGAAAAAAAAGGAAAAAAAAAAAACAGAAAAAAGGAGCACTTAAAATCTAGCAAAAACAGAATAGTTTTTCAGCTCTTTACCCCTACGGCTTAAATTATAATTTCAGAGTGTTTAGATATAACTTCTTTGTTTAGTATGGTTTTTCCCTTGGTAAGACTGGTTCTTGAATGCCTTTTACATTCAGATACTTTAGGCTTTTTAAATTTGGGTTGCTATCTTGCCAAAATAAGTGTTACTGTGTTTCTAACTTGATTTTTTTTTTCAAATTGTCTAATTTAAAAAGAAAGCTAAAAGCATACATCTAAGTCAGAGCCTGTATTTTGGTGTAAGACTTGGGAATGTTTTACTTCAAATTGAATACAGCCAGACATCCAAGAAGTCTGTGATGATAGCCACAGAGCACAGATGACTAGGGTCTGACCCAGCTTCTCCAAGGCTTTAGGTTTGGACATCTAAGATTCAATAACCTATTGTGAATTCCTTGTCCACTTTGCTTGTCTAAACTCAGTATGGGTTCTGTCTATGTTTAAGTAACGATTAAAGTAAAACCTTGTTAAATTTAGTCCTTCCCTTAGAAGGTACGCTGTGAGAATATAGGGATCGTATAGTTGGTTTTGTTAGGAACACTGGCTTACATCATTACCTCTCATTACTTTGTGACCTGTCACAGATTGAGACTTATAACAGATAAATGTAAAAACAATTCTCACGGGACCAGCAGTTAGCGTAATGGCTATGTTGCTGAACTCCCATATAGTCGACGGGGGTTCAAGTCCCGGACCCAGTGGCTTAAACTCACGCTGGGTGCGTGTGCGTGCCTGCCCAAGATCCTGAGAGGAGAAAGAAGGAGAAGGGATGGCGACGTGGCCATTCCCCCACCCCCCGGAGGTGATTTCTCACTTTCTGTCTCTCTGTCTCTCCCTGTCTTTCTGGCAAGCGCACGTGCCCTATAGCAAAAACCTCTCCAAAAAAAGAGAAAAAAAAAAATGAGTGAAGCCTTTGAGATTATGAATTCTCCAAAAGGTTAAAAAAAAAATTCTCACATTGAAATTATACAAACATTTGATAAAATAAAACCTTGTTGGCTTGATATTTTAAGGAATTGAAACCTAGCAGTCTTTTTTTTTTATACATTTTTTTCTTTATTTACATTCATTCACTGTACATCATTATAGCATACAAAATGAGATTTTTCCATTGAGAATACACTGTATATTGGCTCAATCAAGCACATCAACATATGTGTTATTGTCAACAAATCATTTTCCATTTCTTGTTTTCTGTATATTTTGCCTTTTTTCCCATCCTTGATTCCCTATCTCACCCTCTGCCATCTCCCACCCTCCTCCCACACTGTGTCTGGTATCTATTGTTGCTTTCTATGCCTCCCCCATTTTATTGTTTCACTAAATATCTTAATAAATCTAAATATTTTCAATAGCAAGCACAGCTGATATGTACATATCCATGAACACAAGACTGACTTTAGGCATAAACCTCAGTGAATAGAATGAACATACTGTAAAGTAGCACCTAACTAGGGCTATATAGCTTAACTGCAGTCATCAAATAGGTATTTCTAATGCCTATTTTTTTTCTTCTGAAAATTTTTTTTATTAATTTACATTCATTCCCTGAGCATCATCACAACATTCTAAATGTGATTTCCCATCTAGAATACATTTCGTTGGTCACACAATATCATAAGTAATCTAACTACTTTCAATAGCAAGATCAGCCGATGGTTTCAAGAAAAGCAGTTTTGAACTGGTAAGGATATTTCTTTGAAACTTAAAGCCTAGAAACAGGTTAGTATTCTGTTCAAATAGTCGGAACATGAATCTATTGATAGCTGAAGACAGGACAAAAGTCCTTAAAACCAGACAACAAAGCTTAGAAGAAAAGCAGCAATATTTTAGTCAAGTCGTAGAATACTGTTTCATCAGTTCAGTCTCATGTACTTAATCTTTCTTCTGTATCTGTTGAGGTTCGATGTTCCAGATTGAAATCTGGGATGTAATACTCAACTCCAGCTTTTGGCCCTACAATTAAGTTGCCCATTTTCTTAGTTTCTGAACTCTTATTTCTGTGTGTCTGCATTTAATTTTACTGACATAGCACTCCCTTAAGAACTTCTTGGAGATCCGGTCTGGTGCTGGTAAATTCTTTCAGGTTTTGTTTATCTGGGAAAGTTCGTGTCTTTTCTTCCCAAATGAACGATAACCTTGCTGGGTACAGAATTCTCGGTTGAAATTGCTTTTCCCTTAATACTTTGAATACATTTTCCCATTCTCTCCTCGCTCTCATTGTTTCCGATGAGAGGTCTGCCGTTAGTCTGATGGGATACCCTTTGTAGGTAACTTGCCTTTTTTCTCTTGCCAGTCTTAGTATCTTGTCTTTGTCTGTGGTTTTGGTCAATCTGGCTATAATGTGTCTTGGAGAAGATCTTCTTGGGTTGATTCTATTTGGGGTCCTCTGTATTTCTTGGGACTGAATCTTTGAGTGCCTCTCCAGGTTTGGAAAATTTTCTTGTAAGATTTCATGGAATAGATTATCAATGCCCTTATGAGTCTCTTCACCTTCTGGGATGCCTATTATCCGGATGTTTGGACGTTTGATGGTATCTAGTACTTCTCGCATATTATTCTCAAATTTTTGGGCCATTTTCTCAGTCTTCGCGGTGGATTTTTCTAGGCCAACCATTTTCTCTTCTACATTAGAGATTCTATTTTCTGTATGATCTAGTCTGCTTTTAATACTTTCAAGGGAGATTTTGACTTCTTGTATTATAGCCTTCATCTCTAACAGTTCCATCTGATTCTTTTGTAAAGTGTGAAATTCCTCTTTTAGATCTTGCATGAATTTCCTCACCTCCTGGAACTCTTCAACTCCTTTCTCCTTCCTCTTCAGCAGTTCCTTGTCTCTCTTCTCTTCCATCTCTGTTAGCTTTGCCATTATGAATGTTCTGAATTCTTTATCAGACATTTCCATGATTTCCATTGAACTGTGTGTGGATAAAGAGGAGCTATCCTTTTCCCGTGTGGGAGAGGTATTTTCCTGCTTCCCCATATTTCTTGTGGTCCTGCAGCGATTTCTAGTCATCTGGTGGATGGTCGGTTTCTTCCCAAACACGCGAGTTTTGGATGCTGGAGGCCCAGTTATCAGTGGGACATCTTCCTTTCTCCCCAAATGGCTAGATCACAGGAGCCATGGAGCTGTCTGCCTCTTGAAGAAGGGCTGTTCTCGAAACCTAGCAGTCTTAATGGAGAGAAAGGAATCGGTCTCCAGCTACCTTTTGATAGATTCTGGTGAAAGTGGAGCAGGTGCCACATACTTGTGGCTTGTCACACAAAAGAGCAGGGGTTTTGCAAATTCACACACCACCTGGGTTTCAAGTTTTTTGCCCCAAGGCCAATTTACTATCAAGAACTGCAGTTTAAGAGAAAAGACTAGTGACCCAAGTTACTTTACACTCAACATAGTCCATCAAGTTAGAGGTTCTGGTACAGAGCTTTTACTTGTCATCTGAAGGAAAACACATTCAGGGTTTCTAAACACTAAAAATAAATAAATAAATAAAAATTTAAAAATGAGGTTAGACCAGTCTTCAGTCTGGTGCTAAACTTCCAATGGAATTCAAATCCGTATAATTGGAATTTTAATAAGAGAGGTTATCTTAAGAGAATAATTCTTCACTTTGTTCTATTGAACTGTCTTAAAATTTCCTGTTTCAAACAGCTACGTTACTTGATTCAAACACTGTTAGAAAAAAAGAGAGAGAGAGAGAGAGAAAGAAAAGGAAAAAAAGAAGAGAAGCTCATCAAGGTCTTGTGGCCATGGTGGAGGTGGCCAGAGAGGCACAGATCCCCAATGGGGACAGGAATCTACATAGGTGTCTTAGTCCGTAATTGTGTTGCTGACAGAAGTGCCTGAGACTGGGTGATTTATAACGAAATAGAGCTTTATCAACTCACCATTCTGACAGCTAGAAAGTGCAAAGGCATAGGACTGCCATCGGGTGACCTGCAATGTGGCCCACAGAAGCACAGAGGATGACGGACCCATGCAGAGAGAGCTGGAGGCAGGTTCCTCTTCTGTAACAAGTCATTCTCACAAGAGCTAACGTCATCTCAGGAGCTCTAGGACTCTCAGGTGACAACATTCATCCAGTCACAAGGCCAGTGCCTGCCTCTATGGTCTAATCACTGTGATCCAAAATCACCCCCTAGGATCAATTTCCAAAACATGAACCTGGGGGGGGGGGGCAAGTCTTTATCCAAATCATAGCAATAGAGCATGACTGGGACATTGAGAACCATGCCCTTCCTCCACATGGCCCTGTCAGAGATGCCCCAGATGAGACAAGAGCCCTGGTAGCCTCTTCAGGCTGGTTCCTGGTTTGCATCTGCCAACCCTTGGGGCCTGAGCACTCCTGTCTCCTTAACGTGGAGTGGGCTACGAGGCACGATTTTCTGATGTTCCAGAACCTCAGGAGGTGATGGGTATATGGCCGTCTTCTAAATCATACAGTTCCATTAAAGCAAGAATGTTATTCCTGATTCTCTGCAGTCTGGCTGTTCTCTTACTAAGCGGGTTCTCTGGGGTAGAAAGCACTTGCAGGGGCCAAAGCCAGCTGCCTGGCCCAGAGGTGGGGAGGTGAGATGTGTCTCTGCCTGGGAGCTCTTCATTGCTCCTCCCTCAGGACAAAGGATGGTGCCTGGGAACGACAGCCCAAAAGCCCAGGAGCAATGAGGACCTTGTGCCCCAGAGAATAAGTTAGCAGGCAAACCAGCATGATGGGCAAGAGGTCTTGGGAGACATTTCTGGGTCTGTCAGGAGCTAATGAAATCTTCAACGCCAGGGAGGACGAAATTAGCATTTTTAAACCTTTCAAAGAATGAAGAGGAAAAGACTAAAACCCTACTTCTTTGAATAAGAAACTTTGACTTCCTACAATTGCTGCAGGCTTCTCTTTCTGTCTTTGGAAAGCCTTTCTGAGGCCAGGATCCAGGGCTCAAGCCCTGGGAAATGGAACTGTGTTGTTAGAGGACTATGTTGTTAGTGGAGCCTGGTACGGCTCTGGAAGGACAGTGACGAAACCAAGGGAGACCCCACTCTGCATGTCTGTCTGCTGGGCCTCTGTTTTGTGAGAGTGTTCAAGCGGTGTGTGTCCTGGGTTAAAGGACATGAGGAGGCTAGGGCACCCCAGCCCCCACTGTAAAAGGGTGGGCCGAGAAGGAGTCAGTGGGGAAGGTGTGCAGAGATCACACATGCCCTCGTGCCCTAAGACCCCACAAGGCATGTTTGTCCACTTATCCTCTCTGACTGACCTGGTCTTCATCATGTGTGTCCATCCTGTGGACTGCATACTAAAGGGGAAACACGGGATTTATGTCTGTCTGGTAAGTGGCATCTGATTCTGTCTCGTGAACGGTCCATTTATTTCAAGCTGAATCTGTTTCGTTGAAAATGCTTAGTGTCAGGGCAAGCAGGTGGCACAGTGGTTAAGACACTGGACACCCGCATGGTTGACCATGGTTTGAGTCCCAGACCTGGTGGCTTGTTTTCTTCCTTTCCCTCTCACTGTCTCTCTCTGGTATGCACATGTGCCCTATAGCAAACTTAAAAAAGAGTAATATTGTCAATGGAAATAACCAACTCTGCAGAAATAATAATGAGTGTGGTTTATCTCTAAGCACAAATATGTGTGACTGACCCAGAGAAAGGTAAACATGCTTTTCTTGGGGTGATCAGATAAGGGGTTCCTTTTATTTGGCACGGAGAGTGAGAGACAGGTTTGGAGTTTAGTGAAAAGAGTTCTTTCATTGGTCTTGCCCAAAAAGGTGGGACATCTGGAAGCAGGTGGGGGGGGGGCACACGGTTGAGGAGCATTTGTAGGCCATAGGTGGGTTTTTTAATTCTTAAAGGGCTGGCAGGTATCATGGTGGTTAATGCGCTGGAGTCCCATATGGCTGACTACGGTGAGACTCCTGGACCTGTTGGCTTACTCTTTCTCCCTCTGGTTAAAATTTAAAAATAATGATAATAAACAAATAAATTTTAAAAAGAAATTCTTAGGTTGGTAACTGGCAAGGAAGATCTATGTTTCAGAAAGGGATCAGCAAAGAATGTACTTTAACAGAGATAAGTGGGCTTGTATACCTCATAAGATACTGTCCCAAGGGGACTGGATGAAGGAAGAGTCCTGTTATCAATGAGTCAAAATGGTCTGTTAATGTTTGTGGGTGTGACTCACTCCAGGCTCGCTGGAAAGCATTCTTGGAAACAGGATAAAGCAGTCAGACTTCTGTCCTCAATAAGAAAAAGAAAGAAATACAGAGAGGAGAAAGAGGGGAGAGAGGAGAGAGAGAGAGAGAGGGAGGGAGGGATAGGGGGAGGGAGAGAGAGAGACGGAAGGAAAGAAGAAAGAAAGAAAGAAAGAGAGAGAGAGAGAGAAGAAAGAAAGAAAGAAAGAAAGAAAGAAAGAAAGAAAGAAAGAAAGAAAGAAAGAAAGAAAGAAAAAGAAAGAGAGAGAGAAGGGAGGGAGGGAGGGTGGAAGGGAAGGAAAGGAAGGAAGGAAACGCAAACAAGCAAGCCAGCTCAGGCTTAGTGTCTCAGATTTCCACCCCCACCTCCTGAATCCTTTCTGATATGAGGAAGGTCTGCTTGGTTTACAAGTCCGTGTGATGCAGGAAGGGGTCTGTGCCGACCCGGGGGGACAGCCGAACAGGTTTCCTGAGTGAAGGAGTGAGAGCCGGGACAAGCAGCGTAGTGTTACAGCACGGAGACGACACAGTGTCTTCAGTGTCGTCTGTTTATC
>NW_006204553.1:141532-142639 GCF_000334495.1 Tupaia belangeri chinensis
ATCGTGGTTATATACACGCTGGTGGGCCGTGATTGGTTGTAAACGGTGGGTTATGATTGGTTGCTTTTGGACCAATCATGAGGTGCCAGATATGCAAATCTGAGGGATTCTAGTGGCCAATCAGAGCAAAGTTTCAAAGTTTTTGAAGGGAACCAATCATGGCAATTGTGTGCTCTCTGAGAAACCTCTGCAGACTCGGCAGACTCGCTGGTGCGCAGCCTCCCACAGGGGTCTATGACATTCTTATGCTGACTGCAGTGTCCTCAGTGGCTTGTGAAGGAAAGGTGACTTTACTCCTGGGTTCAGCTGTTGAGGCCACCCTGGCCGGTCCTGGCTGTGGCTAGTGTCACCTGGATTTTTCTCTCTCATCTTAGGCGGGATGTCCTGCTCCATGGCTCACTCAACCTCAGCCCACCTGTGCTGGCATCTGCAGACCCTCAGATCTGGGTCTCATCTTCCCTTCAGCCACTAGCCAGGGCTGTCCACATCACAGCCTCAGCCTGCCAGGTCACCTACCCCAACCTGAGTTATGGGTAAGGCTTCCTTCATGGTAGCAACTTTGGCTCATGAAGGTCTTTTCCACATTCTCCCTCATGGAGGACAGCCACCTGGGGTCTCACACCTCAGCAGGCACCAACCAAGATCAGCTCCTAAACTCCAGCCATCCTTCTGCCCAAAGTAGCTAATGGGTATTCTCCTGGAGGAACTCCTGGGAGTCCCAGGCATGTGTGGGAAAAAGCTTCACTAGAAGCTCCTCCCTACATCCCTGGCATTCCTTCTTCCTTTGAGATGTCCAACTTGGTCTGCCACTATGTCTGAGGACCTTTTGCCCCGCCATGAGACATGAACATTACACTCCTTGGATTGTCTTTCGTGTTCACAAAGGACTTGTCTGTCAAAAACCAGCTCAGAGAACCAGAGAACTTTGAACATTTGTACTTTTTCAGAAACAACCGGAAAAGTGTTGCCGCAATACCTTTCTAAACACGTATGTTTATGCACGCACACACATACACGAATACGCAAAGAGAACTGAGTGTTTAAATGTGCCGAAGGCAATTAAGCACCTGATTACATGTACATAGAGAGGTATCCCCTGGGTTCAGC
>NW_006204553.1:142670-143305 GCF_000334495.1 Tupaia belangeri chinensis
TTTGCTTCTTACTGGTGGCCTGGACAAGACCAGTTTTATTGGAGTGATAGGGACAAAAACACTATTAAAGGAGTTGAGGAACCACTGCTGTCACGAGTTGAGGCACTTTTGCTTAGATGGGCAACAGATAATGTGCCAGCGGTCACTGAAGGGAGGTGTGTGTGTGTGTGTGTGTGTAGGGGGGGGGGTCTGCTAAGCTTGTAGACTGCTCCAGTACACGGAGAAGCACTTGATTGATGATTCAGGAGCAAGGAGTAAGCTCTACAATAGAAAAGTCCCTGAGAAGGTGGGAGGCCTAGGAGCCTGACCAGAGGTGAGAGGGAAGGTTTCATTTAGGAGTGCCACATGCGGACCTGTGGCAGAGAGTGCCAGGGCAGACAAGGCTTGTGAAGCCCTGCGACTACCCCAATCACTGTCTCTGTATTCTAAAAGAAACCTTAGGGGAGGTCCTCGGGATGTAGGAGTGATACAACCATGGCAAACTACTGTTATGTCAGAGACAAGAGAAAGAGAACAAAAGTCACTCAAGATGCCCAATCAACGTTAAGTCAGTCAGAAAGGCTTTGAAGGTTTTCTCCTTGTTACCAGGCTACTAGCAGAGGGCTAGGCCGCCATTCTCATGCTTCACATCACAC
>NW_006204553.1:143485-148346 GCF_000334495.1 Tupaia belangeri chinensis
CCGGGAAGACTCCATTTTCCCTCCGGCTTTGGCGCCGCTGCGTTTCTCCGACCAGCAGGTGGCGGTGGTGCGCTGTGGGGAGCAGCCTTGCCCGCCGCCCGCCCCGCCCTTCGTGTTAGAAAAAAAGTTGTCCGAATCCTTTTCGAGCGAGAGGTCGCGGGTCTTCTGACGTGTGTGCCGGGGGTGGTATCAGCTACTGGGGTGGCGCCTTCGCGGGGCGCGGCGGCTAGCTAAAACTCCTGCTCTGTGGACAAAGCCGTTTTAATCTCCACATTGCTATTTGTCCTGAGAGGCTGCCTAGGCTCGTCAGCACCTTGTTTGTTTGCGTTAAAAGAAATTATTTTACTGAGACCAGCGGCTGGCGTAATGGCTATGTCCCTGGGCTCCCTTGCGGTCGACGGCGGTTCGAGTCCCGGACCCGGGGCCTTAAACTCGAGCCTGGCGTGTGTGCGTGCGTGCGTGCCCAAGATCCCGAGCGGAGAATGGAGGAGACGGTGGGGGGGAGGGGGTGATTTCTCGCTCTCTCTCTGTCTGGCTTGGGAGCGCAAGCGCCCCTATAGGCAAAGCTTCTCCAAAAGAAAAACATTATTTTATTTAACTTTCTTTCTTTCTTTGTTTATTATTAAGTATTTTATTTAACTTTATTTATTTTATCGGGCCAGAGAAGGATGGAGCCAGAGAACGAGAGAGGGAGAGAAGGGAAAGTGAGAAAGCAAGCCTCCGGGTCCGAGACTACACGTGGGAGTCCAGCACCCTTTACCACCAGGCCACCTGCCGGTCCCTTTTTTTGTTTGTTTTTTTTTTTTTGGTTTTTTTGTTTTTGTTTTTGTTTTTGTTTTTTTAATTTTGGCCACAGAGGGCCTCCGCGCGAGGGAGCGAGAGCAATAGCGAGGGAACATGAGAAAGCAAGCCGCCAGGTCCGGGACTCGAACCGAGGTCGCCCATGTGGGAGTCCTGCGCCTTTATCCACCAGGCCCCCTGCCGGTCCCTTTTTTTGTTTGTTTGTTTTTTTAATTTTGGCCACAGAGGGCCCGCGCGCGAGGGAGCGAGAGCAATAGCGAGGGAACATGAGAAAGCAAGCCGCCAGGTCCGGGACTCGAACCGAGGTCGCCCATGTGGGAGTCCTGCGCCTTTATCCACCAGGCCCCCTGCCGGTCCCTTTTTTTGTTTGTTTGTTTTTTTAATTTTGGCCACAGAGGGCCCGCGCGCGAGGGAGCGAGAGCAATAGCGAGGGAACATGAGAAAGCAAGCCGCCAGGTCCGGGACTCGAACCGAGGTCGCCCATGTGGGAGTCCTGCGCCTTTATCCACCAGGCCCCCTGCCGGTCCCTTTTTTTGTTTGTTTGTTTTTTTAATTTTGGCCACAGAGGGCCCGCGCGCGAGGGAGCGAGAGCAATAGCGAGGGAACATGAGAAAGCAAGCCGCCAGGTCCGGGACTCGAACCGAGGTCGCCCATGTGGGAGTCCTGCGCCTTTATCCACCAGGCCCCCTGCCGGTCCCTTTTTTTGTTTGTTTGTTTTTTTAATTTTGGCCACAGAGGGCCCGCGCGCGAGGGAGCGAGAGCAATAGCGAGGGAACATGAGAAAGCAAGCCGCCAGGTCCGGGACTCGAACCGAGGTCGCCCATGTGGGAGTCCTGCGCCTTTATCCACCAGGCCCCCTGCCGGTCCCTTTTTTTGTTTGTTTGTTTTTTTAATTTTGGCCACAGAGGGCCCGCGCGCGAGGGAGCGAGAGCAATAGCGAGGGAACATGAGAAAGCAAGCCGCCAGGTCCGGGACTCGAACCGAGGTCGCCCATGTGGGAGTCCTGCGCCTTTATCCACCAGGCCCCCTGCCGGTCCCTTTTTTTGTTTGTTTGTTTTTTTAATTTTGGCCACAGAGGGCCCGCGCGCGAGGGAGCGAGAGCAATAGCGAGGGAACATGAGAAAGCAAGCCGCCAGGTCCGGGACTCCAACCGAGGTCGCCCATGTGGGAGTCCTGCGCCTTTATCCACCAGGCCACCTGCCGGCCCCTGTGCCTGTTTTTTCAGCTTCTCGGGGATGGGCTCCACATTCTCTTTCCTCAGGTTGTCTTGAGGGCTTGTTGCCCTTCATCATTGTATTTATCTTTTGGGGCTGAAGATTGGGAGAGAGATGTGAAGTGTAATGGGGAAAGATAATATGACCCACAGCCCCATCACTCAGCAGCAGCCATTTATCATATTTCGGAGTAACTGCTGCTGTAGAGGTTTTTCATCCATAAACGTGCATGTAAGCATTCTGAGATTCGTATTCACTTCACTGCTGTTTTGTTTTGTTTTGTTTTGTGTTTAAGAATCTATTTCATTCCATTTGTTAGTATTATTATTATTTTTTAATTTGACCGGAGGGAGGGAGGGAGGGAGGGAGAGAGAGAGAGAGAGAGAGAGAGAACGAGAGAAAGCAAGCCGCCAGGTCCGGGACTCGAACCGTGGTCGGCCATTTGGGAATCCAACACCTTTAACCACCACACCACCTGCTGGCCCCATAGTCGCATCACTGCTTTAACATCTTTTTTTTTTAAACGATGAAATTTAGCACACGCTCCCGTATCTTAAAAATTACTAGAGACAGACTTGCCATTTATATGTTTATTTCTCTTTCTAAAACAATACATAGTCTAGAAGATTGAGGAAATGATTTAGTAATTGCCATGGAAAAGACCTATAACCCTGATCACCTATCTCAGAGGTAAACGTCATAAAGTAATTTTCCTGAGGACAGGAAGTGTATTTCTTTTGCTTGGTTTTCGCTCATCATTGTATTTTTTTTTCTTTTTTTTTTTTATCATCATTGTATTTTCACCACATCTACAGAATGTCGCCTGACAGTATGTTCTCAAGATGGATATCCTTGAATAAATAAACTAGTACCTCATTTCTCCCAGGTGATTTTCTTTGTGAACTTAATGTATCCTTTCATAACACCCAGATCCTACTATTTTTTTTTTCTTTCCTTTTAATTTAACACTTGGTTCCCAGCAACAACTTGGGTATTCTAATTAGAAAAAAAAAGAAAAGAAAAGAAAAGAAAAGAAAAGAAAAGAAAAGAAAAGAAAAGAAAAGAAACCTCTTGCTGGGGTGTTTTACTATCTTTCCAGTGTGTCTCTGATTTCAGCCTTGTACTGAATGGAGTCTGACCAACCAGGCGGCTAGAGGAAGTTGGTGGCCTCTTTGAGGAGTGTTGAGGCCCCTGCTGTCTGTGTGCTAGTTTCCCTGAGAGAGAATGGGGGGTGGGGGGAGAGGACTGGGGAGAAGAGCATCTGTCTCGGGTGGGTACTGGCCAACATAAATAGCCCACCTGGTTCTTAGCCTGTGGCACATATTATTATTGCTGCTCTTATCTCCAGTACCTGCTATAACATTTGTAGCAGGTACCCGTTTTTAGGCCAGTTATTTTTGGAGACTGAATGTGATAAATTGCACTCTTTAAATTTACTTATAGCCGATAGCTGTTCTTTAACTTCCCGTTTCCGCCTTCTGATATAAAACACATGCTAGTAATTGCTAGAGCAATTCAGTCAAGGGAATGTGTGGGAGGAAAGCAAATTGACACCTTTCTCAAAGACTGTCCCTCCCTGTATTTTTGTACTACATGCTACTTCTTCACCATCTGATTATTCACCAGAGATTTCCACAAGCGGATTTACTAGACTGAAAGACCTGAACACCTTCCCTTCTTCTAGAAGACATAACGCCCATGTTTTTTTATGCCCTAAGATTTTAGGTGAATTCCAGTGCTTTCCTACACGCGTCAGCATTCGTTGATGTTTTTTAAACATGACCATCTTATTGACATGTTCACGTGTGCACATTAACCCCCATCTGTCACACTCATTACAAATACGTTTGGCGTTCTGGTTTTAGTTTGTGGTTTTCAGATACACAGATAATTTTATTTTTGTGTCGACAAATATATTCCTCGATTTGTTCGTTGGTCTGTGTTTTCACAGCTTTACTCTTTGGTAAATGAGAAATTCTCTCTGATCCACCTGTCCTGTTACTTATTTGTCTTCCTGGTGGTGGTGGTGGTGGTGGTGGTGGTGGTGGTGGTGGTGGTGGTGGTGGTGGTGGTGGTGGTGGTGGTGGTTTCTTCTTCTTCTTCTTCTTCTTCCACTCCTTCTCCTTCTCCTCTTTCTCTTCTTCTTCTTTTTTCCCTTTTTTTAAAATTATTTTATTTAATTTCATTTATGCATTCATTTATTTTAATTTGACCAGAGAGAGAAAGCAAGCCACCCGGTCGGTCTAGGACTCGGACAGTGGTCGGCTATGGGGAGTGTCCAGCCCCTTAACCACCAGGCCACCTGCTGACCTGCTGATCCCCTTTATTCCTAGTCTTCTTTGTGTTTCCAGTCTTCTGGCTGAAGTCCGCAACCCCCTCCCCCCAATGCTTTAAAGACTCAAAACGTATCAACTCCTAGAGTATACATCTTGGGTTGCCTCCCAACCAACTGTCAGATTTTAAGAAGATTTCCCACCACGCCATTTCCAAGGCTGATTCTCCCAGGACCGTAGCGTGTTATTTATTTATTTATTTATTTTTCTGTGGCTATGGACTCGTGTACATTTAACACAGTTAGATGTTCTTGTATAATCTCACCGGTTTTCGCTTTGTTAGAAATGTTCTGCCCCGGGGCTGGCAGGTGGCATGGTGGTTGAAGGTGCTGGACTTCCACATGACTGGCCACGGATCAAGTCCCAGACTTGGCACCTTGCTTTCTCGCTTTCCCTTTCTACCTCTCTCTGTCTGTCTCTGGTCAAACTAAAGACCAATAATAATAAATAAAATAAAACAAATCTTTTTTTTTTTTTTTTTGGGGAGATTTCACCGATGGGGCTGGGGCCCCC
>NW_006204553.1:148462-154329 GCF_000334495.1 Tupaia belangeri chinensis
ACTGCGTGGGGTGAGTTTTAACCCACCGGGTCCGGGACACGAACCGCGTTCGACCACGTGGGAATCCAGCGACATAGCCATTACGCTAACTGCTGGTTCCCAAATCATTCTTTTTTAAAACGAAAGAGAAAGAAAGAAAGAGAAAGAAAGAAAGAAATGTTCTGCCCCACGGATTCTTATTCGATAGGTCGCCAATCATACACGTTATTTTAAACTTCATGTATGAGGGCAGGGATGGCAGCTGTGGAAACAGGACTTGCTGTGGCCAGTTTCCTCCAAATGTGTCCACCCGAATTCACGTGAGCTGTCCTGACAGTATTAGGAGCTTGGAAACTTAATCCAATTATGGTATTAAGAGGTAAGGTCTTTGGGAGATGATTAGGAGTAGAGAAAGTCAAGTCGTCAGGGTCGAGCCCTTGTGACTGAATCCTGGTGGCTTAAAAAACACACAGGAGCACACGAACACACACACACACACACACACACACACACACACAATCTTACCTTGCCATGCCCTGCACTGCCTGGGAACTACAGAGAATCCCCAAGCAGCTTGAAAGTTCTCACTAGATAAGTCCCTTGACTTCAGACCTCCAAAATCATGAGCTAAATAACCTCAGTTCTTTATAAATTTCCCGCCAGTCGTATTCAGTTGTTGGTGACAGAAAAGCTGACCAAAGCAGACCTCTTCTTTAGAACAGATGGTGGGGGTGGTGTGTGGTGTGTGGTGTGTGGTGTGTGGTGTGTGTGTGTGTGTGTGTGTGTGTGAGAGAGAGAGAGAGAGAGAGAGAGAGTTGTTGGGGATGGGGTGGGGGCAGGGAAGAGATGACTTTGCTACCAAGGGAAAAGGACAGGGTGTGAGTAGAGTGGTAGCTTCCACTTGTCAGAGTGGTTCTACCATTTGCACACTGAAGGCCATTTTTCATTTTTGTACTGAAGACCTTCATGAGATCCACTTGCTTTCCCTGTCCTCCAGCAACCTTCCTTCCTCGTCCCCTTGGAGAGAAGTCTCTTGGTCCTGTCCCATGGGTGTGGGAGTATACAAAACCAGCTGAGGATATTTTTCATATACGGTCTCCAGTATTTTCCCCTTGGGCTACAAAGGCAATATTTTTCTATTAGAATCAGTTTGGAATGCAGAGGAAAAGGAAAACAAACAAACAAAGCAACAAAAGAGTCATCAGGCTTAACCCAAACACTCACAAACACTTCCCAGCATGTTTTGCCTATTGCCTTCATTTCTACGTATTTGAGATATACAGTGTCCAAAATTGAATTCTGAAGGCTTTTGCTTAACATTCGAAAGTTAGCATAAGTCTCAAAATTCAAATTTCCCAATCTTCCAGCACAGCACATGTATCTTTTAGGACAGGTCGAACAACTCCTCCACTGTTCTTGAGGTAAGTAATGCTACAACGAGGTTTTTGAAGAGCCGGCTGCCCACGTTTAAAAGATAATTTTCCTTGCGTGGAGTCCTGCAAGTTGATACAAAGTGTCGGATTCCTTGGACCAGGATGCAGTGCCAGTGTCTGCATCATGGCATCTGGAGATCACTGATCCTTTTCTTTTTTGTTTGTTTTAACTGATTGCTAAACTGAGAGGTGAGAAATGGGGGGCGGGGGGGGGAGGGCTGCGGAAAATTTTAAAATAAAATCATGTCTTTCAAACTTACCTGTTCCATGGGGCCGGCAGGTGGGGTGGCGGTTAAGGACGTTGGACTCCCACATGGTCGACCCCGGTGGGAGTCCCGGACCTGGCGGCTTGCTTTCTCACTCTCCCCCACCCCACTCCCCCTCACTCTGTCCCTCTCTGGTCAAATTTTAAAAGTAAATAGATAAATAAATGGATAAATAAGATAATTCTTTAAAAAATAAATAGATAAACTTATCTGTTCGATTCGATATCCGTTTGTACATTCAACTCCCATTCATTTTCGATCCTCCTTGTGTGGAATGGACTTACACGAATTTGTATAAGATCTAATTAGTTTTACCTTGAGCACTTGAGCTAAATCAGAAAGAGGGGACATGAGAATTAAACATGGAACCAAGCAGGGCGGGAGGGAAGTCTATTTACTAACTTCTCTCCACCTCCAGTTTTGGGCTACCCCACCTGTCAAAATCAAAAAACAGAACAGAACGGAACAGTAACCTTCACACAGCACGAGGGCTGGAAAAACTCTTTCCAAAGTGTTTGAGTTGTGTTGCACCTTGAGTTGAGTTGCGGCCTGGGATGGGACTGGAGAATGCAAGCACAAGGCAAGAAACGATAAAATAGACCCTGACCGTCCACAGCCGCATGTTTTGCAGCAGTGGCAGATCAAGAAAACCGCAACTCCGGGACAGAGGACAGTCATATATCCCTGCTCTTTGCCCTGTACACAGACTCCAATCCTGCTTCAGACTGGGAGTCAATCTGATCTCAAATTGCTCTTTGATGTTCATCAGTTGGAATCAGATCTTTAACCTCTGTTGAGGGCTTCACCCCTCCCACCCCTCCCACCTCCACCCCAGTAAAGAAGCTGTCAGTATAAGTTAATTTAAATTATTTGTGGGCCGGCTCTATGGCCTGACTGTTGAGGCGGCTGGATGTCCGGTGGTGGACAGCTTGGTTCGCGCCCCCGGACCCGTGGTTTGAGGAATGCGCCAGGTGCCTGTGTGTGTCTGCCCAAAATCATGAGAGGGAGGAACTATGGAGCAGGGATTGCAGGTGGGGAGAGGGGATGCTTTCTCCTCTCCCTGTCTGTCTGTCTCAGGCAAGCACACATATACCCGGGAAAAATGAAACAATTTAAAATTACTTGGGCACACTCCTGTTTAACACAAAGACCACTCGTTTCTTTCCTCCTCCTCCTTTTTTTTTTTTTTTTAAATTTTTTCTTTTTCCTTTTTTGGTAGAAATGTGTGACATTTTGCAGTTATGTGAGGCATGCCGGAAATGGCTTAGAATTATTAAATAGACTTGGAGAGAGAAAGGCCATTGCAGTTAGATCAGTCTTCCTTGACGTACACTGCTTTCCTGTCTAGTGACGGTGGCCCTGATTCCGACAGCGTGTTGGCAATTAGGCCCTAAGTTCATATTTAGTGTATCTGTCTCTGTAACCAACGGCACATGATTACTGGGTCGCTGGAAAAGTCATGGCGTATTTTTCCGTTGTCCTATGCAAAAAATGCATCGTGACTTTCCCGACGACCCAATACCTGACCCAGATCAATGCAGCGAGCTAGGCCGACTCGAGCTTTTTACCGCCGGACCAGATGACCTTAGAATAAGCCTTCAAGAATCTCATCTATGAATAGACTTGATGGAGGCCAGCGCTATGGAAAGACGGCCAGTGTATCGACGGCAGAGCAAACCATGGAGCAAAACAAAGAGATCCATCCCTACCAAAGTAAGACTACGCTCCTCTTATTAACTAAAGCTTCCGTGAGAACTTTATGGAAGGAAGGAGAACGTGTTGAACCTGCAAAGACCTGGGCTCTCTCTTGAGTCTGTCACCAACAGGATAGGATAAATGACCTTCAGACAGAGTTCACCCGGCAGATGCCATAACAGACTGTTTTGGTTGGTTTGTTTGTTTTTTAACTTTCCTGTTACTTTCTTTGACTGTTGATAAGCCGCAGTTGTTGCCATAGCCTCCAGAGATATGTTCAACTTCAGCTGCTTTGACCACCATCCATAATCCCTTGTCTCACCCTTGCCCCATGTTTGTTTGTTTGTTTGTTTGTTTGTTTTCTTTTGAACGTAAAGGCTGGGAATGTGAAGATTGGCCCGCGAACGGCCTTTAGGTCATTTCCGGTCAGAAAATAAGGAGAGAGTTGCAGCCACCTTTGGCTTTGGCCAGAATCCTCTGGCCAGAGTCCTCCCTTACTGGTAGCGGACAGCCATAGACGGGCCCGTAAGGTCACAGTGGGCAAGTAAGTAGCCGCCATTCTTGTGACCCTACCCCTACGCCCCTCCCATGTAAACGCTGGCTTGTCAGAAAAGTCAGGACCTATTTTCGCGTTGAAAAAAATACAGTCATGACCAAATACGTCATGACTTTTCCGACGACCCAATGCATCACCTCTCCTCGGTATGGTGGGCTGAAGTACCCCTGGCTTCAGACCCCGGGCATTTATGTATTCGTTTTTGTATTTTCTTCTTCTCTTGCAATACTTTGGATCGCTATACTTCATTTGTCTGGCAAAGAGAATTTACCTGACATGAAATACACCTCGGACCAGTCCAGTTGAGAATACTATACGTGTTACCATCAGCCGGTAGTAAACCACTGCCGTAAACGACTGATTCCAAAGAAATGCTCATGACCTGTGCAAACGC
Organism: Tupaia belangeri chinensis; assembly: GCF_000334495.1. Lineage (NCBI taxonomy): Eukaryota > Metazoa > Chordata > Mammalia > Scandentia > Tupaiidae > Tupaia > Tupaia belangeri. Next base: position 152,786 of record NW_006204553.1, read on the forward strand.
CAGTGACAAACGGCAAATGGGGAAAAAATCGTGTAGAGAACTACTGCGCAACCCAAGGATCGATTACACAAGAACACAGGACCAGCAACGCAAGTATCGTTTTCTTGCACAATGTTTATTAGGCACCCAGTAAGTCCCAGATATACGCTCTGGGTTGGCCAGAATCCTCTGGCCAGAGTCCTCCCTTACTGGTAGCGGACAGCCATAGACGGGCCCGTAAGGTCACAGTGGGCAAGTAAGTAGCCGCCATTCTTGTGACCCTACCCCTACGCCCCTCCCATGTAAACGCTGGCTTGTCAGAAAAGTCAGGACCTATTTTCGCGTTGAAAAAAATACAGTCATGACCAAATACGTCATGACTTTTCCGACGACCCAATGCATCACCTCTCCTCGGTATGGTGGGCTGAAGTACCCCTGGCTTCAGACCCCGGGCATTTATGTATTCGTTTTTGTATTTTCTTCTTCTCTTGCAATACTTTGGATCGCTATACTTCATTTGTCTGGCAAAGAGAATTTACCTGACATGAAATACACCTCGGACCAGTCCAGTTGAGAATACTATACGTGTTACCATCAGCCGGTAGTAAACCACTGCCGTAAACGACTGATTCCAAAGAAATGCTCATGACCTGTGCAAACGCCAGTGACAAACGGCAAATGGGGAAAAAATCGTGTAGAGAACTACTGCGCAACCCAAGGATCGATTACACAAGAACACAGGACCAGCAACGCAAGTATCGTTTTCTTGCACAATGTTTATTAGGCACCCAGTAAGTCCCAGATATACGCTCTGGGTGCTGAGGATGAAGACTGAAAACACCACAGCTCCCGCCGTGCCCTACAGCAAAAACCTCTCCTCCCTCCCCGCCAACAAAAAAAGAAAGAAAGAAAGAAAGAAAGAAAGAAAAAGAAGAAAAAGAAAAAGAAATGCACCTTTAGGGGCCGGCCCTTAGCTCCAGATAAAAGTCCTGTGCTTGGCCCACCTGGCCAGCCAAGCTTCAGTCTCAGCCCTGCAGCTGAACGCCACGCCTGGGGAGAGTGCCCTGCCTGGCCAGGATCCTGCCCACGTGGGGTTGTGGAGGCACCAAAGTTTGCAGCACGACCAGGCCCCATTGAAGGGCGCTTTCAATCTAAGGGAGAGCTTGCACCTTCTGGCAATCCAAGTAAAATGAAATACGCCTTAATGGTGGTGGTGGGGACTATTAAGGAAATTATCGCTAAATATACCTAACGGTAACTGCTGGGTGATGGGACTCTGGATGATACTGTCTTTATGACACTTTGTCAGTCTCAAATTCTTCGACTCTGATATTCGCGGAAGTGCACAGCGAAAGAATACCCCGAGAAAGGATCTCCAAGGCCCAAGACAACGTGCGAAAACAGAATGGGCAGCCCATTCAGAGCAGCTGAAACCTAAGGTGCTGGCGGGCCTAGGCAGCCTGAGAGAAGAAAGGACCACGTGAAAATCGAACCGGCTCTGCTCACAGGGCAGAAGCTTGAGGGAGGGACGGACGCACGGAGGGCACCGCCCTACCTCCCCCCCC
>NW_006204553.1:154499-154751 GCF_000334495.1 Tupaia belangeri chinensis
GCCCCCGAAGAAGGCGGCCCCCCAGTCGCCAGCACGCAGTCCCACACAGATTAAACGAGAACCGGCGCGCCTGCGCCGCAGAAAAAGGGCTGCGGACATCTTTTTTTTTCTAACACGAAGGGCGGGGCGGGCGGCGGGCAAGGCTGCCCCCCACAGCGCACCACCGCCACCTGCTGGTCGGAGAAACGCAGCGGCGCCAAAGCCGGAGGAAAAATGGAGTCTTCCCGCTGCCGCTCAGCCCAGCGCCCGGAG
>NW_006204553.1:154862-157039 GCF_000334495.1 Tupaia belangeri chinensis
CGGGCCGGGGCTGGCCCCGGATCGGCGAGTTCTGCGCCTGCGCGTGGAGGCCCAGCGCAGTCGCTCCTGAAGGCTTCCTTCTCGAGGCTGCTGTGAGGTCTTGGCGACGGGACGGGAGCGGTGACGTCCAGGACCTGCCGCCCCACGTTCACGTGCTGTTCAGCCCCCTGGTCGCCCTCCTCCTGACCCAGCCCAGCCCTGGAGCCCGCTTCTCCCGCTGCGCGCTCCCTGTCTTCCCGCGGGCCCTGGCCCCCACCCGGAGCCTCCCGGTCCCCAGGGAGGTTCTCCTCCTCCACAGCCAAGTTCTGGAGCATTCCACCAAGGAAGGGCTAAAAGCCCACGCCCCACACCCCCACGTCCTTCAGGGTATGCTGGCACATTAGCTGTTGCCCATCACAGCAAAACTGTCTCAGTGGCCTGACACCCCTGGCTCCTCGGCACCCCTAAGAGAGCTGCCCCTAATACTTCAGTGAAACTGGTCCCGTCAAGGCCACCAGTAAACCCAGGGGTCACCTCCCTACGCACATCTTCCCAGCGTCTTTGAGGACACGGGCACATTTCGCCATGCATTCTCTTTGTTTGGATTGGATTGGATGCGTAAGCAATTGTATACATACACGGACATAAACACTTGGAACCGGACTGCCGCTCTACTTCCGTTAGTGTTGGCGAACAAGTCAAATTCCTGGTGGTAGAGGCGCTGCACTCTCACATGGTCAACCGGGATTCCAGTCACAGACCAGGCGTTTTTTGAAACTCATGCTGGGCAGGTGTGAGTGCGCGCTCAAAATCCCAAGAGGAGAATGGAGGGGAAGGGATTAATGGCATGACAATCTGCCCTGGGGGGTGGTTTCTCTCTCTCGCTCGCTCGCTCGCTCGCTGGCAAGCGAACTTGCCCAAAGTAAAAATCTTTCAACAACAACAACAAAAACCACCAAATCCAAACAAATCCCAATGTAGGTCCTTCCATGTGGATTTAGACTGACGCACTGTGGGTTAAGGTAAAAGATAAATCAAGGAAAGTGTTTTGTTCCAGGCTCTGGGGGTCAGAGGTCCTCAGAAATAGTGGCTGACCAAGTCAGACATCTCAGAGGAGGAATGAATACCAGAGACTGGAGAGGAACTTGCAGTGAAAGGTCCTTTTAACCTTACGTGTCTTAGACTCACGGGAGTTCTCTGTGGAGCAGAATCCGTGACTTGCTTTGGGCAGAGGGATGGCTGGAGGTTAGGAGCTGGTCTTGGTTCCTGTTCAGTTTTGAGACCCCAGGTGCCTGGCTTCCTTGAGGGGAGAATGTACAAAGTGGCCAATCGAAGAGGCAAGGGTGCTGGGCCAGCCGAGGGCATGGAGTTTAATTAAGGCAGCTAGATTCCCACATAGCTAAGTATGCCTTTCAAGTCCCAGAATTCACCAAAACATGCCGGGTGTGGGGGGGCGGGGGCGCGGGGGCGCATGTGTGCCCAAAATGGACGAGAAGGGATTGCTGCTTGTCAATCTCCGAGGGATGGGCTGGGGTGGGGGCGGCGCATGGTTTCTCGCGACTTCTCTTTCATTGTCTCTCTGGTGCACGCACTCGCCGCATACGGAAAATACATAATAAAATAAAAAGACAAAGGTGCTACCACGAAGGAAGCCTAAACCAGACAAGGCCAGGTGATCCCAGAGACAGTGCGTGAGGAGTGGAAAGCCTTGGCCTGGGGCGGGATGGAGGATGAGACCCAGTTATGAGGGCGACAGATACCAGCACAGGTGGGCTGAGGGTGAATGAGCCAGGGAGCACGAGGGACCGATCAAGACCAGGGAGAAAACTACAACTTCCAAGGATCACACCTAGGGTTGGGCGGGGCACTCTCATTAGCCAAATCCAGGAGACAAATGTCACCCTTCCCACAGAAACCACACACACACACACACACACACACACACACACACACAGAATGGAATGGTGAAGGGACCAACAGACGGTGTAAGGGTTATTGTCGCTGGACTCCCACGGAGTCGACAGCAGTTTGAGTCCCAGACCCAGCTTAAAACTCACGCCAGGCACGTGTGTGTGTGTGTGTGTGCCCAAGAACCAGAGAGAATGGAGAAGGGATTTCAGCCTGGCCATCCCACAAGGGGGTAATTTCTAACTTTCTGTCCCTTTGCCTCTCTGTGGCAAGCACACGTGCCCTATAGC
>NW_006204554.1:0-476 GCF_000334495.1 Tupaia belangeri chinensis
TATGTCCCGTTAAGCAAATCATGTAGATAGAGTTAAGAGCGATTTTTGCTCTAAGGCACATTTTCTGGCCAGAGAGGGAGAGAGAGACAGAAAGTGAGAAATCATTCCCCAGAGGGGAATGGCCACACCACAATCCCTTCTCCTCCATTCTCCTCTTGGGATTTTGGGCGTGCATGCAATACTCATCTCGTGTGAGGTGCAAGCTGCCAGGTCCAGGAGTCCAGCGACATAACCATTATGCCATCCACTGGTCCCTGAATTCTGCACTTTTTCTAAAGGTCTCATAAGCAACGTTGCTTTCTTTTCTCAGAGGCCTTATAGTTTTTTGGATTTGGGACAGTGCCGTGGAGATCTATAGGAAGAGGAACATTAACACTCTTTATATGTAGGAGGACTGGCTTCCTACCAATATTCTCTGAGGCTGTGTTAGAATGTGTATGTAAGAGGACCAGCAGTTGGTGTAATAGCCATGTTTC
>NW_006204555.1:0-406 GCF_000334495.1 Tupaia belangeri chinensis
AGTACACATATGTGTTCAGCCCACTCTCTCCATTGGCTCTCCAGCCTGACCTCATCCATTTAACAGAGAAGATTAGGAAGAATTGCTGTATGTATACTTTGCCTTTTCCCACAAGTGATTGTAGTGGAAATATATTATGATATTAGCTTGTGTAGTGCTTAAATTAGTTCCTCAAAAAAAATTTTCTTTGAAACATAAGCAATTTTTACATGACAACTAAAAAAAAGAAAGAAATATATGTTTTCAAGCTTCAATATTAACATTGTCAGTAACTGAACACCCACCAGAGGCATTCATATGGTTCTTTTTTCTCCAAAAGCATAACTGTCAAGCATGCCAACAAGGGCCTCCTCACCCTGTATACAGAGGAACACGACTTCCCTAGAACTGCCACACTGGGTCAGCA
>NW_006204556.1:0-942 GCF_000334495.1 Tupaia belangeri chinensis
AGAGCGCATCTGCTCTATAGTAAAAGTTTTTTCAAAACTTTTTAATATCTTAACACAATAAACATGATAATACAGTCAAATAATTTTAATCCCTGGAATCCACCCAAGATGGATAAACACACACACACACACGTGCACAGAAGACGCACACATCACTGTGTACAGCATCACGGTGAATGTCAGCCCCACACTGAACTGGCCTGAACGTCTTCCAGCTGGTGACAGGACGTACACACAGGCCTCCCCGTGATGTGGAGTAGTCCTCATAATCACAAGGTGCCCGTCAGAGAAAGGGGCTGAGGGTCCCTGACAGGTGGGGAAGCGATTCTGAGCCCACCTGGCTCCGGTGGGCTGAGTAGGTTTTTGGCATTCAGGATCCAGCACGACACTGAGCACGGGGATGAAGGAGGGAGTCACATGTGGGTGGGAGACATGCGTGTGTCACTGTTTTTGTTGCATGTATCCACGTGCGTGTGTGTGTGTGTGTGTGTGTGTGTGTGTGTAAGAGAAAGCTAAGGAGCCCAGGAATCCGACAGTGACCTGGATAAAAGGGAGACGGTTAGGAAGGCTGAGGCCAAGGACGAGACAAAGGCTGGGTCTGTCTCCTCACTCTGTGGACGCCTGGGAGAGGGCGCTGGGAGCCAGGAAGGGGCAGAGCAGCTCACGCAGCCTGCTCTCCTCTCGGGATTTTAGGTATGCGCAAACTCACCTGGTGTGCTTTTTTAAGCTGCCAGGTCTGGGACTCAAACCACAATCGACTATATGGGAGTCAAGCAATGTCACCATCACTACACCTGCTGGTCACCTGCTTATGCTTTAACTGAAAGAAAATAACCGTTAAAGAGCTCATTTCCTGAGACAGAGGACAGAGACAGAGGACTTCTTTATAGAGCTAACATCTGATTTAAAACACAGTATCCAGCAAAGACAATGTATTTCCTT
>NW_006204557.1:0-366 GCF_000334495.1 Tupaia belangeri chinensis
CTATGTATACCTTTCTAGTGCGGCTTACCAAAAAATCAGCTGAACTTGGACTGTTTTTTCTTTTTAATTAGCGCAGTATGTTTTTGGATGGCAGGAAAGGGATGGAGGAAATGAAAAGCAGTCGTGACTGTCCAATTCACATCGGCTGTCAGTCTGCTTTCTCTTGGGAGCTTGTGGAAGGTGTCAGCGTGGCTGGGAACATCAACACCTTGGTATGCATGAATGTTAGGTCGGGAAGGCTCGCGATCACCTTGGCAGCTTCTTCACTCAGATGCTCTTCTCTCTTCGGTTTCCTGGTAGACGTGCTGGTCTTCTCCTCGGTGGACATGAGTCTCGCAAACGCGTCGGTCACTTTGAGGCTTGAGG
>NW_006204558.1:0-2925 GCF_000334495.1 Tupaia belangeri chinensis
CTAGAAGAGTGGAGTGGGCAGCATCTCATTCAGAGACCCAAAAATATACTACAAAGTTGTGGTAATCAAAACATCATGGTACTGGCACAGAAACAGACAGGTGGACCAATGGACTAGAATAGAGACCCCAAAAGTAAATTCCCAAACATACAGTCAATTGATTTTTTTTTTTTGGGTCTCTGAATTTTTTTTTTTTTGGAGAGGTTTTTTTTTTGCTATAGGGTGCGTGCGCTCGCCAGACAGACAGAGAGAGACATAGAGACAGAAAGTGAGAAATCACCCCCCAGGGGGGATGGCCGCACCACAATCCATTCTAGTCCATTCTTCTCTCCTGATCTTGAGCACACATGCACATGTGAGTTTAAGCCACTGGATCTGGGACTCGAATCGCGATGGACTACATGGGAGTCCAGTGACATGCCATTATGCCAACTGCTGGTCTCATCTCCACTTCTTTTCAACATAGTACTGGAAGGTCAAACTAGAGAGTCAGGTAAAAGGCATCCAAACCGAAAAAGAAGTGAAATTATCTCTATTTGCAGATGATATAATTTTATGCATGGAAACCCCTAAAGAATCCACAAAAAACCTCCTGGAAGTGATAAATGGATTACAGTAGAGTGGTGAAGCTGAAGCACTTCCACCTATGAACTGTACATTATACTTGCTTCATCCTTTTTTTCCCAGAGTACGTAAAGTGATTAAAAGTCTTACTGTCTTTGCTAAGTAGCCCAAAATTTTTTTGTGAAGCTGATCCTTAGCAATGTAAGCAGCAATCAGCAGACCCCCACTTAGAGACATGGGTATCACTTTTTTTGTTTAAAGAGAGGTTTTTGCTATAGGGCACGTGCACTCGCCAGAGTGACAGAGAGAGACAGAGAGACAGAAAGCGAGAAATCACCCCTCAGGGGGAATGGCCATGCCACAGTCCCTTCTCTTCCATTCTCCTCTCAGGATCTTGGGCACGCATGCACACACGCCCAGCATGAGTTAAAGCCACCGGGTCTGGGACTCAAACCGCGGTCGACGAGACATGGGTATCATTAAACAAAGGTTTGGAGAGTGCCCTTAGAAATAATTAAGCTGGTTGATTCAGGTCCTGTAACTGCTTTTGCATGGGAACCTCACTCCCTTTCCTTTTCACCCCCTTCTTAGTTTCTATTGTAATCACACCAACCCAGAATTGATTATGAATTTTGCCTATATAAGCATCCTTCTCCTTTCACTCAGGGCTGTGGGATTTTGAGAGACATGGGTCCCTCCATATGCCGCCAACTTAATCAATAAACTCCAGTAAATTTGGCTATGTCTGGATGTCTTCTTATTCTCGCTGATTAGATTATATCATTTGGAGGCCCCAGCGAGATCAGTACCTACCTGGTACTTGAGTAAAGCATTCTTGGGAGAGTGGCTGCCAACTACACAGAGAGTGCTCTAGGTGAGGCACCACCTAGGATTTCCTGGGGCCCTGGAGCCACCTTTTGGGATTGTTGACAGCTGGTGAGAGAGGCTGACTACTCCTTCAAAAAGTTCTAGTGTAAAACATCCAGAGGTATTTCTTTTGGTGTTCCTGTCCTGTTCTTTGGGAGACAAACCAGTGAGTATGGAGTTGGCAGAGGAAAGCCCCCTGAAGTCTGACCTGCTACACAGGGGATCTGAGTACTCCCTCCCCAGGAGGCTAGATTCAGGGCTGAATGGATGCAGTTATAGAATCCTCACTTAGATTCCACCAGACATGCTGGAATCTGGAGGCTAGATGGTTGTAAGGGGTCTGAGTCTCCCTAGCTTTTGGACAGTTTGTGGTAAATCAGGCTTAGAGTCTCTGATAGGGTTTGAGTCCCTGGGTATTTTGGGAATTTTTTCATAAGCTACCCTTGCTTTTACTATCACTTTAATTATTTTCTCCACTCCCTCCTGGGAAATATTACTTGGTTTTAACATCCCTCTTACTCAGTTGAAGACATTGAACAATGGATTATTGACCTCACTTATCAAGGGGTTCTTCAAGATTTTCATTCTGAGGAGGTTGATTTTTTTGTTTTCCTTCTTTTCTTAATCCTATGATTGGTGGGAAGTTGTCTTGTGAGAATGGTGAATGAGTAACTGTGTTGCTGTGTTTGTGGCTCCATGGCTTTGGACATGGAGTCTGAGTAAGTTCTAACTTCATACACTTATGAAGGTAAAACCAATCCGGGAAGTTGTAGACTCTCCCGGCACATTCAATCCAATGGTGGATATATAGCGAGTTACAAAAGCTAAGAGACTCGGCCTGCAACTGCAGGCCCTAACAGCTGGGACCTGTCACTTATTCCCACCCCTACATGTTTCTGGACTTCAGGTTTTTTTCTTGGGACTTTAAGATAAACTTGCACCCCCTCCCCCCCCAACCTGGAAAGCAGTTCAAGACAGCACGCAGTTCTAGACACCAGGCTGCCTGCAGATGCAGGTGCTAATATCTAGGAGCTGTCACTCATCCCCACCCCTACTTGTCTCTGGACTTCAGGTTGGTTTCTTGGAACTTTAAGACAAACTTGCACCCCCTGCAACCCCACTTGGAGACTGGTTCAAGCCAGTGAGCAGATCTGGACACCAGACTGCCTGTGGCTGCAGGCCATAAAGAGCCAGGACCCGTTGCTCATCCCAACCCCTACTAATCTCTGGGCTTCAGGTTGAATTCTTGGGACTTTAAGATGAACTTTCTTGAGAAGAAGCCGGGTCTTCAGAAGAAGGTTCCACGTGGCTCCAGTGTACTAAATTTTTCAGGGAATGAAGATTTTCTACTGATAATTCAGCCTCCAGCAAACAAGCTAGTGGCAGAAGAAGCTGGGCCTTCAGAAGAAGGTTCCACATGGCTCCAGCAAACTAGATATTTTTCAGGGAATAAAGATTTTCTACTGATAATTCAGCCTCCAGCAAACAAGCTAG
>NW_006204558.1:2937-6573 GCF_000334495.1 Tupaia belangeri chinensis
CCGTCCCCCCCCGCACCCCCAGCCTTCTATCTCTGTTTCTGTGTCTCGGTTCCTGTCTCTCCCTGCTTCTGTATTCCCTTTTTATTTTTTGTAATTTTTCCTTTTTACACTTTTTTTAAAAGGCACAGTTTTTCTCTGGCTCTCAGCTCCACCTTTTATCTTGTTAATTATCGTTCTAGTCCTCTCACCTAGGCATAAGAAGCCGGGCCTTCAGAAGAAGGTTCCACATGGCTCCAGTGAATTAGATTTTTCACGTGGCGTGCTAATGTGCCACGCGGTTTTCTATTTTGTAAATTTTTTTTAAAAAAGAACAGTAATTACAATTTTTTGGTCTTTTTTTCCCTTTTTATTGTTGTTTCTCTCTCTTTTTCATTTTCCTTTTTCTTGTCTCTCCACCCTCCAATATTCATTCAATGTGTTTTTAGACAGATCTACAAGCACTGTAGCTAAACATCCAAATACTAATAGGGTTAAAATATTCTCCAGTATCTACTGCATCTGCTGCACCAGTGATTACAACAGAATGGCAAAGAGACTCTAGATCACTTCTGTCTGCTTGCTCCTGAACATTCAGGCTGAACTTCAAGAATTTGAAAGAAACACACCATCTATCAGATGACAAGAAATCTCCGCCGGATCACAAGAAATATGGGAAAATGGGAAAATACCTCTCCTCCAAGGGAAAAGAGTAACTCTTTTTCATCCACAAGCAGTTAGGTGAAAATCATGGAAATGTCTGATAAGGAATTAAGAACATTCATAATGTCAAAGCTAACAGAGATGGAAGAGAAGAGAGATAATGAACTGCTAAAGAGAAAGGAGAAAGAAGTTGACGAGTTCCAGGAGATGAGGAAATTCTTGCAAGATCTAAAAGAGGAATTACACACTTTACAAAAGACAAAATCTCCCTGGAAAGCATTAAAAGCAGACTAGATCATTCAGAAAATAGAATCTCAGATGTAGAGGAGAAAATGGCTGGCCTAGAAAAATCCACCATGAAGGCTGAGAAAATGGCACAAAAATTTGAGAATAATATGCGAGAAGTACTGGATACCATCAAACGTCCAAATATCCGGATAATTGGCATTCCAGAAGGTGAGGAAACCCATAAGGGCATTGATAATCTATTCCAGGAAATCCTGCAAGAAAACTTTCCAAACCTAGAGAGGCATTCAAAGATCCAGTCCCAGGAAATACAACGGACCCCAAATAGAATCAACCCTAGAAGATCTTCTCCAAGACACATTATAGCCAGGTTGACCAAAACTGCAGACAAAGACAAGATACTAAGATTAGCAAGAGAAAAACATCAAGTTACCTACAAAGGACATCCCATCAGGCTAACAGCAGATCTCTCATCAGAAACAATAAAAGCGAGGAGAGAATGGGAAAATATATTCCAAGTGTTAAGAGAGAAGCAGTTTCAGCCAAGAATACTGTATCCGGCAAGATTATCTTTCAGGTGGGAAGAAAAGACAAGAACATTCTCAGATAAACAAAACCTGAAAGAATTTACCAGCACCAGACCAGACCTCCAAGAAGTTCTCAAGGATGTGCTGTATCAGGAAAACTAAACGCAGATACATGGAAATAAGAGTCCAAAAACTGAGAAAGTAGCTAACTTAATCATAGGGACAAGTCTGGAGTTGAATACTATATCCCAGAATTTAATCAGGAAAATTGAACCAGAACAGAAGATAAAAGTATATGAGACTGATAGGTTCATGCACCTACCATTTGAACAGAATCCTAACCTGTTTCCGGGCTTTAAGCAAAGTTCCTTGGCGGTTCTTTGATTTAAGTTAAAACTGGTTTTCTTAGTAGTAACGAGGGAACTCACCTTTGAAAGTAGTCAGGTTATGTAGGAAATTGTGTGATCAATGCAATGTGGGTGGGAAGGGAATGGAGGACAATTTTGGACACTAGAGGTGGTGTGAGAGGAGGGTGGGAAGGGACAGAGGGTCAGAAAGAGGGGTGGAATTAATTCTAGCAACTAGAAGTGGAAATTTATATTTTTTGTAATGTGCATGATTGAGTCACTATGCAGTGTGTACTGGATGGGAGATCGCATTTTGTGTGCTGTGATGATGCCTAGAGAAGGAATGTAAATTGAGTTACAAAAAAGAGTTTCAGGAAAACAAAATATATCTATTCAATGACTGCAGTAGGATATGTAGCCCCAGTTAGGTGCTAATTTATAGGATGCGTAAAGTTAGACTTGTGCTCATGGAAATGTGTGTGTCACATGTGTTTGCTAGGAGGGTATTTGGATTGATGAGGGTCTTTGGTGATTCAATAAAATGTGGGGGGGAAAATGGTATAGAAATAGATAACAGAGACAGTGTGGGAGGAGAACAGGAGGTGGCAGAGGGTAAGAGAGGGAACCAAGGATGGGGGAGAAAAAGCAAAACATACAGAAAACAAGAAATGGAAGATCATTTGCTAATAATAACATGTTTGTTGATGTGCTTGATTGAGACAATATACAGTGTACTCTGGATGGAAAATCTCATTTTGTATGCTGTAATGATGTACAGTGAATGAATGCAAATAAATAAATTGAAAGAAATTTTAAAAAAAAAAGATGAACTTTTTCCCCTCTGACCCAACCTGGAGACCAGTTCAAGCCAGCAAGCAGTTCTAGACACCAGGCTGCCTGCAGCTGCAGGCCCTAACAACCAGGACCAGTAGCTCATCCCCACTCCTATTTGTCTCTGGACTTCAGTTTGGTTTCTTGGGACTTTAAGACTAATTTGTACCGCCCCCCATCCCAGCTGTGGACCAGATCAGGCCAGTGAGCAGTTTTGGAAGCCAGGCTGCCTGTAACTGTAGGTCCTAATGGCCAGGACCCATCGCTCATCCCCCCCACACACACACACACACTCGTCTCTGGACTTCAGGTTGGTTTCATGGGACTCTAAGATGAACTTGCACACCCCTCACTCCACCAAGAGATCGGTTCAAGCCAGTGAGCAGTTCTAGACACCAGGCTGTCTGCGACTGTAGGCGTGGGACCTATCACTCATCCTCCACCTCTTCCCCACTTGCCTTTGGACTCTATAAATTTCAGTGATTTGAATAGCACGTGGCACACGATTTTTTTCTTTGCTCTTGAGGTGTAGCTTATTAGGTCAGTTGGAGGCTCACCACTCCTTAGAAACAGGGAGGACTTTGGGTCACCTAGATCCAGTGACAACAGTGCATGGTATTGGTAAGTAACAGGTAGACCAACTGTGAAAGAAATCACCAATTTTCTAATCCTGCACACCTTTTAACACTCAGAGATACCTTGAATAAGTTAGGAAAGAACATATAGATCACCTGGTGAGTAGGAACAATCGGTGAGGCTCAAAAAGAATGGCTATGTCTTATTTAGTTGACTGCAATTCGAGTCCCAGACCTGGTGGCTTAAAACTCATGCCAGGCACGTGTGGATTTGTGCCCAAGATTCCAAGAGGAGAATGGAGGACAAGGGATTGTGGCATGACAATCCCCCCGAGGGGTGATTTCTCACTTTCTGTCTGTCTGTCTGGCGAGCACACACACCCTATAGCAAAACCTCTTCAAAAAAAAAAAGAAGAAAGGAAAAAGATACAGCGTTTCAGTTAGACAGGAAGAGTAAGTTTCTGAGGTCAA
>NW_006204558.1:7926-8536 GCF_000334495.1 Tupaia belangeri chinensis
AATACCCCATTATCTCCTTTAGACAGATCTTCTAGGCAGAAAATAAATACAGAGATATAGGACCTAAAGGATACGATAAATCAAATGGGCATAACAGATCTCTATAGAACGTTCCATCCTATGTCCACAACATATATATTTTTCTCAACCTGACATGGAACCTTTTCAAAGATTTACCATATATTAGGACACAAATCAAGCCTTTACAGATTTGAAGGCATTGAAACTGTATCCAGCATCTTCTCTGACCAAGATGGAATTAAACTCAAGATTAATTTCCAGAAACACCCTTGAAAATACACAAACTCATGGAAACTAAACAACCTACTTCTGAAGAACTTCTTCACTACTGAAGAAATTAAGTCTGAAATCAAAAAAAGTATGGAAACAAATGATAATGAGTACACAAGTGTCCAGAATTTATGGGACACGGTAAAAGTAGTCATTAGAGGAAAATTCATAGCAATTAGTGTGCATAAGAAAAGGATGGAAAGATGGCAAATAGAAAACTTACCATCACGCCTCAGGGAATTGGAAAAACAACAACAAACAAACCTCAATAATGCCAGGTGAAAAGACATAAAAAAGGTTCAAGCAGAAATAAATGAAA
>NW_006204559.1:0-3084 GCF_000334495.1 Tupaia belangeri chinensis
GTATCCCTGTTTCTGTCTCCTATTCATGAAACTAATGGACTTTTAACATAATGTGCTGAGCAGTAAGTCCATGGGGAGTCAGACTCTGTCACTCCAATGAAATCAGAGATCGCTGACTGCATAGCATGGGCCTATGAACTCACATCTGACTAACGGTCCTACTCGAGACTCCTGTCCTGGAGAGAACTGTGCCCTGTTAGTCTTCTGGCAACCCTAGCCCCTCCAGGTCACAGGTCTGGGGAGAAGGCTTGGCTCTGAATGCTTATTAGAGAGGCACTGGGAGTCCAAATTCTTGCAGGCCCCACTGCAGGAAAATGCACCTACACTAGAGGCTTGGTCTTCCTGGCAGAGAATAGTTCTGGATTGGTGACATCCCATATCTGCATTGGTGGTGGCTGCCTGAGCATGGGTTTCTCTGTGGAGGAGAACTATGCTGAAGCTCTAAGGGAAGCTCACTCCTGAGGACACCTCCCTGAACTCGAGCCCCACCTACCCCATGGTCCTTCTAGGTCCCCCACTGGTTCATTTTCTGGAACCTCCCGGTCCTATCCTCAGCCCTGCTCTGGCCAGAGGCCAGCACCTCTCAAAGTGGCAGCCCAGAGGCCACCATGCCGTAAAAGCATATGGGCACAGACCTTCCCAGGTGGCCCATCCTGCTCGCTCAGCTGGATGCAAGGTCTACGGAGGGAAGGTCAGGACAGGGAATGTGACCCTCTGACACCAAGCTCCTAAGTGGGGCCTCCTGAGGTCTTAGACCATCCTGATGAACGTTCTGATGGGACAGGGATGAACAGGTGTGGAAAAGAGACCTCATACCTCTAGGGAACAAAGTCCTCCCAGGGCCTTGATCTGAACCTTCAGGAGTCCCCAGGATAGCCCATGGTTCACAGTGTGCTCCTCTCCTCTCTCCTGGGGATACTCAGATGTGTGGTGACCTGACTTCCTTAATCCTCAGCCCCATCCCAGTGCTCCTTGTTTCTGCCACCCCCACCCATGCCCTGGCAGAGAGCAGTGCTATGCAGGGAATCAACTGGGGCTCACCTGCAACCTCACCCACAGCAGATGTATCTGATTGGTCATGGAGGCTCTGAGGAGTTTAAAACTTTGGGCACCTTAAGGGTCTCCCAGAGTGGAAGATCCTCATGCCCCACAGATATGGGACTCTGCCTGCGATCCTGTGTCCCAAACACCTGTGCCCTCTAGTCCTTTGTTCCACCCCCTGTGTTCCCTCTATGCACTCGCAGGAACAACACAGCATTCTGTGGGTCTCTGAACAGGTCTGAGCTCAGTCTGTGATCTGCTCTGGTCCTGTCCAGGCATCTCCACATCCTGGATCTTCCCTGTGTTCAGTAGAAATGCCCAATCTCCAGTGAGATTGAGGAAAGGGGCGCCTTGGGAGGATGTTGGAAAACCTGTGTCCTGGGCTCACTGCATTAGAAGTTCTATCTTTTCTGGCTCTCCTATCCCACACAGGCAGGCAGGAGAGACCACACCAGGCCCAGAAACCAACTCAGAAATCTGCTGGAAGCATCATGTCATGGATACTGAGCAAGTCTTTTCTGATACATATAATTCTGTGCCATCCACCCACATGAGGGTCCTTCATGCATCCTACACACCAGGGCCTGAACAGAGGATTCCCTTGAGCACCAGCTCAGTCAGCTCCACCATCCTTCCCACAGGCTGGTCTCCACTCATCTAGTTCCCCCATACTACAAAGACACTCAGATTCTCAGAAAGTCAGTCTTTCTCTGTCTCTAAAAATCCATTTGTCTTCTGTATTGATTGTTTTGAGGCCTGTTCTTGATTGGATAACGCTTGCTGACAAGACAATGAAATCAAATCTTCCATATCTAACCTACTCAGATTCCCATGTTAATCTCTCTGGAAATACACCCAGGAATGCACCCAGAGTTAAGCTTTTCCTAAGTGTCCCCTACTCCAGTCCAGTCGATGCCCAAAACTAACCATCACTTTCTGATTCACAGCTAGGTATTTAAACAAGTTCTGTCATCTGAAGGAAAGTCCCCCTAGTACACAAAGAAATTCAGAGTGTGTGCACCTAAAACACAGTAAATCCAAGAAGAAATGTGTATGAGAAGGTGCTCACTGGGAGCAATGTATCCGCAGGAACCTGGTATTCAATATAAGGGGAACTTATAATGCAGTAGATGGATTACTAACCAGTCGGAAGAAATGAAGTAGCTTCATATACAAACATGAACACCATCAAAACTATGGTAATGGGGACCAGCACTTCTCATAATGACTATGTCACTGGAATCCAATGTAGTTGACCATGGATTGAGTCCTGGACCTGCTGGCTTAAACTCACGCCAGGCACACGTGTGTGTGTGTGTGTGTGTGTGTGTGTGTGTGTGTGTGTGTGTGCCCAAGATCCCTAGAGTAGAATGGAGGAGAAAGGATTGCGACATGGCCATTGCCCTGGGGAGGGGGGTGATTTCTCACTTTCTGTCTCTGTCGCTCTGTGTTTTTCTGGAGAGCGCATGCACCCTATACCAAAAACCTCTCCAAAAAAGAAAAACTATGATTAAGGCAATGGATCCCACATGACTGAGTCTGTGATTCAAATCTTAGGCCCGGCTGCTTGAAAATCATGCTGGGCATATGGCATGCATGACCCAAATCCTGAGATAAGACTAGAGAAGGGATTCCAGCAAGGACATTCCCCCGGTAGGTGATTTCTCACTTTTCCCCTCTCTGTCTCTGTAATGGGTGCAGTCACCTTAAGCAAAATTTAAAAAAAAACAAACTATGGTTAAAATATCAGTACTTTCCAAAGTAATCTACAAATTCATTGAAATTGTGATTGATATTCCGACAATGATATTTGGTACAAATCTTAGAACAGGAACATAATGACACATTATTCTGTTTTTCTGGAGGTTCCAGAAAATAAACCAGTGGGGGACCTAGAAGGACCAATACATCATGACTTTCCCAACAAACAATTAGAAATACACACCCTAAAATTCATATAGAATTCAAATAACTAAAGATCCTGAACAGATAAACTATTCCATTAAAAAAATTACAAAATTAAAGGTCTCACAATTCCTGATT
>NW_006204559.1:5871-7571 GCF_000334495.1 Tupaia belangeri chinensis
TAGGGGGGGTCTGGTGGGCTGCTGGTGGGTACCAAATCCCAGGGCTCAGGAACCCAAAGGGCTGGGAACCGGCGATACATTTTGGTGGGGTGGGGGTGGGGGGAGGGTCTACCACACCTCCAAACCAGACAACTCCAAGGCTGGTGGACAACGTGATCCAGAAGAGCCCATAAAAGCGACACCCCAGGGCAGGAAGAGGATGCATGGGCCCCAGGGATGACTGAACCCTGGCAGTGAGGAAAGGACAGGGACAGGAAGGTTAAGAGGCCTAAGGAGGTGAAGGCGCTGAAATCTGCAGGACAAGAGGGCTGAGGTCCACTGAGAGAGCCCGTGGGGCACGGTTCATGGATCACACCTCTGGGGAGGCTTTCTTTGAAAAGCACGAAGGGGCACCCACAGCACAGCCTTGAGACCCCAGCCAGAGGCCTTAGTCAACCTGTGGGGCCAGGACCGCACACCCCACCAGGGCTGGCACACCCTCCCCAGAACACCTTCCTGTGCCCACCGCTCCTTGCAGGTTCAGGCAAACCCACCACGCCTTAAAACCCACCAGGTCCGAAGGTCCATTGCCCGGGGTCCTCCCACCAGCTGTGGTAGCCAACCAGTACGACAACTGCATGGCAAGGGCCAGGTCGGTTCGAAAGGTGGTTGGCACCACAAGTGACTGGGGTCGGCGGGAAGTGGGGAGGTGCTTGGGGACCCTTGGAGGGCAGAGGCCTGGGCAAGCAAAGAGCAGGAAGCAGCTGGATAAATGGAGCCCCAGGGTGAGCACAGGGTGCCTCTGCCATGCAGCAGAGTGGCCCCTGGCACGGCCCTTCACAAGGACACCTACAGCAGAGTCCTGACACGACCCAGCGCCCAGCCATGGGGTCAAGGAATGGGAGCATCGGGGAGGGCTCTGGAGGCAGAACCAACCCCGGCTCCCGAGGCAGCACAGGGGATCCCGCCACCGTGTACCCACATAACAATCCCGGGCATCCCTGGACTGCCCGGCCAAGACCTTCAGGGCGACCCTGGATCCTCCTACACATCTGGCCCCACCACAAAGGCTGCGGAGGGCTGACCTATACCACTGACGCCATCACCTGCCTTCCTTGTCCTCCAAGTCCATTCATCCATTGGACTCTGCTCCGTGGGAGGGACACGCACAGAGGGGGTACACACCTCGGTCTCCCAGGGCTTCCCCTGAGAACACCAAGGAGAGCCACGCTCTCGGGCAGCGCAGGTGGGGGAATGGCGCCCCAGCTCCAGATATGCCGGGCAAAACGCCCACGCACGCACGCAGCGCCTTGCGGAATGTCATCCCAATGCCATACGAGGACCCCCGCCCCACTGCGAGGGGAAGGCGCTGTCTGGGGGTGGTGGTGGAAGGAAGGCTTTGTCCACAGTAGAGGAAAGCGCTTTCCAGGAGGGGGAAAGACGCTGTCCAGGGTAATCAGACTACTTTCAGTGTCAAACAAATGCTCAAAGATTCGAAGGATAAAAATGAGTGAGCCAGCAGCTGGTGTGGAGGTTAAGACAATGGATCCCACATGGCTGAGTCTGTGGTTCAAATATTAGACTCAGCTGCTTGAAAATCATGCTAGACATATGGTATGCATGGCCCAAATCCTGAGATAAGACTAGAGAAGGGATTGCAGCAATGCCATCCCCTCTGGTAGGTGATATATCACTTTTCCCCTGTCTCTGTCTCTGTAATG
>NW_006204560.1:0-5465 GCF_000334495.1 Tupaia belangeri chinensis
ACAACATAGAATGTTAACTCCCAGGATTTAACTGGAAAGATTGGACCACAGAAACACTGCATCTTCAACAGAAGAGAGTTTGAACATAAGACTCACCTGGCAAAATAAAATTTTATGACTTTTGAGTTAAACATTACTGACTGTTTTTTTACTATGCTTTGTTTTCCCAATTTAAACAGTTTACTTTCTTTTCAGTTGTTGATAGGTTTAGTAGTATGTTTAAATATTTTTCTTGTTGGTTCCTTTAAATGGAAACATAAACTTTTTTTTCCTTCCTGATCCCTCTGGAGTTGGAAAGTATTTGGGAATATTCTTATTTTGTGGGAGAAGGGTTATTTGCATACGTTCAATAATCCTTGTTGCATTGATTCAGAAATTGGAAATACTCATTATTGGACAGGGCTTTGACTGGAATATCATATCTGAAGATTGATTAGAAAACTATGGAACTAAGTTGGATCTCAATTAAGGTAACAGAAGCTCTTAGAAAGATGGCCTGGTACCATAAATAGTTTTGCCTGGCAGAGAGGGTTAGAGAAGATATATGAAAAATTTATAACATAACATAACCTGGACTTTTCCAGCCCAGCATTGTAATCAGTAGAGATTACAAAAGAGCAACCACACCAGAGAATTATCTTGAGAAAGACTAATCTTTGCTAGCAGATGGTATATCATAGAATACACTTGGGCAAGGCCGAATTGAGAAGGTTTATGTGTGGATAGTGTGCTGGGCATTTGCTTTTCAACAATTTGAGTACTTGACATGTAAATATTTTCTCAAAAATATTTAAAACCATACTGTTTCTGTTGTTATAGAGTCACAAACAAAATTATACAAAATTATAAGAAATATTTTGAAATTTTGAAAGTTGTTTATTAACTTTCAAGAACTATGGAGTATGAGTTAAAATTTTTTGATATGTAAAGTAAATGTTTGTGGAAAAATGTAAAAAAATTTTTTTAGAAAAAAAAGGTGTGCAGTATTAGAAAATTGGTGATCTCCCTTCTGATCTGCTTACCTGTTGCTCACCAGTACCATGCACTGTTGTCACTGCCTGGATGACCCAAAGACCTCCCTGTTTCTAAGGAGTGGTGAGCCTCCAACTGACCTAATAAGCTTCACCTCAAGAGAAAAGAAAAAATATCGCTATTCAAAACACTGAGATTCTGAGAGTCCACAGGCAAATGGTATAACAGCAGAGGATGAGCGACGGGTCCCAGCCATTAGGGCCTGCAGCCACAGGCAGCCTGGTGTCTGGTACTGCCGCTGGCTTGAACCTGTTCCCACATGGGGTGGGGAGGGGTACAAGTTCATCTTAAAGTCCCAAGAAACAAACTTGAAGTTCAGAGACGAGAAGGCGTGGGGATGAGCAACAGCTCCTGGCCATTAGAGCCTGCAGCCACTTTCTCAGTATTTTTCATAATTTTTTCTAGGTCATGAGTTTTGTCTTCTACATTTGAAGTTCGATCTTCTGCATGGTCGAACCTGCTTTTGATACTTTCAAGGGAGGTTTTGATTTCCTGTATTACACCTTTTATATGTAACAGTTCTGTTTGATTCTTTTTTATGCTGTCCAATTCTTTCATATCATGGAACCTCATCTCCTGGACCTCAACATCTCTTTTCTCTTGCATCTCATTGAATTTTGTTGGAACTGACAGAGAAGAGCAAGATGGGGCCACTTTCCTACCTGGCTAACACAGGGGACTGAAGCGGGGGTCCCTGACTGGGGGAGGGTATCACAGCCCTGACCTGAACCCGGAGGCCCAACACAGGCTAAGATGAAGATGCTTGGCCACGTTCTATCCTGAGTAAGGGGAGAAGATAGAAATTAACAAGAGAAAGGCACATGCAGGGTAGAAAAGCTGTTTGTTCATTTGTTTTTTTGTGTGTTTAAAAAGAAAAAAAAAAAGTTGGAAGGGACAGAGAAGAGCAAGAATGGACCACTTGCCTACCTGGCTAACAAAGGGGTCTGAAGCAGGGGTCCCTTGCTGGGGGAGGGTGTCACAGCCCTGAGCTGAACCCAGAGGCTCAACACAGACTAAGGTGAAGATGACTGGCTGCTTCCTATCCTGAGTACAATATGGTTTTTCAAAGTGTATATGCAGTCTGGGGACCAGCAGGTAGCATGGTGGTTAAGGCGCTAGACACTCCCACATGACTGAACACGGTTCGAGTCTCTGACCTTCTGGCTTGCTTACTCACTTCTCTCTCTGTCTCTCTCTGTCAAATTAAAAATAAATGAATGAATAAATAAATATTTTTAAAAAGTGTATATGCAGTGTGTGATAATCAAATCAAAGATATTACCATGTACAAAGAATCTTGCATTTTGGGATCTATTAAGTGCTTTTTTCCTGAGGCCTTCCCACCTACCCCCCACTATCCACCCCCTCCCATACAGTCTCTGGCATGTACACTTGTCTCTACGAATATTATATCCTTGAATATTTTAATTTCTGTCATAGCGTGCAGCTATTTTACATATATACATCATCAGTGGGGATATACAGCATTTGTCTTTCACAGCCTGGCTTTTTTTTAATTTATATCTTTACAGTGTACAGCATGGTTTTTCCCATAATGAATACAGTGCATTCATTGTATAGTCAAGTCAAATGCATTACTATACACATTATCATCAACAGATGACTCTTCATTTTTGTGTCTATTAAAGGTTTTGTTTTTTCCCTAGTCCTCTCTCTCTCACCCCCTCCCACTCCTGTAGATACAGTCTCTAGTATCAACAGTTGACCTCCCTGCTATTATACCTTTCTTTTTTTTAAAGAGCTTTTTGCTATAGGGTGTGTGAGGTCACCCTAGAGAGACAGAGAAACAGAAAGTGAGAAATCACCCTCCAGGGGGGATGGCCACACTACAATCCCTTCTCTTTCATTCTCCTCTCAGGATTTTGGGCACACATGCACATGCACCTAGTGTGTTTCAAGCTGCTAAATCTGGGATGCGAACCATGGTTGATCATGTGGGAGTCCACCTTAAGCACTACACAGCCTGCTGGCCCCACCTTCCAATCTTTCAGTTTCTGCTATAGAGCACAACATTCAGGATATATTAAGTGGAAATATACAATGCATATCTTTCATAGTCTGGCTTGCTTCACTTAGCATTAAATCTTCCATAATTATCCACTTTGTACCAAATGTCAGGGTCTTACTGTCCTTTATAGCTGAGTAGTATTCCCTAGAGTATGTGTACTATATTTTTCCATTCCACTCATCCATTCTTGGACATTGGGGTTGATTACATGTCCTACTAATTATAAATCTGCAATAAACATGGATGTCCAAGTGTTTTTCTGACAGGATTTTCCTATCCTCTGGGTAGATACCTAAGAGTGGAATTACTCGGTCATATGGTAATTCTATTTGGAAGCTCCTGAGGGACCTCCATAGACCTCCATATTGTTCTCCGGAGTAGTTGTACTTATTTACATTCCCACCAACAGTGTAGGAGAATTCTCTTTTCATGCCACCTCACCAACACTTATCATTAGTTTTTGTTTGTTTGTTTGTTTTTCTTTTTCTTTTGAGAGGTTTTTGCTATAGGGCGTGTGCGCTCGCCAGACAGAGAGAGACGGAGAGACAGAAAGCAAGAAATCACCCCCCAGGGGGGATGGCCACACCACAATCCCTTCTCCTCCATTCTCCTCTTGGGATCTTGGGCACACACGCACACGCGCCTGGCGTGAGTTTTAAGCCACCGGGTTCGGGACGCAAACCACGGTCGACTATGTGGGAGTTCAGCGACATAGCCATTACACTAACTGCTGGTTCCATGTTTGATTGTTTTAATCTTAGCCATACTGACAGGGGTTAAGTGGTATCTCATTGTGATTTTTTTTTTTGAGAGATTTTTTTTACTATAGGGTGCATGCACTCGCCAGACAGACAGAGAGAGACATAGAGACAGAAAGCAAGAAATCACCCCCCAGGGGGGATGGTCACACCGCAATCCCTTCTCCTCCATTCTCCTCTCGGGATCTTGGGCACGCACGCACACTCCCCCAGCATGAGTTTCAAGGCACCGGGTCCAGGACGTGAACCGCAGTTGACTATGTGGGAGTCCAGCGACATAGCCATTATGCTAACTGCTGGTTCCCCTCATTGTCATTTTGATTTGCATTTCTCTTATGATAAGAGATGTTGAACACTTTTTCACCCCATCTCTCACCATTAACAAAAATCAACTCAATGGATCAAAGACTGAAAGCCTCAAACTAAAATTTATTGGGGAAAATACAGGTGAAACACTTGAAGATGTTGGAGTAGAAAAAGATTTCTTTTTATCTTTATTTCTTTTTTTAAAATTCAATCACTCTATATCTTTACAGCATACAAAATTAATTTTCCCGGCGTGAATATACTGTATATTTGTCCAGTCACCATACACATTATTATCAACAGATAACTTTCCATTTCTGTGTTCCTTAAATGTTTTGCTTCTTTTTTTGTTCTTGATTACCTCCCTCCCACCCAACTCCCATTTCCCACCGTTCTCCAACACTATCTCATAAGATCTCTAAAGCCCTGGCAACAATTCTAACAATAGATAAGTAGGATTACATCAACCTCATATGCAGTGTATTCATGATGGGAAAATTCATTTAGTATACTGTAATGATAAACAAGGTAAATAGCTTTTTTTTAAATAGACCAGAGATTAGTTTATTTTTAACACTCATCATGCCATGAATTCATAAGGAATAGGTTTCAGTAGCTCAGGGTCCTTTCCATTGGTTCTCACAGAGTGTGCTTCTCTGGTTGGAGCAGGCTGGTGCTTAGTTGAACCCCATTATCTTTCTCTTTGGCCTACTTATTTTTCTGGTCATTTTCCTTCACACGTTTTAGGAAGCTATCTCTGCTCTTAGAATGCTTAATATGCTCTATATGCATGTTAATTCTCTTGGCAAGAATCTTGCCCTTAACTTGCTTGTTCACAACGATGCCAATAGCATGCTGGGAAACACTGTAGACTGTTCCACATTTGCTATGGTAACATTTGTGGGGCATTCCTTTTTGAACAGTACCCATTCCATTGATGTCTACACTATCATCTTTCTTGTAGATTCACATATATGTTGCCAAAGGAACCACTCCATGCTCCATGTTTTCTAAAAGGCCTAGTGGCTCTATGCACAGACTCTCTTTGCCTGCCAGCAGGCACAAGGTCCACCTACAGGCTTCTGGCCAGCAAGGGATATTGAGGGAGGGTCACCTCTGACCCCCCACCCCACTTTCAGACTCCCCAGTCCAAGACTCCACCTCCTAAGTAGGTAGATAGGATCTCCCTGGGGTGGTTTTTTTCTTGAAACCCCTCTACTCTCTTGTTAATACCTAGCTCTGCCTCTATCCACAGACTCTCCTTGCCTGCCAGCAGGCACAAGGTCCACTGTGGTGAGCACTGCTTACGGAAGCCATCTCGCGCTATCTGCCATCTTTGA
>NW_006204560.1:5564-6386 GCF_000334495.1 Tupaia belangeri chinensis
TCTGGCCAGCAAGGGATATTGAGGGAGGGTCACCTCTGACCCCCACCCCATTTCCAGACTCCCCAGCCCAAGACTCCACCTCCTAGGTAGGTAGATAAGATCTCCCTGCTGGGGCTTTTTTCTTGAAACCCCTCTATTCTCCTGTTAATACCTAGCTCTGCCTCTCTCCACAGACTTTCCTTGCCTGCCAGCAGGCGCAAGGTCCACCTACAAAGCCTCTGGCGAAATCGCGAATGCGTGGCACGTGACTTTTTCTTTATTTTTCTCTGTTGTCTTTCATTTCATTACATATTATCTTCTCTTCCTCATTTTTTTACCCTGCCAGAGGGACTAGACAGGTCTAGAATCATATATCTGAAATTCCCTAGTAAGGTAAGTGTCTCTGGGATACTCCCTCTTACTGATCCACCTGTGAAAACAGAGATACTGCTTTTTAAACACCTCAGTGGAGTTCCACTCTTGAGAACACATTGGTAAAAACAACAGAAGAGAGACTTGAGCAAACATCTATTCCCATCCAAAAGGAAACACTCTTACTCCTAGTGGGAGAAACATTCGCCCAAGAGGTTTTCAAAAGGGAATTAATCTTCCAATGGCTAGAAGTAGAAAAAGAGCCTCAGGTCTGAATAAACAAGGAAATATGTCTCCAACAAAGAAAAACGTCCCTCCATGTCTTGTAAATATGGAAGACATTACCAAAATGACAGACACAGAATTTCGAACACTCATGGTGACCAAATTCTGTAAATTGGAACAGAAAAGAGACAACAAACTGCAGGAAATTAGGAAGTCCTTCCAGGATATGAAAGAAGAAATGGATAC
>NW_006204560.1:7076-7350 GCF_000334495.1 Tupaia belangeri chinensis
GCTGTTCCAGGAAAACTAAGGAATCAACAGCCAGAAACAAAGAAATAACAGGCAACCAAGACAATGGTCAACTTAAATTTCAGTACAGATCCTGTAACATCAATAATAACATTGAATATTAATGGTTTAAATTCTCCAATCAAAAGACACAGACTGACTAAATGGATAAAAAAACAGAAATCCTCTATTTGTTCCCTACAGGAAACCCACCTCATGGATAAAGACATACATAGACTGAAAGTGAAGGGTTGGAAAAAGGTTTTCCATGTAATTG
>NW_006204560.1:10333-10559 GCF_000334495.1 Tupaia belangeri chinensis
TGGAACCAACCCAAATGCTCCCGCATGGAGGAATGGATTGAAAAACTGTGGCACATATACTCTATGGAATACTACTCAGCCATAAAAACCAACAAAACCCTGGCTTTTGACAGAAAGTGGAAAAATGTGGAAGCTTTACTGCTGAGTGAGGCGAGACTGGCTATGAAGGAGAGACATTGTATGTCCCCACTTAACATATACCGAATGTCTGCACTCTATGACTGAA
>NW_006204560.1:10716-38376 GCF_000334495.1 Tupaia belangeri chinensis
TGTGGTGGTTATCGGTTGAAGATATTTTGATCAACGGGACTGGAGAGAAATGTTCACATATTGAAATGCTCACATTGTAAGCTAAACAATGCGATTGAATGTATATACAAAAAGAAATAAATTAAATTTAAAAAAATAAATAAAAATAAATAAAAGACCTAGTGAACATATATTGGGTGCCTCTCCTCTTTCTCTTTGTGTTCGTCATTTTGGTTAATTACTGGAAGATGGCAGTTTCAGTCAAAAGGAAAGGCAAGGTAAATAGCTTTTGCACAACAAAGGAAGCAATAAATGGAGTGAAGAGACAGCCCACAGAATGGGAGAAAATATTTGAAAATGCTTCAGATAAGAGATTGATAGGCAGAATATATAGGGAACTCAAGCAGGTAATCTGAAAAAAAATCTAATAATCCATTAGATCATCAAGGTAGACAGTAATAATGTGCTCTTCCTTTCAGGCCCACTAGGATGGTGATGTCACCACCATGGCTCAGTGCAATGACTCAGTGTGATGGCCCTGTCCCTTCAGCTCTGTAAGGTCCACCTTCACGACTCTTGTAGCATCTCTGTTCATGAGATTCTGTGAACCAACTTGACTCTTTTTTATACTTAAGAAGAACTAACTGTATATCCTGGGTCAGTGGTGGAAATGGCAGTCCTGATGCTTCAAAATGTCACTTTTCCCTCTTATTGAAGAATAGCACATGCTCACAGCCTTCCTTTATTCTGTACCATTTTCTCTGTCTCTGTTAGTTACAGCTGGTAATGCTTCTGCTGGTATAACTCTATCTCCATTCCTGGATTCTGTTGAGATAACTGGTTAGAACTGAGGTTCGTACCCACACTGAACTTTTCAAATAGTTAACCACACCCTTAGTGTTCTCTTCCAAATATGTTTCTGTGTGTGTTTGTGTGTGTGTGGTATAAATAAGCTGATAATTTCCCAAATCTTTACATCTTTAATCCTTTTTGCTTAAAAAATCCTTCTCTTATTAATTTCTGTCTTCTCATATTTTCTATAAGCAGTCAAAATGAACCAAGTTCCTCCTTCAGTGCTTTGCTTACACCTCAGCTAAATATCCACTTTTATTGCCTTTAAATTATACCTTCCACAGAACACTAGAATATGAACACAGTTCATCTAAGTTTTTGTCACTTGATAAAAAGGATCACTTTTTCTCCATTGTCCAATAGCTTGTTCCTACTTTTTTTTCTAAGCCCTCACCTGAATTGCCTTTGGCAATCCCTTCATGGTAATCTCAGCTTTTTCTAGCATATACCTTAAAGCTGCTTCTACTTTTTTAGAAGTATTTGTTGGGCCTAGTAGATGGTGTAATGGTTACATCGCTAGACTCCCACATAATTAACCATAGTTCAAGTCCTGGACCTGTTGGCTTAAAACTACAGCTGAGTACATGTTCATACCCAAAATCCTGAGAAGAGAATGGAAAAAAGGGATTGTGGCATAGTCATCCCCCCTGGGCATGTAATTTCTCACTTTTTTTCTCTCTCTTTGGTGAGTGCATGCAACCTATAGCAAAAATATCTCTTAAAATAAAAAAGAAGTATTTGTTACAAAAACATCTCACTTCTTGTACTGATTTATATATTAGGATTCTCAAGAGAAACAAAACAGAACCAAAAAGTTTATAAAAATGCATAGTATGAAAAAATTATGCATGGATTTCAACATTCTTGCCTCCAAAAGAAAGTCATACTTTAATTTCACTTTTACACAAACTCTTTGAAGTTTCCTTGTGTGTGTGTATGTGTGTGCATGCACATGCATGTGTATTGGATTGGATCACATAATTATAGAGGTTTAGAAGTAACACAATATGTCATATTCAACTTGAACCTAGGAAGCCAGCAGCATAGTTCTGGTTTGATCTAAAGACCTAAGAAATAGGAGAACCATTGGCATTAAGTTCTAGTTCAAATCAAAAGATATAAGATGGAATGTGGATGGTGTAAATTCCAGATCAAGAGCAAAATAAGATTAATGTTTCAGCTTAAGCGAGCAGACAGAAAGAAATAATTTCCTGTCTTTTTGTCTATATTATTGCCCTCTGTGTATTGTATGATACACATCCACAGTGGGAGAGTCTACTGACTCAAATGCTAATCACTTCCAAAAACACCCTTACAGGCACACCTAGAAATAATATTTAAGCAGATATTTGTACACCGTGTAGCCCAGTCAAGGTGACACATAAAATGAACCATTGCCATGATGTTCTTTGTTTTGTTTTTCTTTTATAACACTTCTTGAGGGTAAAAACAATTCTCACCTTCAAGCCATCTAAAACAGGCCATGGACTATATTTTCCCCAGAAGCTATAGTGTGTTGAATGCCAGATTATCTCAGTGTTATTAGTAATTAACAATTTCAATAAGATTTAGTGACACTTAATTCCCTTTGTTACTTCAAGGACATGGTTTCAATATTTTTAGGTTACAGACCCCAGAGAAAATTTACACGCACACACACACACACACACACACACACACACACACACAATTTTGCATATTATTCCATAGATCCTAGATCAAGAATTCCAACTTGAAAGCATCACCAAATAAATAGCCCAATCTTACAGAATCAACAGTTATTATACCATATGTTCTTTCAGTTAATTTCAATATCTGGATATTCAAGAATCAAACTGGAGTATACTTTGTAGTGATGTAGGTACATGGAGGTAAAGCCCAGTGGTACATTCTGCTTCTTTCTTGTAAAGCTCAATAATGTCCAAAGGCAAAAGTATTGCCCTAGGCATTAGATTGCCTTCTATCTGCATGTCAGACTTAATAATATTTCATGTGATATTATTTTGAGAGTTCTTTTGCCTGTTTTTTTTCTGTTTCTATACATGTCTTATTATTTTTTGAAAACCTAGACATTTTAGGTAATAACTTGAAGAAACTGAACTCTGACCTCTACAGTGGGATTGTTGCTATGTATTTATGTATTTATTTGTTTACCTACTTGCCTGGAAAGACTCTGTGAAGTCTGTGTCCTTTACAGTATGAAGCCCCTGATGTCTCTGCTCAGGTTTTATTCTTACTTCTTATTTGTTTTTTAACTGTGTCTGTCTAGGTAATGTAGTGGTGTCACCATAATTAAGTGATTGTCAACTGGGGGCAATTTTGCCATCCAACGAACATTTGGCAATGTGTGGAGACAGTTTTGCTTGTTATTTAGTGGAAAGAGTTCAGATACTTCTAAGCATCCTACAATACACAGGACATCACCCAATGCCAAAAACTAATCTGACCCCGATATTCATAATGCTGAGGTTGAGAATCCTTGGTGAAACTTAATGACCAACCAACTGTTTATCAGAGGTTATGCTTAAAAACCTTAAGCCAATAAGGCTTCAACACTTTGCTAAGGAATCTATGTGTGAATTGGGTCACACATTCAAAATACAGGTTATTTACAAGTCTGCCCTGGTTTTTACTTCAGCCATTCTCATGTCTCCTTTGTGCCTTCAAAACATCTCATTTTCTTCCAAGAAAATTTAGACAACTAGGGCCATTTCTAGTGTCTCTTAAATAAGCACATACCCCTGCATGTGTAAACAGCATTCTGAATGCAAGGTATATGTGGGAGCTTTTCAAGGCCAATTATAGTCTCATTCTGTGGATCCCTTGTTAGATTTCTGACTTTCTGTTCTGTTGCTTGCCCTAACCAGTATGCCTTCCCTGATTGTTTTCAACAATATCCATAGGCATGGGGTTTTAAGTGCTCTGTTCCAAATAATGTTAGTCCCCTTTGGCAGTAAAGCTGCTGTCTTTCTTGACTTGCCCACACTTGCAGAACGGCTACTGATAAAGCTGTAGGAAGGGGATAGAGAGTGAGAACACCCCAGACTAAACCACACCACAGATTCTCACTGTTCTTACCCAAGATCCAATAGTTTCCTTAGAATAAGTGCTTCTTTTTAAAATAAAGTTTATTATGTTTATGTAAAGTAATATACATATATATATACACACACACACATATAATGATGTGTTATATATAGGTAGTAAAATGGTTACAGTACTGAAACAAATTAACATAGTCATCATCATTAATAGTTATCTGGGTTTTTGTGGCAGGAGCAGAGAAAATCTACTGGTTTAACAAAAAGTCCTATTATAATACAATATTTATTAACTATAGCCTTCATATTGTACTTTAGATCTCTACATTTATTTATCCTTCATATCTACTGACATGTATTTTTTGAATTATATTTCCCATTTCCTTCCCTACCTTCCACTCTACTAATCATGGTAACAACTATTTTATTCTCTATCTCTGTATATTTGATATTTTTAAATTTCACATATATAAAATTATGCAACATTTTTCTTCCTGGGTTGACCTAATTCTACTTAGCATAATGTACTCCAGGTTCATTCATGTTCTAGCAAATGGCAGAATTTTTTTCTAAGTTTTATTATAGGGTGCATGCGCTCACCAGAGAGAGATAGAAAACAGGAAAGGAAGATTTAATATTAGTATCTTATACTTTTTGTGGCTATGGTAAATGGAATAACTTTATTCAATTCTATCTCGGTTTGTCCGCTGTTAGTATATAGAAATGATATTGATTTCTGTATGTTGATTTTTTTATCCTACAACTTTACTATATTCATGTATTACTTCCATTGTGTCTTCCATTTATGGATATCATTGTGTCTTCAATTTATACAATCATTTCATCTGCAAATGGAGAGAGTTTCACCTCTTCTTTTCCTATTGGAATGCCTTTCATTTTTTTTCTCTTTTCTGGTTGCGTTGGCGAGGACTTCCAGTTCTATGTTGAAAAGGAGTGGAGAAAGTGGGCATCCTTGTCTTGTACCCATTTTTAGTGGAAAAGCTTTCACCTTTTCTGCATTCAAGATGATGTTCGCTATGTGTTTTTTATAGACAACTTTTATTGTGTAGAAAAATGACCCTTCTATGGCGATTTTGCTGAGAGTCTTGATCATGAAGAAATGTATTTTATCAAATGTTTTTCCTGTACCAATCAATATGACCATATGGTTTTTATCTTTCTTCCTGTTAATATGGTGTATTACATTTATGGTTTTGCATGTGCACCCGCCAGACAGCGAGAGACAGAGAGACAGAAAGCAAGAAATCACCCCCCAGGGGGGATGGCCACGCCGCAATCCCTTCTCCTCCATTCTTCTCTGGGGATCTTGGGCACACATTCACACGCGCTCGGCGAAAGTTTAAGCCACCAGGTCCGGGACGTGAACCGCGGTCGACTACATGAGAATCCAGCGACATAGCCATTACGCTAACTGCTGGTCCCAAGCAACTGAAACAAGTTATAACAACATAGTTGTACCATTTTACACTGCCATCAACAATGTATGAGAATTGTCACTTCTCTATAGCCTTACCAATACTTATTCATTTTAGTCATTATGTTGGGGATTTCCTTGGGGTTTTAATCTGCATTTTCTTTTTTTTTTTTTTAAGTTTGCTATAGGGTGCATGTGCTCTCCAGACACACACACACACATACACACACACACACACACACACACACACACATGGGGGGAGGGGAATCATCCCCTGGGAGAATGGCCACACCATAATCCCTTCTACCCTTGGGATTTTAGGCATACGTGTACACATGCCCAGCATGATTTTCAAGCTGCTGGGTCTAGGACTCGAACCATGTAGTTTGCTATGTGAGATGTGAGATCCAGCAGCCTTAACCTACTGGCCCTTAATTTGCATTTCCTGATGACTAACAATGTTGAGCATCTTTTCATATACTTATTGGCCATCCACATATCTTCTTTTTTATTTTTGAGCTAGTTACTTAGTTTTTTTAATTGACAAAACCCATATACATTTATCATGTATGGTGTACTGTTTTGGAATATGTATGTATTGTGGAATGTCTAAAACCGATTAACATACACATACATTACTTGCATACTTTTTTTTGTGTGGTGAGAACACTTAAAGTCTATTCTTGGCATTTTTTGAGAGGTTTTTGCTATAGGGCACATGTGCTCACCAGAAAGACAGAGAGAGACAGAGAGACAAAAAGTGAGAAATCACCCCCCAATCCCTTCTCCTCCATTCTCCTCTCGGGATCTTGGACATGCATGCACATGCGCCCGGTGTGAGTTTAAGCCACCAGGTCCAGGACTCGAACCGCAGTAGACTACGTGGGAATCCAGTGATATAGCCATTACACCAACTGCTGGTCCCTATTCTTAGCAAGTTTTGACTCCTACAAGCCATGTCATTAACTATAGGCATCATGTTTAACTGTAGATTTCTTGAACTTATTCCTCCTCTCTAACTGAAATTTTTTTTTCTTTTTCTCTTTTTGGAGAGGTTTTTGCTATAGGGCGTGTGCGCTCACCAGAAAGACAGAGAGGGACAGAGAGATAGAAAGTGAGAAATCATCCCCCGGGGGAGGATGGCCACACCGCGATCCCCTCTCCTCCATTCTCCTCTCAGGATCTTGGGCTTGCGTGCACATGCGCCCGGTGTGAGTTTAAGTCACCAGGTCTGGGACTCGAACCATGGTCGACTACATGGGAGTCCAGCGACATAGCCATTATGCTAACTGCTGGTCCTTCTAACTGAAATTTTGTATCCTATCCTTTGACCCATGTCTCCCCACAACCCCTGGTAACTGCCATTCTACTCTCCACTTCTATGAGTTCAACTTTGTTAGATTCCATATGTAAGTGAGATCATGCGATATTGGTCTTTCTGTGCCTAGCTTATATATCTTAACATAATATCCTCCAGGTTCACCCATGTTGTCACAAATGACAAGATTTACTTCTTTGTAAAGGCTGAATAGTATTCCGTTGTGTATATATACTACACTTTCTTTTTCCATTGATGGACACTTAGGTCGATTCCATATCTTGGCTATTGCGACTAATGCTCCAGGGAACATGGGAGTGTGCAGGTATCGCTTCAACAAGCTGGCTTCATTTCCTTTGGCTATATTGCCAGTAGTGGGATTGCTAGATCATATGGTAGTTCTGTTTTTAGTTTTTTGAGGAGGCTCCCCACTGTTTTCCATAATGGATGTACTAATTTATGTTCCCCCAACAGTACACAAGGGTTCCTATCTCTCCCACAACCTTGACAACACCTGTTATCTTTCATCTTTTTTGAGAGTAACCATGTGTGAAGTGATAATATCTCATGGTGCTTTTAATTTGTAGTTCTCTGACCATTAACAATTTTGAGCATCTTTCTTTTTATGTGTGTGTATATATATACACACACAACCCATTGGCCATTTGTATGTCTTCCATAAGAAGTGCCTATTCAGGCCCTTTGCTCAGTTTTTGATCTGGTTATTTGTTTACTTGCTATAGAGTTGCTCAAGTTCCTTCTGTATTTTGGATATTAATCCCTTCTTAGATGTTTGGTTTGCAATTATTTCCTCCCAGTGCATGGGTTATCTCTCCACACTATTGATTGTTTCCTTGGATATGTAGAAGCTTTTTAGTTTGATGTAATCCCATTTGTCTATTTTTTGCTTTTGTCGCCTGTACTTTTTAGTTCATATCCAAAAACTCATCACTCAGACCAATGTCATGGAGCTTTCCCCCCATGTTTTTGTCTAGTATTTTTATAGTTTCAGGTCTTACATTTATGTCTTTAATCCATTTTCAGTTGATGTGTGTATATGGTGTGAGATAAGGAAGGTCTAGTTTCATTTTTCTGCATGTGGATATCCAGCTGTCCCAATACCACTTACTGTGGAGACTGTCTTTTTGCCATTGTGTGTTCTTGGCATCTTTGTCAAAAATCAGTTCACTGAGAATGTGTGAGTTTATTTCTGGGCTCTAAGTTCTTTTCTACTTGTCTATGCATCTGTTTTTATGCCAGTGTCACACTCACTGTTTTGATTACTATACATTTGTAGTAAATTTTGAAATCAGGTAGCATGATACCTCTGGCTTTGTTTTTTTTGCTCAAGATTTCTTTGGTTTTTAAGTCTTTGGTGGTTTTATGTAAAGTTTAGGGTTGTCTTCTCTATTTCTATTGATTAAGGTCATTGGAATTTTGATAGGGGTTGTATTGAATCTGTGGGTTGCTTTGGGTAATATTTTACAATTTGAATTCTTTATAAAAAGAATTGATTATTGAATTTTATGTATTATTATTTTTAAATTTGCTACAGGGCACGCACGCACACGCGTGAGAGAGAGAGAGAGAAAGGGA
Source organism: Tupaia belangeri chinensis (assembly GCF_000334495.1). Classification (NCBI taxonomy): domain Eukaryota; kingdom Metazoa; phylum Chordata; class Mammalia; order Scandentia; family Tupaiidae; genus Tupaia; species Tupaia belangeri. The sequence continues at coordinate 18,938 of NW_006204560.1, forward strand.
AAGTGAGAAAGTAAGTCGTAAGTCACCAGGTCTGAGACTCGAACCGTGGTCAAACATGTGGGAGTCTGGTGCCGTAATCACCATCCCACCTGCTGGCCCCTACAATTTTGTGTTTTCATACTTAAACAATATCCATTCTTCCAACCCATGACCATGAGATATTGTCTATTTGTGTCTACTTCAGTTTCTCTCATTGATGCTTTATAATTTTCAGGGCACAGGTCTTTCACTTCCTCGGTTACATTTTTCCCAAGTATTTTACTTTTCTGTAGCTATTGTTAATGGGACTTTTTTTCTTGGTTTCCTTTCTTTCTTTCTTATTTATTTAATTTGGTGGTCTATTGTCAGCACATAGAAACTACTGATTTTGTATGTTCATTTTGCATCCTGCAAGTTGCTGAATTTCTTTACTAGTCCCACAGTTTTTTGATGGTGTCATTAGGGTTTTCTTTAAATATTGATCATGTTGTCTGCAATAGGGAACAATTCCTTTCCAATATGGATGCCTTGTATTTCTTTCTCTTGCTTAATTGTTTTAGGACTTCTGTTCTCTTGCTAGGACTTCTGATACTGTTAAATAGAAGTGATGAGAGTGGGTATCCTTGTCTTATTCCTAACCTTAGAGGAAAAGATTTCAACTTTTCAAACAAAGATTCTTTGTTATTTATACAGCATACATATCCTTTGTTGTGCTGAGGTGCATTCCTTCTAACCTAATTTGTTGAGAGTTATTATCATGAAAGATGTTGAATTGTGTCAGATGCTTTTCTTGCATCTATTAAGATGCTCATATATTGGGTTGTTAGGCAAGTCATGAGGTAATTTTTTCTATGCAAAAATGCATCGTGACTTTTTTAACAACCCAATAGTTTTTGGACTATATTCCACTAATGTACTTTGCAGTTATTGATATGTATATGTTGAACCACCCTTGTATCCCAAGGACAAATCCCACTTGATCATGCGATTTGATCATGATCAATCCCAAAAATCCTTTCAATATGCTGTTGAATCTGGTTTGCTAGTATCTTATTGAGGATTTTTTTACATCTATGGTCATGGGGATAGTGGTCTGTACTTCACTTTTCTTTTTCTTTCTTTCTTTCTCTTTCTTTCTCTTTCTTTCTTTCTTTCTTTCTTTCTTTTTTTTTTTTTTTGAGAGCAGTTTTTTTTTTTGGGGGTTTGCTTGCCAGAGAGACAGAGAGAGAAACAGAGAGGTAGAAGGCAAAAAATCAACCCCCAGGGGGATGGTCACACGACAATCCCTTCTCCTCCATTCTTCCCTTGGGAGTGCACTCATGCACATGCTCCCGGCATGAGTTTTAAGCTGTTAGGTCTGGGACTTGAACCACAGTCAACTATGTGGGAGTCCAGCAACGTAACCATTACACCATCTGCTGGTCCCCTGCCTGTACTTTTCTATTTATTTTTCTTGTAGTGTCCTTGTCTGGCATCAGTATGAGGATAATGCTGACTTTGCAAAATGAGTTTGGAAGTATTCCCTTCTTTTAAATTATCTGGAAGACTCTGAGAAGGATTGTTACTAGTTCTTTATTTTTTAGAGTTAGCTTATTTATTTATTTATTTTAATTTTACCGGGGTGGGAGAGAGAGCAGAGGGGAAGAAGAGAGAGAGAGAGAGCCACCAGACTTGGGACTTGAACCATGGTCAGCCAGGTGGGAGTCCAGTGCCCTTAACCACTACACCACTTGCTGGCCCCACTAGTTCTTTTTTAAATGTTTGGTACAATTCAGCAGTGAAGCCATCAGGTCCTGGGCTTTTCTTTGAAAGAAGTTTTTTTATCACTGATTTAATCTCCTTACTCATTATTGGTCTGTTTAGAATTTCTATGTCTTCATGATTCAGTCTTGGTAGGTTGTATATGTCTAGGAATTTACCCATTTCTTTGAGGTTATCCGATTTGTTGGCATGTAATTGCTCATAATAGTCTCTTAAGATGTGTTGTATTTCTGTGGTATGAGTTGTAATAGCTCCTCTTTCATTTATGATTGTATTTGTTCAAGTCATCTCCCTTTTCTTTCCTTCATTAGTCTAGCTAAAAGTTTGCCTATTTTGTTAATCTTTTCCGAAAGCCAATGCTTTAGTTTTGTTGATCTTTTCTGTTGTCCACCACCACAACCCTCTCCCCAACACCTCTCTCTTTCACTTATTTCTGCTCTGATCTTTACTGTTTCCTACGTTCTGCTGACTTTGGACTTAGTTTGTTCTTGTTTTTCTAGTTCCTTTGGTTATTTATTTCGGATCTTTCTTCTTTCCTTGATGTAGGCATTTATTGCTATACATTTCCCTCTTAGAACTGCTTTTGTTATATCCCATAACTTTTGGTATGTTGTGCTTCAATTTTCCTTTGTCTCAAGATATTTTTACAGTTTCCCTTTAAATTTCTTCACTGAGCCATTGGTGGATCAGGAGTATGTTGTTTAACTTCCATGAAATTATGAATTTTCTGGCATTCTTCCTGTTACTAACTTCTAGTTTCCACCATTGTGGTTGGAAAAAGATACTTGATGTGACTTTAATCTTCTTAGATTTTTCTAAGACATGTTTTGTGGCCTAAAATATGACCTATCCTGGATAATGTTCTACGTGCATTTGAGAAGAATACATATTCTGCTGATGGAATGTCTTGCAGGTCCAGTCAGTCCAGTCTGGCATTTCCTTACTGATTGTCTGTCTGGATGATCTATCCACTTTTGAAAGTGGAGTATTAAATCCCCTGACTATGAGTGTATTACACTCTGTCTATCTTATCTTATCTATTAATATTTGTTTTATATACTTAGGTGCTCCAATGTTGGGTGAGAATATATTTATAATTGTCATATCCTCTTATAAATTGACCCCTTTATCATTGTATAATGACCTTCTTTGTCACATTTTTACAGTTCTTGATGTGAAGTTTATTTTATCTAATATAACTACTCCAGTTCTTTTTTAGTTTTCACTTGCAGGGAATATCTTTTTTCACTCCTTTACTTTCCAGTCTATGTGTGTCTCTAAAAGTGAAGTGAGTCTCTTGGAGAATGAATTAGGGAGAGAGTCACCCTTTTGGATCTTTATAAATAACTTGAGCAGAATGGGGGTTAACTCTTCTTTGAAAGTTTTGTAGAATTCAGAGGTGAACCCATCAGGGCCAGGGCTTTTCGTTGTTATGAGGTTATTTATTACTGATTCAATCTCCTGCCTTGTTATGGGCCTATTCAGACTTTCTATATCCTCCTGTCTCAATCTAGGTAGATGATATGTGTCCAGAAATTTGCCCATCTCATCCAGATTGTCTTGTTTCTTGGCATATAGTTGTTCATTGTATCTTCTAATGATGTTTTATATTTCTACAATGTCTGTGGTATTTGGCCTGCTTCATTACAGATTTGACTTACCTGGTTCCTTTCTCTCTCCTTCTTAATAAGTCTCGCTAGTGGTGTATCAATTTTATTGATCTTTTCAAAGAATCAGCCTTTACTTTCATTCATTTTCTGTATAGTTTGTTTATTTTCTATTTCATTTATTTCTGCTCATATCTTTATTATTTCCTTTCTCCTGGAGTTTTTGTTTTGTTTTGGTTTTGGTTTTTTTTGGAATTTTCACTGTTGCTTTTCCAATTCTCTGAGGCACGATGTGAGGTGATCCATTTGCCTTCTTTCCGTCTTCTTCTTATGTGCATTAATTGCTGTGAACTTCCCTCTTATGACTGCTTTAGCAGTGTCCCAAAGATTATGGAAACTCGTGTCCTCATTGTCATTGGCCTCCATGAATCTTTTGCTTTCCGTCTTTATTTCTTCGGTAGTAGTGGCGACATTCAGGAGTAGGTTATTTAGTTCCCATGGATTCAGGTATTTGAGGATTTCTCTTGAAATTAAAGTCAAGTTTAATGCCATCATGGTCGGAGAAGACGCTGGATATAGTTTCTACGCCTTTGAATCTGTAGAGGCTTGGTTTGTGCCCTATGATGTGGTCAGTCTTTGAAAAGGTTCCATGTGGGGGCGAGAAAAAAGTTTATCTCGTGGTTTTTGGATGGAAAGTTCTACAGATGTCTGTTAAGTCCATTTGATTTGTGATATCGTTTAGATCCTTTATTTCCTTACCTATTTTTTGTCTGGATGGTCTTTCCAGAGGGGATAGTGCGGTGTTGAGGTCTCCAACAATTAGTGTGTTGCAGTCTATCTCCCCTTTTAGATCTAACAGTCTTTCCTTCACATATTTGGGTGCTCCTGTGTTAGGTGCACAGATACTTATAAGTTATATCTTCCTGATCGATTGACCCTTTTACTGCAATGTAGTGCCCTCCTTTGTCTCTTTGAACAGTTTTTGTTTTAAAGCCTATTTTGTCAGAAATTACTATCGCGACTCCAGCTCTTTTTTGGTTCTCATTTGTATGGAAAAACTTTTTCCAACCCTTCACTTTCAGTCTATGTATGTCTTTATCCACGAAGTGGGTTTCCTGTAGGCAACATACAGAGGATTTCTGGTTTTTTTATCCATTCAGCCAGTCTGTGTCTCTTGATTGGAGAATTTAAACCATTAACATTCAACGTTATTATTGATGTTACCGGACCTGTGCCGACATTTAAGTTGGCCATTGTCTTGGTTGCCTTTTATTCCTTTGTTTCTGTCTGTTAGCTCTTTAGTTTTCCTGGAACAGTACTTTCTTCAGGGTTTCTTGAAGAGCTGGTCTGTTGCTGGCAAATTCTTTCAGGTCTTGTTTGTCTGAGAAGATTTTAATCTTTTCTTCCCATATGAAGGTTAATCTTGCAGGATACAATAATCTTGGTTGAAATTGTTTCTCTCTTAACATTTTCAATACATCTTCGCATTCTTTCTTTGCTTGCATTGTTTCCGTTGAGAAGTCCGGTGTTAGCCTGATGGGATGAACTTTGTACGTCACTTGTCATTTCTCTCTTTCCAGTTTTTAGTATCTTGTCTTTATCTGTGGTCTTTGCCAGTCTGGCTAAGATGTCCCTTGGGGAAAATCTTCTTGGGTTGTTTCTATTTGGGGTCCTTTGTATTTCTTGGGTCTGGATGTTTGAGTGCCTCTCTCGATTTGGGAAATCTTTCAGGATTTTATGGAATAGATTTTGCATGCCCTTGTTTCTTCACCTTGTGGGATACCAATGACTCAGATGCTAGGGCGTCTAATGGAATCTAGTATTTCTCGTATATTATCCTCTTGATTTTTTGTTATTTTCTCTATCTTTTTGGTGGTTTTCTCTAGGTCTGAGGTTTTACCTTCTATGTCAGAGATTCAATCTTCAGCATGCTCTAATCGACTTTTAATACTTTCGAGAGAGTTTTTGATTTCCTGTATTACAGACTTCACCTCTAATAGTTTCATCTGATTCTTTCTTAGCATGTCCATTTCTTCTTTCATATCGTGGAAGGACTTCCTAATCTCCTGTAGTTCCTTGTCTCTCCTCTGTTCCAACTCATAGATTTTGGTCACCATGAAGGTTTTACCTTCTATGTCAGAGATTCAATCTTCAGCATGCTCTAATCGACTTTTAATACTTTCGAGAGAGTTTTTGATTTCCTGTATTACAGACTTCACCTCTAATAGTTTCATCTGATTCTTTCTTAGCATGTCCATTTCTTCTTTCATATCGTGGAAGGACTTCCTAATCTCCTGTAGTTCCTTGTCTCTCCTCTGTTCCAACTCATAGATTTTGGTCACCATGAATGTTCTAAATTCTCTCTCTGACATTTTGGTAACTTCCTCTGTTTTTTCAAGAAAGGGCAGCAAGTCACTGTGTTCTTTTGATGGAGACATATTTCCTGGTTTATTCATACCTGAGGCTCTTCTACTTCTAGCCATTGGGAGATGTATTCACTTTGGAATACCTTTTAGGAGAATGTTTTTTCAACTAGGAGCAAGTGTTTTTTCCTTTTGCTGTGGACTCATGAGTGCAGAAGTCTCTCTTCTGTTGTGTTTAGCAATGTGGTCCAAGGAGGAGTATCCTATGCAGGTTTCTGAAGAGCGGATCTCCTTTTTCACAGGTGGTTCAGTAAACGGGAGGACCCCAGGGAGTCTTAGAATACTAGGGTATTTCAGAACTGTGCTTCTAGGCCGTGATTCTAGGCCTATCTATTCCATCCGGGAGGGTCGAGGAAGAGGAAGAGAGAGCCAAATAAGAGGGAAGAAAGTAAGAAGGAGAATAAAGTAATTTTGCCAGGGGTCTGTAGATGGAAGTGGGGTCTGCTGTACAGCTGGGGTCGGTCTTGTGTGGTAAGAAGTGTGGAATTAGCAAATGAAAGGGGAAGAGAAGGAACAAAAAAAAGGCCTACCTGGCTGACAGAGATGGGGAAGGTCTCTGGGCTTGCGGGTGCCAGAGCTGGAGCTGGGGCAGGGGGCTCTGCCTCAGTGTCCCTTAGGCGAGGGGTCTGGAGATGGAAGTCCATTTAAATATAAATAATGAATATTGGATTCCCTGTGCCCTGGGGCAAATCGCAAGGCCTTATCATTGTTTCTCTTATCTCTAAAGATAATAATAGCTGTACTACTTACCTCATAAGGTTATCAGAGGGTTAATGAGACTGTACATGAAAACAGTTGTAAACTGTTAATCTCTATCTGAAGTCAAGAGATTACAGTTATGGTCCATAAAAAATTGGCCTTATGAGCAAGCATAGGTTAAGAACTAGATTGTTTTTCTGCTCTCTCGTACAAACAATGAGTTCAAGAGTTAGGAAAACCTGATTTCAAAACCTCTCTGCTACTTATAAACTCTGTGGCAGGTTTAACCTAAGTTTCTGTTGTCTTACATGTAATAACACCTTCCCTTTTGGGATGATGAAGGGAGTAAACAAAATGATATCTGTGCAAGTGCCTAACAAGTGACAATGGGCACCAAGACTATATTTTCTCACCCTAGTCTCCCTCTAGGCATGACTCCTTGAAGCCTTGGAGGAAAGACTATTACATTATTTTGTTTAATTCTCACAGTATACCTGTGAGATCAGCTAAGAAGGTATTATTATGCCCATTTCATATACAAGAAAATTAAGAATATTGGCTCTGATTGTGCTAAGTACTATCTAAACGCTAATTAATTCCGCCGGGAGTCCCAGAAGGGCACTGTTGGATGCTTATTTCTGTTTGGAAAGAATATCTTTGGCAGTGTCTACTAAAGCTGAGCCTATGCATACCTTGTGCCCCCAAAGTTCCATTCTTAAATTTATATGAAACAGAAATGAATATGTATGTTCACCCGAAGACATGTAATCATTACAAACTGGAAGCTGTTCAGATGTCCATCAACAGTAGAATGGATAAATAAATTGTAGTGTGCTCATACAGTCAAATTCTGTACAACACCAAGGACGGGTAAAGTACTGCTAAACAATGATGGATCTTCTAAACATAATATTAAATGAAAAAAAAAAAAAAAAGAGCACACACCATATGATTCCATTTATATAAAGTTTTATATAAACAGGCAAAACTAATCTCTCATGATAGAAGACAGGATGGTTTTTTGTTTTTTTTTCGAGAGTTTTTTTCTATGGGGCCCGTGCTCTCGCTGGAGAGACAGAGAGAGACAGAAAGTGAGAAATCGCCCCCCTGGAGGAGATGTAGGATGGCCATGCCACAAGCGCTTCTCCTCCATTCTCCTCTTGGGATTTTGGGCACACACACACACACATGCCCAGCATGAGTTTTAAGCCGCCGGGACAAGGACTCGAGCCACGGTTGTCTATGTGGGAGTCCAGTGATGTAACCATTACGCCACCAGGTGGTCCCAAAGTCAGGTATTTACCCTTGGGTTACAGGAGGGGTGTGACGGGAAAGGGCATGAGGGAGAGTTCTGGGGTTCTGGTAATGATCTATTTATTGGTCTAGGTGCCAGTAGTATGGATGGGAGCAGATCATGAAAATCCGCCGAGGTTATGATTTATGTACTTCTCAGTATACATACTATACTTCAGCAAAAAGTTGGTTTGCCTCACATAAAAACAGAAGTGCATTGTCTTAGCTAAGGCTTTTCAAAGGTTTCCCAGGGTATTCAGAATCAAGTCCAAAGTCTTTACCATGGCTTGCATGGCTATATGTGATCTGGCTACCTCCTCCACTTCATTTCTTGCACTATTATTTCCCTTGCTTACTCAGCTCTAGCCACATGGCCTTCCTGCTGTCCGTCAAACACAATAAAACTCCTTTCCATGCTGGAACTTCGTACTTGCTGTTCCCTCTGGCTGGAATCAGCTTGTCACATTGCTGATTTTGTTTTGTTTTGTTCTGTTTTGTTTTGTTTCACTAGAGGGCAAGTGTGCTCACTGGAGAGAGAGGGAAAGAAAAAGAGAGAGAGAGAGAAAGTGAGAACACATCTCCCCCACCCCCCAGGAGAAGGGAATGGCCATGTTGCAATCCTTTCTCTGTTCTCCTCTTGGGATTTTGGGCACACACACACATGCCTGGTGTGTTTTATAAACCACCAGATGCGGGACTCGGACCACCAGTCAGCCATGTGGGATCCAGCCGCTTTAACCACCATGCCACTGACTGGACCATACATTGCCAGGGTGTGTGTTTGTTTGTTTGTTTGTTTAATCATATAGGTGTCACTTTTCCAAAAAGCCCTTCACTCAACGCTCCATCTAAAATAGAGCTGCCAGTCACTCATCACAACACATGATTTTTCTCCTCATAGCATCTATAACTAGCTGAAGTGGCTTGTTTATATATTTATTTCTTGTTTGTCATCTATCCCCCTTGATAGAATGTAAACTCCCTGAAAGCTGAGATCACATCTTCTTATTGTATCTTTAATGCCTGGTGGGGTCCCTAGCACATGTGCTCCTGTATGTGCTAGGGTTGAATGAATGAAGGGAGATCCCTGTGTGAACTGTCCAATAGGCTATCCCTGGGATTTCTCCCACAAAAGGAGACACTTGAGAAGTTATAGGCCAACCTGTTATGAAGAAAATTTTGTTAGTCCGATCTCTTGCCCACCTCAGCTTGGCGAGGAAAAAGTTCAGATCTTTTCCCAGTGCTTCCATGAATTTTGGCCAATACGGACTTATTCCATGGAATGTATTTTACATAAAATAATCATATCCTAAGATCAGAGAAACCAACTGCAACCTAACATACCTCCTACCCCCAGTTTCTCCAAAGAAAAACAAAATATTGGTCAACAGGCAGTGGAGGTCCTCTCTCCAGTCCTATATTCCTGAGAGAATGTTGACTTATTATCACTTCATCTCTGGGGCAAGTAGTGAACATAGGGAAAGTCTTATATGAATTTATTCAATAAATGACGTATGTCTTTAACATATGTTTGATGATCTTTCTTTGTCATGATTCCATGTTAGGTACAACAACTATGACCCGGCTGTCATCAATACTGTTCCTTATGATGTTGTCCGTTGTTGGTGCACAGCATACCGGACTCTAGCAATAGAGTCGAGGAGACCTGAGGATGAGTTCTAGGTCAAACTAAAGCCTGGGAAGGTGGGTCTTAAACTCTAAAGATGTCATATAAGCTTGTTATACAGAAGCAGTGAAGACCAGGTATATTTAATATGCGAGTCACAATGTTGTAAAGGAAAAATAGAAAAGAGTCCTGAGTGTTGGCCTTGATCCTACTACTTGCTCACTGAATGACCTGGAAGTAGGCCTCACCCCATTTCTAGGCATCAACAACTCTTATTTGTGTGAGCCAGGAAGGAAATTGAACTAGATCCCTAAGGGTTCTTTGAGCTTTATGATTCCATTTATTTTTGTCTTGATATTTCCTCTGGATTAAGAGAAACTTCAGTTAAGCATAAAACATCATGAAATAGTTCAAACCTTTGAAAAGGTATAGACTAAGAGTCAAGGAGAAATAAAAGAAAAATAAAGAAACAGGTTACCTGATTTGCTTTGATAAAATAAAAATCACCAAGAAACATAAGCTCCTCAAGTGCAAGGCCTGCTCTTTGCCATTGTCTTTGTAACTTGTAGCCTACTACATAACTTAGTTTCCAAAAATCTCTTAATTTCTAAAGAAAAATACCTCACCGAACGTAACCAGAGAACAGCCTAAAACTTTTTTTTTCTATCTCTTTTGATTCAGGGTTGCTTTGTTTTACCCTTGTTCTGATGGTGTTTCCTCTCTTTCTTTTTGCTCATTCACAGGTCTTATTGATAGATAACTGGGGAGTCCTTCACAGCAGGGAATTCTTCATTGGCTACCGCCAACTGTGTGGCTGCTATTTAACAAGACATAATGTATTAAACACTGCTCAGCTCTTGGGGCTTCAGGCTTAACAATGACAGCATTGGGATTACAAATACACCTGTTATCCTGGCTACCAGAATTTCACATGAGGAGAATAATATTGTGTCAAAACCTTGGGGCCAGCAGGTGGCGTGGTAGTTAAGGCGTTGGAATTCCCACATGGCCCACTGTGGTTCAAGTCCCGACCTGGCGGCTTTCTCTCTCTCTCTCTCTCTCTCTCTCCTCTCTCTCTCATCTTTCTCTGTCAAAACTCATGTGAAAAAAATCATAAATAAATAAATAAATTCTTTAAAAAGAATACATTATGTCAAAACCTAGTTCAGATGGTTTCTGTACCCTATCTTGTGGGAGGCTGCGCACCAGCGAATATCGCCAGTTTCTCAGAAAGCAAACAATTACACAATGCCAAAGGCCATGATTGGCTCCCCTTCAAAAACCTCACCTTCAGAACCATACTCTGATTGGCTACTTCCCATAAAGGCCACAATTGGTTCCCTTCAAAAAACCTGACCTTTGAAACCATACTCTGATTGGCCGCTTCCCATAGCAAATTGGTGAGCTTAGAATCCCTCAGATTTGCATAATCTGGCACCTCATGATTGGTTCACAGAAGCAACCAATCATAACTCACCTTTTACAATCCTTCATTCAACCAATCACGGCCCACCAGCGTGTATATAACCACGATGCCTGGCCCACAGTAGCCAGACGACCAGGAAGACGACGACGACCCTGGAGAGCCTGAAGAGCTGAAACACCGCACAGTCTCCAGATGACCCTGAAGAGCTGTAACACTACACTGTCTCCGGACGACCCCGGAGAGCTGTGACACTGCGTCGTCTCCGTGCTGCTCACAATAGACGACGTGACCCTGAAGAGTTGTAACACTGCGTCATCTCCATGCTGTACCGTGCTGCCCACAATAAACAGACGACACTGAAGACACTGTGTCATCTCCGTGCTATAACACTATGCCGCTTGTCCCGGCTCTCACTCCTTCACTCAGGAAACCTGTTCAACTGTCCCCCCGGGTCGGGACACTATCTCACAAAACAGAAGATGCTCCTTTCTCTAGAAAGGAAACCGTGATAGAGAGAGGGGGGAGCCTCAGATGTCAGCCATCTAGTGTGGTAGCTCTTCCTCAAGTTATAGCATGGACCCACTTGGTTTTATAAACCTTTTCACATAGTTTTTGTCAATCTGCCTCAGTAACATAATCTCCATATTGATAGGAAAGCAATAATAGCCACTGGGTAAAAACGCATTCCAACCGGATCACTTAGAAAAAGGCATTCTAGAAATAACAACATCCTGATAAAGCAGAAATTTGCAAAATGTTGGGTCTTAGGACACTTAAACACCCATAAAAGTTAATAAAGATCCCAAATACTTCTTGAGTGTGGGTTATATCTATTGGTCCTAGTTATATCAGGTATTAACACTGATAAATGTTTAAATAAAGAAATAAATGTTTAAAACTCAAGAACACAGAAGCACACATCCCTCTGCTATCAGAGAGATGACATCATCACATGTCATGAAGCCTCTGGAAAAGGATATCTATGGATACTCTTTAGATAATGAGAGAGAGAAAAAAGTAAATATCACCTTAGTGCTATTATACAGACAGTTTTAAACCCACAGATTCACTAAAAGGGTCTCACAGACCATCTCCCACCCCACCACTGTGTTCAGACCCTACTTTGAGATCCAATGGGCTGGAAAGTACCCCACAACAGTCCTTTACATAGGCCTATGGATTAAAGGGTTTAGCTGACATCACAGATTTTTCTCTATAGCCTCCTGGAACTCCAGACATTGTAAGAATTTCTTGGCACCTCTAACCTAGTGATACAGTGGGAACTGAACACAAATATAGTGTTTTATTTTCTGAGAAGGGTTATGTCTATCCAGATCACCCCTCAAAGGGTTAAATTAGGAGGTTAAAACAGCTCTGGTGAAATGAATCCATCAGTTTGGTAATTCTGTGACACATAATTGCAGAAAGTTTTTAGAGATTTCTGAGGTTCCATGTAATTCTTCACACACACACACACACACACACACACACACACACACCACAGTATGAAGGGTTACTCAGTGAGATTGTTCAGGGAACGCACCATGATAGACAATGTGCCTCCAGAGAACTGTAGATTATCCAAACTTGTATTTTGGCAATTTGATGGCCTTAGGATGTAATGTGCTTTCCTCCAGTCCTGCTGAGGATCCTTTTTCTTCTTTTTATCCTCTCTTAAAATATGTTACATGTTAATTGCCAATATTTGATTAGGTCACATTTAATACCTTCTTTTATTTTTTAAATGACTTCTTTTATGTGTGAAGAGGGAGAGAGTGAGAGAGAAAGAGAGAGAGAGAGAGAGAGAAAGGTGTGGATATTTGGGGGAGGGTTCTTTTTTTATTTTTTCTAGGTTTCATTGAAAGTGAAGCTGTACAATAACAACATTGACCGTGATGAAATGAAGAAAGAGAATCTAGGCTAGGATGCACACTAGTGAAAAAAAAAAAATCATTATTACTGAAGATAGGAGTCACGAAACCAAGAAAAGACTGATTTTTCTTGGCTTTTCTCTATTCTGACACAGAATGGTGTATAATCTGATGTTTTCAGGGAGTTCCTTGGTCACATTTGGTAGTTCATGTATTATTTTATTAACTCATGTATTTATGTGTTATTTTATTAACTCATCCAATGTCCCAAAAATCTATTCTCAACACATTTCTTCATTTTATTTGTACTATATAGAAATCTCTAGGAGTCTTCCATGCACCTTAAGTCAAAGAATTGATAAGTTCAGGTCTTAATGGGTATACTCTAGCATATAGTCTTTTCTCTACACACTCCTAAATTATAACACTATTAGTCCTCATCAGGATATTTACCTTTGTCGAGATTTTGCACAAAGTAACTTTGAGGATTACTCTACATATGAGGTCAGGATTGATTTATAACAAGCAAAGGGCATATTCATGACCCTGAAAAGATCATGACAAAAAAAAAAAAGAAAAAGAAAAAGAAAGAATGAAAAAGAAAAAGAAACGAAGAAAGAAAGAGAAAAAGAAAATCAGACTGATGTGTCATTGCCTGGTAGTTAAGGAGCTGGATTGCACGTGGTGGCCAACTATGCAGTATAAATCCCAGACCTTGGCTTGAAAATCACACCGGGCACATGTATGTGCATGTCCAAAATCCCAACTCGGTGGAGATATGGAGAAGAAGGGACTGTGTCATGACCACGCCCCATGGTGTGTGGATCTTTTCTCCCTTCCCCCTTCTCTCTGCCTTACACTCTTGTCCTTCTGCCTCGAGTGAGCACAGGTGCCCTCTGGAAATTTTTGAAAAAATCAATTTTCCCCCTTATGGAAGGCTCCCCCTCCTTTCCTTTTTTTCTCTCACGGGACCTTGATTCATTAATTATGTCACCCTCCTTTTCCTAAATTTTCAGTCAATCCTCCTCAATGATGTACTTCCTTCAGAGGAAGCAAGAGGGAAGGGAATTATTTGCGTGCTGATCAGGGTGCATTAAAAAACTTTCCATGTGAGATATTTCTTTATTTACATTTCTTCCAAGTGTCCCTGAGCATATAGGCATAGGTCTATGTCTACCAAGCTCACCGTAGAGTCACTTCTACCTTTTGCTACAGTGGGATGGGATCAGTAGGGTCAGGATCACAGTACCTAACACAGTGCATTATTATAAATAGTAGTTTCATAATACAGACTTTTTGGAAGAATAATGAATGAGTCCTTCTCAGACAAACTCACCAGAAATTATCACATTCTCTGCACGTATGTCCTTTTGTGTCTGACGGTTAACTGGCACTAAATTTTGTTTATATCCAGAGTGATCAACCATCCCAGTGTACTCAGGACTGAGAGATTTCCTGGACTGCAGAACTTTCCGTTTTAAAACTTGGGAAAGTCTCACTTGAACCAGGAGTGTTGGTTGGCCACCCTACTTTTGTGCTGCTCCTTATGGATTCTCCTTTAGTTTTCATGACTGGTTCCCATTTCTTTCGAAGTGTTTGTAGATCACAGACTGTATAGACCTTGATGAAAAGGGGGGGGGGAGAAAAAAAGAAAAAGAAATGGTGATGTTTTGTGGTGGTTCCCAAAAGTAGGGGCCCCAGACCAGTAGCATTAACATAATTTGGGAACTTCTTAGAAATAAATGCACATGTTCAGGTCCTACCCTACACATACTAAATCAGAAACTATGGGTATGAAGACCAGAAGCTTGCTTTAGCAAACCCTCCAGGGGATTCTGATGCTCACCAAGGCGTGAGAGCCACTGAAGAGAAGAGCCCTGTGGCTGAGTTTTAAGCCCAGTTCTGGCACTGACTAACTAAATGACTTTCAGGCATGTCCTTCTCCTATTTTGGGCTTCTGATTGCTCTTCTATGAAATGAAATCCTTGGATCCTATTGGCAGCATCTAGAGGCTCTGCCACTCTGTAGTTGTGCACCTTTGGTTATTCTGTTTGACTTACTTTGTGTGTGCTATAGGGAGCATGCACTTGCTGGAGAGAGATGGGTGGTGGTGGGTAGTGAGAAGACACCCTGCTCTGGGGTAGGGGTGGGGTGGCCATGCCACAATCCCTTCTCCTACGTTCTCCTCTTGGAATTTTGGGCACACACACAGAGGCACACACACACGCCTGGTGTGTTTTTCAAGCCACTGGGTCCAGGATCAGAACCATGCTGTCGGCCACATGGGATATAGTCGCCTTAACCACCATGCCACTGGCTGGTCACTGTTTGCCTTTTCATTGCTGAGGTTTTCTCATATGGGTGCAGTAAAGAAAACATTCACCTCACGGGGTTTTCTAGCAATTTTGTGATTATTAAATAAGCTATTTGCAGCAATATTGATGACCCATAATGATAGCTAACTCTTACATAGTGCCTTCTATGTGCTGGGCACTGTTCTAAGTGCTTTTAATTCCAACAAAAACCCTATCCCTGTTTTACAAATGGAAAAATAGAGTCAAGGAGAGATTAAGTGGCTTGCCCAAGGTCAGTTGACTAAATTTAAAGTGTCAGATTTTGGATTAGAACTCCAAAAATCTAGACCCAGAGACAATGCTTTTAACCAGTATGTCATGTTGCTTGACGCCTGTTAAGTCCCTCACCCTTTCCACACTTACACAGTCTGGCTGACCATTTGTAGACAGTAATTAGCATTTTCACTTTCACAGTCCATCCAAGATAGTAAAAGAGCCATGATAATATCTAGATTCATTTTGCAAACCGTTTGCAACATTAAAAAAGGAAAAAAAAAAAACTAAGAAAGTGCTTTTTGAGCTGGCCCCATGTCCTGGTGGTTAGGAGAGCCAGTCTGAGGGTTTATGGACGAGAAGTTGGTTTGGGGTTTTAGCGGTCCAGAGTTTGAGAGCTGAAGGAGCAGAATGGTCAGGGAAGAGGTCAGAGTGCCTGATGAGATGAGCTGAGTCTGGAGAGTTTTAAGGAGAGTGGCTTGGTAACAAAGGTGTGCAAGTTGTATGAAACAGGCAGGCAGACACCCATGTGCATGATGATGTACAGTTAAGGTGGAACGCATACTTCCACATCTAACTTTACCACTTCTCCACTCCTCACCCCCCCCACACACACACACTGAAACCACTATAAAATTATTTTTGAAAGGATTGGGGGACCAGCAGTTGGCGTAATGGCTATGTCGCTGAACTGCCACGTAGTCAACCGTGGTTCGAGTCCCGGACCCGGTGGCGTAAACTCACACCGGGCGTGTGTGCATGTGCGCCCAAGATCCCAAGAGGAGAATGGAGGAGAAGGGATTGTGGCGTGGTCATCCCCCCTGGGGGTGATTTCTCGCTTTCTGTCTCTCTGTCTCTCTCTGTCTTTCTGGCGAGTGCATGCGCCCTATAGCAAAAACCTCTCAAAAAAAAAAAAAAGGGATTGGAAGGACATAATTTGGGGTTGGGGGAAGGTTGGAAGAATAGGAAAGGAGGCATCAACTAAATTTTGGATGCTGATGAGTAGCAATTGACCTAGCAGATTTAAGAGACCTGAAAATTAGGCATCCTAAGACCTTAGCGGGAAAACAAAACCAAAAAAATAGATTTACTCCACCCCCTACTCCTAAGAATCTTTAAAGGCTGCAACAGGTAGCTCTAGAAGTGAAAGTGAATAGGGGGTACGCAACAAAAACAATGAAGGCTGTTTGAAACTGTTTAAGATGTAGTTTTTGTGGGTCAGCCCTGTAGCCTACTGGTTAAGGAAGCTGGATCCCATATGGCTGACCGTAGTTCAAATCCCAGCCCTAGGGGATTGAAAAACACACTGAGTGCATGTGTGTGCATGCCCAAAATCCCACCAGGAGGGAGAGATGGAGGAGAAGTGATTGCAGCATGACCATACCCTGTTGAGGAGTGCTCTCTCCCTCTCTGCTTCTGTTTCTCTGTCTCTCTCTGCCCTCTCTGTCTCTCTCTCCCTCTCAGCACATATGCCCTCTGGTAATTTAAACAAATAGAAGAGGAAGTAGATTGATTCGTAAATCCCTCCTACAGTTAATGCTAGTGAAGAGCTGATCCTTCCCTTCCCTGATGAAAGACTGGAGTGTTCTTCCCTGGAGAGAGTAAGGCAGAGGGCCTCTGGACTGGGAGTTCCCAAACCCGGTCAAGAGCTTGGATCCTATATTGAAAGCAGGAGGGTTATATGGAGGTTTACATCCACTTTTCAGATACCAGAATCATGAGCCAGATAGACTTCTATTTTTCATAGGTCACCAAGTCTCAGGTATTTCTGTTTAACAACACAATAACACGCAAAGACAAGCAGTAACACGACACTCCATGATGATGAAGCCACATAGGAAGGTCCCAGGTTTGCATCCTGAGGTCTCCCTGTACATGCAGGGTGTGTGCAAGTGTCCATGATCCTAGCTGGCTGTGGCTGGGGATGGGTCATAGTGTGAAGAGCTCACTGGGGATGCCTCCTCCACCCGCCTCCCGGAAGAAATAAGTAAAATAAAATAAACTGGTCAGAACACATGGTCTGAACCCAAATTATGATTAGGAGAAAAAGTGAACAGAGCCTCGAGGACCTGTGGAAATATGACAAAAGAGCTAACATTTGTGTCATCAGAATGCCAGAAAGAAAGGAGAAAGAGGGTAGGCCTGAAAAGTATTCAAAGAAATACTAGCTAAAAAGTGTCTACATGTGGCAAAAGACAAAAAACCTATAGTTGTAAGAAGCTGAGTGAACCATAACAGAATAATTTTCAAGAAATCCACATCATGCTCTTCCTCAGCCAGTGAGCAACAAGGAATGGACATGTTCAGCCCGAGCACTGAGATCATGAAGCCCAACGATGAGAAGTCAGACAAGTTCGAGTCGGAGTAGAACTTGGACTTCAAGGCTCAGCTCAGCGAGCTGAATATCATGGCAGCCAAGAAAATTGAAGTTGGTGGTGGTTGGAGAGCTATCATAATCTTTGTTCTTGTTCTTCAACTGAAGTCTTTTCAGAAAATCCAGGTATGTCTAGTATATGAATGGGAGAAAAATTTCAGCAAGAAGCACATTGTCTTTATTGCTCAGAGGAGAATTCTGTAAAAGCCAATTTGAAAAAACCATGGGAGGGGCCAAAAGGGCGGCTTTTTCAGATTCTCCGCCTGTGGCGCTCAGTTCCTCCTGCGTGGTGCTGACCATGGGAGGTGGGGAGAACCTGCCGCTGTGCTGACCATGCTCTGCTGGACAAGGCATCCACGAAGCTTTAATTTTAGAAACCACTGTATTTGGAGGCAGGCCTTCAGGAGAAGATTCATCATGGCTCCTGCGAACGAGTCATTTCAGGGCAAAAGACAAATGAAGATTTCCTACTGATAATTCAGCCTTCAGCAAACAAGCTAGAGTGGTAGGGAGCTCCTAGCCTTCTATCTCTGTCTCTGTCTCTGTGTCTTTCTGCTTCTGTCTTCTCATTTTTTGGTAATTTTTCCTTTTTAAAATTTTTTTAAAGGTAAAGTTTTCTCTTGCTCTCAGCTCCACCTTTTGTCTTGTTAATAAGCCCCTCTACTCCTTACCACCCAGGCAGGAGAGGCTGGAGGTAGGCCTTCAGGAGAAGATTCATCATGGCTCCTGCAAACTAGTCGAGTGTGCCGCATGGTTTTCTATTTTGTGCTTTTTTTTAAAAAAGAAAAACAATAATTATAATTTTTTAGTCTTTTTTATTTTCTTTTTTTCTGTTTAGTTGTTGTTGTTGTTGTTGTTTCTCTCTCTGTTTTTCATTTTCTTTTTTCTCGTCTCTCCACTCCTCAATATCCATTTACTGTGTTTCTAGATAGATCTAAGGGCACTATAGCTCAACATCCATATACTATTAGGGTTAACATATTCCTCAATATCTACGGAATCTGCTGCACAAAGTGATCACAACAGAACAGCAGAGAGATTCCACATCACCTCTTTTGGCTTGCTCCTGAACATTCAGATTGAACTTCAAGAATTAGGACGAAACACACCATCCATCAGATGACTAGAAATCACCGCAGGACCACAAGAAGTACGGGAAAGCAAGAAAATACCTCTCCTCCAAGGGAAAAGAGTAACTCCTCTTCATCCACAAGCAGTTCAATGGAAATATCTGATAAAGAATTTAGAACATTCATAATGGCGAAGCTAACAGAGATGGAAGAGAAGAGAGACAATGAACTGCAGAAGAGAAAGGAAAAAGAAGCTGGCGAGTTCCAGGAGGTGAGGAAATTCTTGCAAGATCTAAAAGAGGAATTACAGACTTTAAGAAAGAATCAAACGGCTGTTAGAGATTAAGGCTATAATACAGGAAGTCAAAAATCCCCCTTGAGAGTATTAAAAGTAGACTAGATCATACAGAAAATAGAATCTCAGACATAGAAGAGAAAATTGCTGGCCTAGAAAAATCCACCACGAAGACTGAGAAAATGGCCCAAAATAATGAGAAGTACTAGATACCATCAAACGTCCAAACACCTGGGGAACCAGCAGTTAGCGTAATGGCTATGTCGCTGGACTCCCACGTAGTCGACCGCGATTCACGTCCCGGACCCGGTGGCTTAAAACTCACGCCAGGCGCGTGTGCGTACGTGCCCAAGATCCCAAGAGGAGAATGGAGGAGAAGGGATTGTGGCGTGACCATCCGCCCTGGGGGGTGATTTCTCGCTTTCTGTCTCTATGTCTGTCTGGTGA
>NW_006204560.1:39450-39740 GCF_000334495.1 Tupaia belangeri chinensis
CTGCAGTAAGATATATAGCCCCAGCTAGGTGCTACTTTATAGGATGTTCATTCTACTCACTGAGGCTTATGCCTCAAGTTGGACTTGTGTTCATGGAAATGTATATATCAGCTGTGCTTGCTGTGAAAATATTTAGATTAAGATCTTTAGTGACTCGGGACCAGCAGTTAGCCTAATGGCTATGTCGCTGGACTCCCATGTAGTCGACCGCGGTTCGCCTCCCGGACCCGGTGGCTTAAAACTCACGCCGGGCGTGTGTGTGTGCATGCCCAAGATCCCGAGACGAGAAT
>NW_006204560.1:39795-47176 GCF_000334495.1 Tupaia belangeri chinensis
TCTGTTTGTCTGGGGAGCGCATGGGCCCTATAGCAAAAACCTCCCAAAAAAAAAAAAAAAAAAGCTCTTTAGTGACTTAATAAAATGTGGGGCGAAAACAGTATAGAAAGTAAACATAGATACCAGAGACGGTGTGGGAAGAGTGGGAGATGGCAGAGGGTAAGAGATAGGGAATCAAGGATGGGGGAAAAAAAAAAAGCAAAACATACAGGGAACAAGAAATGGAAAATTATTTGTTGACGATAGCATGTATGTTGATGTGCTTGATTGAGCCAATATACAGTATACTCTGGATGGAAAATCTCATTTTGTATGCTGTAATGATGTACAGTGAATGAATGTAAATAAATAAATTTAAATTAAAAAAAAAAAAGCCGTGGGAAAAAAAAAAATCCCAGGAACCAGACTCTGACTTCTGACAGTCATGCATGATGCCATCCTTGAGGATTTGGTCTTCCCAAGAGAAACTATGGGCAAGAGAATCCATGTGAAACTAGATGGCAGGTGACTCATTAAGGTTCACTTGGAACAAGCACAGCAGAACAATGAGAAACACAAGGTAGAAATTTTTTCTGGTGTCTACGAGAAACTCATGGGCAAGGTGGTTCATTCTAAATTCCTAGAGTTTCAATTGTAAGCAAAACTGACTAAATAAAGTATCATTCACAGTAAAACAAACAGTGACATCAAGATACATCACAATCAAACTTCTGAAAACTAGAGAACTGAGGGGGGAAAAAAAGTCTTAAAGCAGTGGGAGAGAAAGGACACCTCACCTCATGGGAAAAGCAATTAGAATGACAGTGGATTTCTCATCAGAAACCATGGAGGCCAGAAGGAAATGGCACAACATTTCTCAAGTGGTGAAAGAAGAGAACCAGAATCCTCTCTACAAACTGAAATGATCCTTCAGGAATGCAGGGGAAATCAAGAGATGCTTGGATGAAGGAGAAGTTATGACGATGTGTTGCCACCAGAACTACCCTTCCGTAGCCCTGCAAGGGAAGTTTTGTGTCTGAGGATCCAGTAGACATGTGGAGAACCTTAGCTGAGCATGATGTGCTCACCAATTCCTTCTAAAGTAGACATCTATCATGCTGCCCGATGTTAAGAGGATACATCTCAGAATTCTCTATGGGCTCCTATTCCAAGTTTGGCCTGTTTTTTTGCCTTCAACCCCTCCACTGAAACTGCTCTTGCCCAGGGCCCCAGCAACACTCACATCGCCTAATTCAGTGAATGCATTTGTTTTTAATTGCCAGAGGGTGCGTGTGCTAGCCAGAGAGAGACGGAAAGGGAGAGAGGGAGAAGGAGAGGGAAAAAGGGCGCCCCCCCCGCCCCCCAAAGAGGCATCCTTTCTCCTCCACTTGTCCATTCTGTTTGGATTTTGGACATGTGGACGCACACACACTTGGCATGTTTTTCAAAATCAAATTCTGGTCAGCCGTGTGAGACCCAGCTCCCTTAACCATTAGTCTCTAGGGCTGGCCCTCAGTGAATACATTCTAATGCTTAGCATTCTGAAACTCAGCAGGTGTTCCTGAGTTTGTCCCTTCTTGCGCAACTCTCCTTCTGGCTTCCTTTGCTCTCTTCTCCTTTTGGCTAGATTCTTCATCTCTCTCATTCTCACTCTTACTCTTCGTGAAGCTACTCCTTCAGACTCCTTAGGAGATTTTTCTTCTCTTGCCTGTTCCTCAAAAGTTGTCTTTGATCCCCCCTTATATATTCTCTTCCAGCATGGTCTCCACTACATTTATGGATGGCCTCACAAACTAACTAAGCTGATGACTCCCAAATCTATATTTCCAGTCCTTACTGCACTCTTAAACTCCCAAGCCATATATCTCTCTCATGTCCATCTGGATATACCACAGGCATCTCAAATTTCACAGACCATAACATGAACTTGTCTTCCTACTGATACCTGGATCTTCTCCTTCATCCCATATTTCTAGTAATGGTTCCACAGTCTGTTGTCACCTCACTCTACCCATGGGGAATCATGCTGGAGCCTTTTCTCTTACCCCCACCCCCCTGTGCCCACCACTAACCAACACCCTACTTTTCCACTTGGCTAACTTCTACTCATTCTTCAAGTTTCAGCTAGGACACCAATTTTCTCCACAAACATTTCCTCAACCCCACAGGTCTGTGTAAGGTATTTTTCCTGTGTGCCCCTATAGCATCTTGAACTTCCTCTCCCCTAGCACTTACCACAGTACAGTGTTGCAATTTTCAGGTGTCTTGTCTGTATCTTCCATCAGACTCTCTGCAGGGACCTGACCTATATTGTTCATTGGTTATTTCCCCAATATCTTAACACAGTCCCAGGCATATACTAGGCACTCAGTAAATATTTGTTGAAAGAATGAGCAAATGAATCAAGTCTCCAGCTAGGTTCATCAGCACAAAAATATGTAGTGAGAGCCTATGATGTGACATTTTACTACCTAACCTTTTTCTTTCTTTCTTTTTTTGAAGAGGTTTTTTTGCTATAGGGTGTGTGCGCTCGCCAGACAGACAGAGAGAGACAGAGAGATAGAAAGCGAGAAATCACCCCCCAGGGGGGTGGCCACGCCGCAACCCCTTCTCCTCCATTCTCCTCTCGGGATCTTGGGCACACACGCATGCCCACACGCCCGGTGTGAGTTTAAGCCACCGGGTCCAGGACTCGAACCGTGGTCGACTACGTGGGAGTCCAGCGACATAGCCATTACGCTAACTGCTGGTCCCACTACCTAACCTTTTTATTGAGTCTGTTCCCTGGTCTTATCTACCAGTGCCATTATTGTCTTAGTTGGTATATCTATCGCTTCTTGACTGGGATACTGCAGCATCTTTCTAACTCCAATCTCAATCCTCTCTGCTCGGTTCTTCACACAGTTTCCAGAATGATCATTCTAAAACCAAATCAGGGCATACCACCCCTATGTTTGAAGAGCACAGTGAGTTCATTGTAGTCTACAGGGTATTCCAAAATTTGAGGATGGCATAACAGAACCTCCGTGTCTTGGTTTCTGCCTACCTCTTCTCCATCAACCACCACTCTTCCACTGGAACCCTTATCCCCAGCCTTAATGAACTAATCTCAGCCTGCCCCAACACACACACACACACACACACACACACACACACACTACTTCTCCTCCATTCTCCTCTTGGGATCTTGGGCACGCATGCACACGCGCCCGGCATGAGTTTAAGCCACCGGGTCTGGGACTCGAACTGCGGTCAGCTATGTGGGAGTCCAGTGACATAGCCATTACACTAACTGCTGGTCCCTTGCCCATTCTTTATACACCACGACCAAATGGGATTAATCTCACAACTGTAATGTTGGTTAAACCTATGAAAATCAATTTATGTAATACAACATATTAATAGAATGCAAGGGGTGAGGGGCTCACGACCATTGCATTCATGTGCCAGAAAAATAGCACTTGGCAGAATCCCACCTCCCATTTACAAAAATAAATTGAGCAAACCAGGAACAGACAGGGACTTCCTCAACCTGATAAAGGGTATCTATGACTGGGTGATTTCCCCCAAGATCAGGAAGACAAAGGATGTGTTCTCTTGCTACCTCTATTCAACATTGTACTCAAAGTTCTAGTCAGGTCAGTTAGTCAAGAAATACAAATAAACAACATCCAGAGAGGAAAGGAACAAGTCAAACTATTTCTATTCACAGGTGGCACGTTCTTACATACAGAAAACACTGAAGAACACACACACACACGAGAAAACCCCAAAATTATATTCTAATATGCAATAAATGAGCTTAGCAACGTTGCAAGATCCCAGATAAATGTGAAATAATCAGTTGTATTTGTATATGCAATCCAAAAATAAGATTAAGAAAAGTATTCCATTAATGATAGCACCAAAAAGAATAAAATACTGAGGAATGGATTTAACTAAAGACATGGACTCTGAAAATTACAAGACACTGCTGAAAGAAATTAAAGAAGACCTTTAAAAAAATGGAAAGGCATTCCATGTTACTATATTGGAACACTTCACGTTTTATCAAGA
Organism: Tupaia belangeri chinensis; assembly: GCF_000334495.1. Classification (NCBI taxonomy): domain Eukaryota; kingdom Metazoa; phylum Chordata; class Mammalia; order Scandentia; family Tupaiidae; genus Tupaia; species Tupaia belangeri. The sequence continues at coordinate 43,831 of NW_006204560.1, forward strand.
TGGCCATGATCTCCAAGACAATATACAAATTGAATGCAATGCCTGTTAGAATTCAACCTACCATCTTGGCAAAAATCAACAAGCAGGTCCTAAAATTTACATGGAAATGTGAGAAACCCAGATAGCCAAAAACACTCTCAAAAAAGAAGAATGAAGTTGGAGGACTCACACAAATATTTTCAAAACTCACTACAAAGTTACAGTAATCCATGACATTGTGGTAGACATATAGGTCAATGTAACAGAACTTAAGAGTCAGGAAAATACCCATGTACCTATGTACAGTTGATTGTCAATAATGGTGCCAAGACACCATCCAACAGGCAAAAGCATAATCTGTTCAACAAATAGTGCTGGAGCAATGGGATAGCAAAATGCAGAAGAATGAACCTGGATCCCTGCCTCATACCATGTAAAAAAAAAAAAATTAAAATTAACTCGAAGTGTATCACAGATCTAAAGGTAAGGGCTGAAACCATAAAACACAGATGTAAATCCGTATGACTTTTGATTAGGCAACAGTTCCTTAAATATGATGCCAAGAGTGAAGCCACAAAAGGGCTTTATTTTTTTTTTTCAGATTGGATTTCCTAGAAATTAATTTGTTGTTGTTGTTTTTGTTTTTGCTATAGGGTGTGTGCACTCACTGGAGAGAGGCAGAGAGGGAGAGAAAGAGACCAAGAGGGAAAATGCGAAATCACTCCCGGGGGGGAGGGGGGAGAAGGAGGAGGTGGCCATGCCACAATCCTTTCTCCTCTATTCTCCTCTCAGGATTTTAGTCATACACACACACACACACACACACACACACACACACACACACGTGACCACTGTGTTTTTCAAGTTGCCGGGTCCAGGATTGAACGGTGCAGTCAGCCATGAGGGATCCAGGCACCTTAACCACCATGCCACCGGCTGGGCCATCGGGAAAATGCGAAATCACTCCCGGGGGGGAGGGGGGAGAAGGAGGAGGTGGCCATGCCACAATCCTTTCTCCTCTATTCTCCTCTCAGGATTTTAGTCATACACACACACACACACACACACACACACACACACACGTGACCACTGTGTTTTTCAAGTTGCCGGGTCCAGGATTGAACGGTGCAGTCAGCCATGAGGGATCCAGGCACCTTAACCACCATGCCACCGGCTGGGCCATCAAAGTTAAAATCTTTTGTACATCAAAGAACTCTAGAAAGTGAAAGGAGAACCCACAGAGTGAGTAAGACATTTGCAAATTACATATCTGATAAGGATCTATTTTCCAAAATATTTTAAAAACTTGAACTCCACAGCAAAAAGACAATCCAATTTAAAAATGGACCAAGGACTTGACTAGACATTCCTCCAGAGTAGACGTACAAATGGCCAAGAAGTGCACGGAAAGATGCTCAACATCATCAGCCATTTGGGAAGTGCAAATCAAAATCACCATGAGATAGCACTTCGCACACCCACTAGGGTGGTTATAAACAAAACAAAATGAAGTGAACAGAAAACAACGGGCTTTGTTGAGGACATGGAGAAACTGGGACCCTCATACACTGCTGTTGAGAATGTAAAAGGGTAAGCCGCTATGGAAATCAGTTTGCTGGGTGGCTCCTCAATAAGTTAAATACAGAATTACCAGGTGAACCAGCAGGTTGATTCCTAGATATTGACCCAAAGTAATGGAAAACGGGTGTTCAAATAAAAACTTGCATGGGAATTTTCATGGCAGTGCTAGTCACAATAGCCAAAAGGTGGACATCACCTGATCATCCACGGAAGAGTGGATAAAGGAAACCTGGCATATTCACACAATGGAATATCACTCAGCTGTGAAAAAGGAGTGAGGTACCAAATTCATGCTCCAACGTGGTTGAACCCTAGTGAAGACATCATGGTAGGTCAAAAGCAGCCAGACATGAGAGGCCACAGGTTCAGGCTATAATTCCACCTAAAGAAATCTCCAGAATGGACGAACCTCTCTGGGCAGAAAGTAGACAGACTACTGCTTGCTAGGGGCCACTGGGAGTATGGTGTGTGTGTGTGTGTGTGTGTGTGTGTGTGTGTGTGTGTGTGTGCGCGCGCGCGCAAGAGAGAGAGAGAGTGAGACGTGTGTAGTGTGTGGATGGGGCCGTGAGGGAGAGCAAGTAGCCGCCTAATGGGTGCAGAGCTTTCTTTCAGGATGGTGTGAACGTTTTGGAATGAGAGGGTGGTGACAGGGCTGGACGACGACGTTGTGAATGTACTTGCCGATGGCCACAGAGCAGTCGCCATCCTCCCCAGTCACATGCACCATCCTCACAGTCGCCATCCTCCGCAGTCACATCCACGTCCACCCTGTGCACGAGCACACATGCATGCACACTGCCCCGTATCTCTCCTACAACGTTCCTGCCCAGCAGAAAACGAGCAAGGGCCCAGTGAAGAGGGTGAGTCACCAGCAAGTTGCTCCCAAGGCCAGGCCGTGGCTAGGCCCAGGCGCGGGCCCTGGATCTCCCGCTCCCCGGCTCCCTCCTACCCTTGGGGCCAGCAGTCACCCGGAAGTGTCACAAAGGCCACTCCCGGGGCCAATGAGGAGGCTGGCCCGGGTGCTAGGAGGCGGAGGCCCGTACTGGTCGCTACACGCCGTGGCTTCGCGTCGTGGCTTCCGATCGAGCTGCGTGGAGCCACATCTGCGCTGCACGCAGGAAGCCGGAGAGCTTCTCACCCAACGCCTGCCCAGCATGTCGGAGCGGAGGAACCATCGAGGGTCCTTGTGTTGCCTCAGGAGGCGGGCCCGCTCCCACACTCCCCGAGCTGAGGTGACATGCTCCTTGAGCCTGATGGAGCATCTTCTGCGGGAGGGTCACTACACCCAATGCCACAGCGCCTCCGCACCCGTTTTCCTAGCCGCCATCGTGGAGTACCTGACCACCAAGAACCTCCTGGAGCTGGCAGGCAATGAGGCCCACAACCTTGGCAGGAAGCACATCACCCCAGACCTCATGGACACGTCTGTGCTTAACAACGTGCTGCTGAGCGGCTTCTCTGGGTCCACGACCTATATCACAAGTCGCCCCAGGCCAGGAGTAGCTGCTCACAACCTGGCCCGGTCCCGGGGCCTCACTCTTCCACCCGGCCCACCCATCCAGCCTTCCATCCACCCTTCGGTCCACCCGCCCATCCGTCCACCCATCCACCCACCCACCCACCTGTCCACCCTTCCATCCACCCAGCCGTCCGCATAACTCTCTTGCTCCCAGGCTGCTCTGCCAGGTGCCTTCCCCAAGTTCTGTCTTTATACTAAAGTGTTCAAAGCAAGCCACGGGCTTGCTTCAGTTACTTCTCCTTGGAGGGGGTGGGGGGCAGGGGTGTG
>NW_006204560.1:49080-56087 GCF_000334495.1 Tupaia belangeri chinensis
CCGGGACCAGGGTCCGGGCCTGGGCCCGGGCCTGGGCCTGGGCCCGTGCCCGTGCCCCAGACGCCGGCACCCGGCGCGGCCCACGCCCTCACCCTCGCCCTGCCCGCCGCGCTGCTACCCCCGAACGCCAGCTCTGCAGCACCGCGTCCCGCCGCGCTGGGAGCCTTCTCGGACCTCTTGGTCCGCTGCGAGGTGTCCCGCGTCCTGCTGCTGCTGCTCCTGCAGCCACCGCCCGCCAAGCTGCTGCCGGAGCACGCGCACACCCTGGAGAAGTACTCCTGGGAGGCTTTTGACAGCCACGGGCAGGACAGCAGCGGCCAGCTTCCCGAGGAGCTCTTTCTGCTGCTCCAGTCCTTGGTCATGGCTACCCATGAAAAGGACACGGAGGCGGTCAAGTCCCTGCAGGTGGAGATGTGGCCGCTGTTGACTGCCGAGCAGAACCACCTCCTTCACCTCGTTCTGCAAGAAACCATCTGTCCCTCGGGACAGGGGATCTGATGCGTCACGTGAACCACACCACGTTTGCTTTGTTTGGGGCCTCTTACCAAACCTCACGCACCAGTCGTTGCATTGGGCGAGAAATGAGAAAAGACATCCATCCTGTTTCTACGTCTCATGTTATCCCTATTGCCACCATGGAAACAGTCCACTGAAAATTGCCTGTGTCCCAAATACTGATTGCCATGGTAGTGGGAGAATAAAACATTGTGATGCAGCTGGAGTAGAGGGCAGATGTGGTTCTGTTCCCCAAGAAACTGCAGCGTCAGCCACAACCCCTTTGTTCTCCTTCGTTGTGGGTCGTCATCTTCCACCTACGCCCCCTCCCACCCCCACCTTCATTTCCTAGCGAGGGCTTCATTTTTCACAGCGCTGAGAAAATGCGTAAGCGCTATGATTTCATCGGGACTCTCGTTTCCTAGCGGGCGTCTGCGTCCCCTGTGCTGTCTCTCGGGTTTGAGCCGTGACATAACGTATTCGTGCCACGGACCATTTTATTCCTCTAAAATGCACGATAGAGCTATTCTAGTACTCCTAACTGGCGGCTTAGGGTAACCTGCTCCAGGAAATGTGACTATCCTTTCTACTTGTCAGGAGGCAAAACCGCAGAACCAGATGGTTCTCTTTCAGCTCCTGGGTGTATTCATGGCCATGTGAAATGCATGGTGTACCTCAGTACGTTGCGGACTACCCCTGGGCCGTGAATCTGTAGATACCATTTGTGGTGGGTCCTCACCCGGATGACTGCAGGGTGAGTGTGTCCAGTGCAGCAGTTCCAGTGTATCTGTTTACATTAGAATTTGCAGTTCCGGTTCTACTCCCAGAGGTATCTTAATCTACAACTTTTATTTGTTTGTAATAGGGATCTCGCTGCAACTTCTATTTCACCCAAATCCCTAAGATCGGGGCATGACTCTTTGGTATTATTGTGTGTCCTTGTTCCCCAAAAGCAAGATGGTGGTTCAGTTTAAAACAGTTTCCAAGGCTTTTTTGATCCAAATGCTACGTGCAAACCAACTTAGTTGTCTCCTTCCTTTCTTCCTGGTTCTGTCCCCACCCCGTTCCTAACAGAAAGACAGCTACTCTCAACCACCTTCCCGGCCAGCCGTGATCAAAAGTGCGCTCATAAACCTAGGGTGCACAAATCAACGGTCAACTCTGGGACAGAACCCCAGTCTTCCGCATGGCCCCAGCGTCGCCGAGCAGAGGGCCACCACTGTGCCACTGTGGCTGCGACAGCTTAGCTGTTTTCTTATTTATTTTGCACTTTTTGAGAGTGATAATACAAACCCTTCTAAGTACCACCTCTTTCTCAAACATTCAACCTTGGGAAAATGCATCCTTTAGGTTGAAGTTGTACACAGTCCTCATCTTTTGCGGTGAGATATTCTTTTTGTTTGGTGGGGGTGGGGAGAGGGGGACAGAGAGGTGTGGAGAGTTGATGCTAGGCATTAAGTGCCTCAGAATGGGTGGGACTTCTAGGACATTCTTGTCTGCTTCTGCAGCTATTTCAACAGTGTGAAAGTAAGGGGAAATACAGGAGAGGCCCATTTGAGACAGATGTAGACACCATTGCTCTGCTTTCTTGGCTATCAGGAAGGGTCTTTCAGAGCTCTAAAAGCCTAGTGCGGTTTATTGCAAAAGAGGTAAGGGTGCATGCTTCTTGGCTCTTTGGCTTTTTTCTGACGCCCTCCTCTTAACCAGCTGCAGGCCTGGCCGGCTGCCTTATGTTAGGAGCTCTGGAACATGATGGGCGTGAGAAGCAAAATGGAATCGTTTGTGTGTTGACACCTGAATAAACCCAGCTGAGGAAGGAAGCCTGTGGAGGTGGCAGTTCTCGTGCAAGTATGCAAAGCCCGCTGCAGCCTTACACAGAAAGTTTCTCTGCCCAGAAACTGCCTGTCCAACCCAGGACCGCTGCTGCCCCTGCCGTCGATCCTCGATCCTGGCAGCATAGATGATCATCCCCAAACAACCTGTGGAATCCTTTCTTACTTTTTTTTTTAGAAACCCTGTTCTGGGCCAGGCAGGTGGTGTGGTGGTTAAGGCAGCTGGGGCCCATCTAGCCGACTGCCCGATTGCAGTCCTGGACCTGGCAGCCAGAAAAACGGGCCGTGTGTGTGTGTGTGTGTGTGACTAAAATCCCAAGAGGAGAATGAAGGATAAGGGATTGCAGTGTGGTCATCCCCTCAGGACAGGATCTCTCCCTCTCCCTCTTTCTTTATAACAACATGGTGTTCAACACTGGGTCTCATGCACGACAGTAGTCCCACAGGGAGCATATAGGCTATCCCATATAGCGCAGGTGTGTGGTAGGTATATCATATTTGAAGAATTAAAGTGAAATTTCATAAAGTATATGTATTATTTATAAGTATAAAATCAAATTATATAAACAGATGACAATAATGTGTTTATAAACATAAATAACGTATTTATATATAAAATATAGCTACTCTATTTCAATAATTTACCAAATATTAGAAATAGTACCAGACGCGGTCCATGATACTATGTTACTACGTTTTTGTTGTTTTCTGTTTTCATATTATCAAACAATAAAACCAACCCCTTCAGGAGTTCATTTCTATTAACACATGTATAGATGTGTTATAGTCATCAGCACAATCAAGATACATAACAGCTCCATTAGCCCGGAAGACTCCCTCATGCTCCTGCTCCTTTGTAGTCAAACCCTTTGTCTCAGACCCTGACATCTGGGTTATTCCTCTGTTCCTCCTTTCCTGCCTTCTTTCATGCTAATAGAACAGGGTTTTTTTTTTTTTTTTTTTTTTTTTTTTTATTTTCTTTTTTTTTTTTTTTTTTTTTTTTTATAATTCTCTTATTGACCTTTTAGCTGTATTTCTTTGTATTCTTACCAGTTGCTGTGGTGATTGTAAATATTCATACCAAAATTCCTAGTTTTCCACAATCTACTTAGAGTGAATATTTTACCACTTCATGAAAACTGTAAGAACCTTCCCAATGGATAATTACATTTACTGCTCCTTTTTCTTTTTGCGACAGTTGTCACATTAACTATATCTATATATGTTATTAAGCCCACAATAAAATGGTAACATTTTTACTTTAAATAGTCATGTGCATGAATGTTAAACTCCAAACCCTTAGAACCTCTATGCAGACCAATATCCCTCTGGATTACCAGGGCATCAGCTCAGGGATATGTAGTAACAACCATGAGTCCAAATTTATTTTTCACTCAATCTTAACTATATCGGAAATACTTTGTTAGGTTTTATTCAGCATTTCTATGTGTTTTAGTGGTATAGGGAGATTCACATCAAATTAGTCTGCTGTGTTGCCAGAACCAGAAGTCCTATCAGTATTTTAAAGATGTTGGAGCCGAGTCTTAGTTTGAAGCTCAAGCTCAAAATACTCTACGCTTCCCTTCTCCAACAACCTTTTCAAAATAGATTTCCACAAGTTCAAATGCCGGGAACGTAACCTCCAGTCTCCTATTCTAACCCTTGCTCTAAATATCATTGCTTTTTCCATGTACGACAATCTATAGAATTAAAACATCTTAATAAAAATCTTTTAATGCATTTTAAAACATTGACAGTGTCTCCCCAAGCTTACCTAAGATTCAAGATCCAAACGTAGAGGTAAAAGATCTATAAAAGGGTAAAGAATTTGCTTCCTCTTATAGCAGCTTTCTCAAGGCTTTTAGACCACCAGGTATATCTGGAGACCTGGACTGTCAGTCTCTGCTGGCTATTCACCGAGTAAGGTAGATGGGCGCAGGTTACATCTTCCTATCCTTCACTTTCTCTGTCTTCTCTGACTCTTTGCTCCCCGTCTTGACAGGTCATATTTATCTAATGTTACAGATTGTTTTCACTCACAGTTTTTCCTCATCCCTTAATTTATGCCTAACATTTTTAGTTAATACTCTTCACTATCGTCATCTTAGTCATTTCACAATGAGGAGCTAATAATCTACACACATACAAACAACTTCCTGGTTTCTACCTTATAGAAAAGATTTGCATACACAGCAATCCAAATGCAAGTAATATTTATTAGTATGGGATCCTTGACCTGGAGGTGGATTCTTGGATACTCTTTGCATATATGTTAACCTCTACAGATGATGGTTTGGCTTCAGCAGCAGCAATGCCACAAAATTAGGCTACAGGCAAGAATTTTCAGATTACATTTCAAGTTTAGTTCATGGTACAGTACATTAAGTGGATGGGATTAGGGCAGGCAAAGCAGCACACCATTTCTTTTTCTTTTTCTTTTCTTTCTCTCTCTCTCTCTCTCTGTGTGTGTGTGTGTGTGTGTGTGTGTGTGTGATTATGTCAATTTTTCACTGACCTCATTTCCCCGGTAGAAGCCATGACCAACCGTGAACTAGTTTAGTGCATAATACCTACTTAGGCTCTGTTGGCCCTTCAGATGATTAGTTAAAATGATTCGTTTAGCACAGCAGTGAGAAATAGTCTTTGCGATTTTTCTTTCTTCTTTTTCCCCCCTCTGGCTCTCTCTCCCCCCTCTCTCTCCATTTTGCCACCACTTAACATGTGACACCCCACACACCCAGAGACAAAGAATGGACTCTTTGTTTACAGACAATAAGAGCCTTTAAAGAGTCTGAAACTAATGATTCTGAATCTCAGTGACATTGTGAGTTGTATGCAGTCAAGTGCGGAAGCACTGTTTTTACTACACCAGCAGGTGGTATGGTAGTTAGAGCACTGGAAACTCCTGCATGGCCAATCACGGTTTGAGTCCCAGACCTGCTGGTTTGCTTTCTCCCTTTCCCTCTCTCTCTCTCTCTCTATCTGTGTGTCTCTCTCTGGTCAAATTTAAATAAATGAATGAATAAATTAAAGAGTGACAGACAAAAACTAAAGGGGGTGGATTCAGAGAATAAAAACAAGAGGGAGACCAAGAGACTTGATAGCATCACTGTAGTCCCTTATTCTGGTCCATTCTGTTTCTAATAACAGAATGTACCTGATACTGGGTGATTTAGAAGAATAGAGGCTTATTCAACTCATGTGTTGGTGGTCCAAGGTCCAGAGATCACATCTGGTGAGAGTCTTCCAACTGCATTACAACATGATGGAGGGCAGGAGTGCAAAGGAAGACGGCAAGAGGGAAGGACAGGAACAAAAAAACCCTGCAAAATGTATAGGAAAAAATTAGCAAAATGGCAATAATATGTCTTCACCTAACACTAATTATTTTAAATGTAAATTAAGTAAGCTCCTCAATCAAAAGACATAGAATGAGTAAATGAAACCATATGTGGAATCATTAAACAAGCCTCTATAAATTTTAAAAGACAGAAAATTTACAGATTATATTCCTTGACCCCATGAAGTTAAATTGGAGATTAAAGAATAGACTTCTAAGAGTTGTGTGGGTTGAAAAAGAGATAACATAATAAATTAGAAAATATTGTTGATTGAATTATAAAATACATCACACATAGAAATTTTTGGAATGCATAATTGAATTATAAAATGCATCCCACATAGAAATTTTTGGAATGCATAAAGCTGATCCTAAAGATAAATTAATAGCTTTAAATACTTACATTAGTAAAGAAGAAAAAAGGTTCAAAGTCAAATATATTTGGGACCAGCAGTTAGTGTAATGGCTATGTCGCTGGACTCCCACGTAGTCGACCGTGGTTCGTGTCCCGGACCCAGTGGCTTAAAACTCACGCCGGGTGCGTGTGCATGGGTGCCCAAGATCCTGAGAGGAGGATTGAGGAGAAGGGATTCCGGTGTGGCCATCCCCCCTGGGGGGTGATTTCTCGTTTTCTGTCTCTCTGTCTCTGTCTAGCGAGTGCACGCACCCTATAGCAAAAACCTCTAAAAAAAAACGTCAAATATACCTTCCCTGAGCAGCTTGAAAAATGAGAGAAAAGTAAACCCAAAGAAAGTAGAAGAAAAGAAGCAACAGGGACCAGCAGATGGCATAATGCTTATGTCACTGGACTCCCATGCAATCAACCATGGTTCAAGTCCTGGACCTGGTGGCTTAAATCTCATGCCAGGCACATATGCGTGTGTACCTAAATCCTGAGAGGAGAATGGAGAAGGGATTGCAGCATGGCCATCCCCTCTTGGGGGGATTTCTCACTTTCTGTCTCCCCTTCTCTCTCTGGTGAGCACATGTGCTCTATAGCAAAAATCTCTCTAAACAAACAAACAAACAGAAAAGAAGTAACAATTGAAGCAGAAATCAATAAAAGCATTAATGATATGAAAAATGTAAAAAGTACAGTTGGCTCACTGAAAATGATTAATAATCTGACAAGTCACCAACAAAACTAATGAAGGAAAAAGAGATAAACAAATAACAACAACAACAACACACACACAAATTCTCAGTATTCCCAGAAATGAAAGGAAGGCTATTTTTATAGATACTAGAAGTGCTGGCAGTATAGTAAGAGAATAGGAAGGACACATTTATGTAAAAAGTTAAAGAAAAAAAAGGACAAATACCACTTTCCAAAAGTGACT
>NW_006204560.1:56183-57098 GCF_000334495.1 Tupaia belangeri chinensis
TCCTTTTAGTGAAGAAAATTCAAGACCCCGATAGTCTCACTGGTGAATTCATATTTCACAGATTTTGAACAAGAACAATAAATATTAAGCTTTCAATATCAACAACAATAATATAATCATTGAAAATAAAACACCACCAAAAAGGCAATAGCACACAATTTGGCATTTAGATTATTGACTCAACTAATTTATAGGAACTATAAATTGCCAACATTAAATCATAGGCCAAGGATCTTGCTTCAGAACTGACCAAAGAATAATTAACAATTCAGTGAACTCAAGCTCTAGTGACTCTATGGATAATACAAATCATATCATCCAAAACAGTGGATCTGGCTCTTCCACTTAGTTATTCTCATGGTCAAATATCTCTGACACTATACACCTTCTTCTAGCAAATAAGCATAGGATTCTCATGTCCCCAAAGAAGAATAATTTGAAAAAAAAATTTTTTCCTCCCAAGTGAATCTCTTGGGTTTAAATGATTAAAACTCCCCTCTCCTGTCCTCTATTCACACTAATTTTCTTGTACTCCTTTAAGTTTCACTCCAAAATTAGCTCCATCATCTATGTTCCAAGAAGGCTTTGGCTCAGTGTAGCTCCCTTCCACTTCAGTGGTGCTAAGATGATGTCAGGAAGTAGATGTTTTCTATATTCATTCTACAACAGTAATAACTAACAGCCAAATATAATAATTACAATAACTAAGTATGTGTCACATGGCAATGGAGATTGTTCTAGTGTCAAAAGAAGAGAAGCATTAGAGATTATTGACTCACATGAAAATTCTGGGGCTGCTTACAGTTCAACAGACAGACAGAAGCAACTCAGCACTGGTCCAAAATGTAAGCCTGTACAACTCAGAAGTTGTCTCAGAATAGCTATGTAGTAAAAACAGTGCTTCCGCACTTGACT
>NW_006204561.1:0-729 GCF_000334495.1 Tupaia belangeri chinensis
ATGATTGTTGTGACTGATCCTTAATCCCTCTTTTATCTTCACCTTTAGCCACCTCAGCAAAATAATGGCAGTAGTTGCCTTTCATTTTCAAGTAGAAGACTTTAGGCTCTGCTTGGTGCAAGGGAGATCATGAACTTTTCCAATAGAGACAATACAACATTGTAGGTATCTCTTAGCTTGGTCACAATTTTCTCTCTGTACTCTCAAGCCACCTGTTTTTTTTTTTCTCAGCACCTTATTTCAAATGCTTTTTTTTTTTCATTTCTTCAGACAGAAGAGAGAAATTAATATAGCTTGTTGTCCACTCCATCAACACTATCCCCATATTCAGTCGTTGGGAGGCTCAGAATAAGTGAGGTTGTTGGTACCTCAGCCCTTTTAGAACCAAGACCCATAAAGTGAGGCCCATAGGCAAAAAGGCACTGAGTTTCTGAAGTGAAGTTAATGTAAACATCAAGGAGAGCTGACTCTAGCTGCTCACTGCTCACAAGGGGATTATATAAATGTGTTTTTTAGAAAAGCTTTGGGTGTGTAAAGGCCACCCCCATATATGAACCAGGGATGATGGCCACACCTCTATCCCTGCTCCATTCTCCTCTCAACATTTTGAACATGCATGCACATGTGTCCAGCATAATTTTCAAGCTTCTAGGATCAGGATTCATACCATGGTCAGTCATGTGGGAATCCAGTGCCTTACCCACCATGCGATCTGCTGGCCCCTCAATA
>NW_006204561.1:1229-5724 GCF_000334495.1 Tupaia belangeri chinensis
AATCCCAAGAGCAGAATGGAGGAGAAGGGAATGTGGATGACCACTCCCCCAAGTGCTGATGTCTTACTTTATTTTTGTTCTCTCTCCTTCTCTGTTTCACTGTGGTGAGTGTGCACACCCTATTGCAAAAACAGAACAAAGTAACAATAAAATATAAGAACAAATTTTTAAAAGCAGAGTTTGATTGCATAAAAAATTTAGTTTAACATGCTTATTTAACTAATCAGGGGACCAGCAGATGGTGTAGCTGTTATGTCACTGGACTTCCACATGACCAACTGCAGTTTAAATCTTGGACAGGGTGGCTTTAAAATCATTCCAGGCACTGGGACCAGCAGTTAGCATAATGGCTATGTCACTGAACTCCCATGTAGTCGACTGTGGTTCAAGTCTTAGACCCAGTGGCTTAAACTCATACCGGGTGCATATGTGTGCATGCCCAAGAGCCCGAGAGGAGAATAAAGGAGAAGGGATTGTGGTGTGGCCAACTTCTCTTGGGGGTGATTTCTCACTTTCTGTCTCTCTGTCTCTTTCTGGAGAGTGCACATGCCCTGTAGCAAAAACCTCTTTAAAAAATCATTCCAGGCACATGTGGGTACATGCCATGAGATCATGGCAGGAGAATGGAGAAGGAGGGATTATGGCCTGCTCATCCACCCTGGATATTGATTTCTTACTATCCCTCTCACTATGTCTTTCTCTCTTCCCTCAGTGATCACACAGGCCCTAATGAAAAAACTTCTTAAAAACAAAAATTAGAACTTTTACATATTTAAATTCAGGTTCAGTATTAAGAAATTAAGAGCAGAATAATTCCATAGAAAATGTAGAAATAATTAAAGATATACATAACACTAAATAAAAAACAAAGGGAACTATTTAAAAATCTCAGAACAGTTTTAAGTAATATTCTTCTAAAGGCTGAGCATTTCCAAATGGAAAATAAACAATTATGAAGACCAGCAAACTGCAGAGAAAAACATATTTGAAAATTGATAAGAAGACATGTTGTAGTCAATAATTGATTAGACTGGGACCAGCAGTTCATGTAATGGCTATGTCGCTGGACTCCCATGTTGTCGATGGTGGTTCAAGTCCTGGACCCAGTGGCTTAAACTCACACCAGGTGCGTGTGCATGCGTGCCCAAGATCCCGAGAGGAGAATGGAGGAGAAGGGAATGTGATGTGGCCATCCTCCCTGGGGGGGTGATTTCTCTCTTTCTGTCTATGTCTCTCTGTCTTTCTGCCAAGCACATGTGCCCTATAGCAAAAACCTCTCCAAAAAATTGATTAGACGATCTGAATTTATTGTCAACAAAAACATTTTAAAACATTTTTTTCAGAGTTAATGTAGCAGTGTATAAAACTATAGGAAAGCAACCAAAAAGTATCAAATGGTTAAGAAACTGACAAGCCAGATGCTATTATTTTTTCTTTAAAGAATTTGTTATCTAATTTTATTTATTATTATTATGTGTTTAACTTATAGTAGGGCATTTGTGCTCACCAGCTAAATAGGGGATGGAGGAGTGACAACACAAACCACCAGGTCTGAGATTTGAATCATGATCCATCATGTGAGAATCTAGTGCCTTAGTTACCATGCCACTGTTGGTCCTGCCAGATGCTATTTTAAGGTTCTAGAACATAGAGAACAGAGGAAATGCTTCAATCATGGTTTCTGGACCTACATAGGAACAAGATAACATTTGGGATACATCCATTTCTAGAAGGGTTATGAAGGTTTCTATAACCATGGGGAAATATAACCCATAATTGAGTACTATTCATTCTAATAGTGCCAAGGGAGTATGATACTAATGCTCTCATCACAGAAAATGTGAAGTATTTCAGGTGATGCATGTGGTAACAACTTTAGTCCAAATGTTCCATGTTATATTTAACTAGCATATGATAAACCTACTGCAAATACTGAACACCTTAGCACAGTCTTGAGGTGTCCACCCTTTGAGAGGGTGTGTGGGTGTTAGTGCTGCCCTCCCTACTATAAGGAAACTCACTGGTTGTGCCTTACTGGAAAGCAGCTCAAAGCAGTTCCTTGGAGGATCTTATATAGGAGCGTCCATTTGATAGGAGTGAAGGGAATACTGTACTGCCCACTTTTATTTACATTATTTCACTTTTAAGTGGTTTCTAAGAAAGCTATAAACCCTGTGAACCATGATTGCATTTCCCTGTTCGACCAAGCAGTTTAGAAAACACACTGGAGGGGGAGGGGTTGTGTGCATACACATGTGCTCAAATCCCAAAAGTAGAAATGGAGAAGGGATTGAAGTGATCATCTTGGGAGGAGGGTTTCTCTATTTCTTTCTCTCTCTCATGTACACTCTAGCAAAATTTTTGAAGTTTGTTTTAAGTAATTATTTACTTAGTGCTTTATAATCACTTTTCTCTTTATGAAGACCAGATAGAAGGGTAGGAAAGGTTTACTTTCTCGCTTTCCCTCTCTCTCTCTGTTTTCTCTGAATTAAAATAATAACAATGATAATGATAACTAAAATTAAATAAATACTTCTTTTAAAAAAAGAAGTAATGTGTAGATAAAGAAACCATGATTGCTCTGTGCAACCTGTATTCTTGGGTGAAGGCATATCTCTGCTATGAGGTGCCAGGATTAAGCCCAGGGGGCAGTGACCTTCCCTGGACAGGCTTTCTGGAGTCCAGTCTCCACCAGAGTGAGCAGACAGCACCACACATGGTTGGTAGAGGCTTGTCATTCCCAGAAGTGAGCAGTCCCAGAGTGTCACTAACAAAAGGCAGCCCCAGCCTGTCTTTTCCTAAAAGCTTGCTGTGTTAATTTGCTTCCACACAGAGGATCAATCCTCCAGATAAGACTTTGTCTACTTCCTCCTGGAAATGTGCTACTGGGATGAAATAATGATTAAGAGAGACAGTGGCAGACTGATCTCAGCTGGCCTTGTCTACTGTCCTGTGGTGTGGATTGGTTTTAGGAGCCAATATGATTGCTTCTACCATTCTACAGAAGAACAAGCTGTTTCCACCTGAAGTTTCATTTTCATTTAGTGTCTGCAAATTGTCATACATTAAATTGAAGTCAGGTGCTATCACAGTCCATTTTTTGTACCATGAAGATCCTGTTCCTGTAAGATAGATGGACAGAAGTTTACAGCACTGATGGCTCCTTTTGAGGAGGGCTCTTGTGGTGTGGGCTGTGCTGTGGGCTGTGGTGTTTGTCATGTCTGTGGTGGCTGTGGGATCTGGAATGTCCATGGTCAGAAAGGAGATGTGCAGGTGTAGTAACTTCTCAGGGTCTCAGGCCCTTCCTGCTTCTCACTCTTCTGGCTGCACAGGAAATGAATGTGACCTTGATTCTTGCTGGGAGACATGAATGTGAGCATGCAAGTTAGCTGTAGCAGTGGTGTCTGAACTTCAAAGATACTGGCCTCCTGAAAGTAGAGCTCCCTGCTGCTTAATAAGGAGGGGTGGCTTCAGAGGTTGTGGAAAGAGTGGCACCATCCTGGGATTTTAGAGGGCCCAAAGGAAGGGCATAGGTCTGTGAGGCAGGGCTGAGGAAGGGACCACTGCTAATTTTTTTGTTAACTAAAAAACGCTCCAAAAATGTAGCCCATTATTTTTTCCCCAAGGTTTTTATCATAAGGCACATGCATCCACTGGAAAGAGACAGAGACAATAAAAGGGAAAATTATAAATCATCCCACAGGGAAGATGGCCCCACTGAAATCCCTTCTTCTCTATTCTCCTGGGATCTTGGGCACGCACCACATGTTCTGGTATAATTTTCAAGCCACCAGTCTGGGACGTGAACCAGGGTCAACTATGTGGGAGTCCAGCACCTTAACCACTATGCCACCTCCTGGCCCATAGTTCATCAATTTAAAAAATTTTTAATTCTTAACTTGATCATTCAAAACATGTCTAATACTAATAGAGATGTACTTTAAGTATAAAATGTACAATAGGTTCAAAGATTTTGTATAAAAATGAGTAAATAGCATTTCTGTAATTTTTGTTGTGATGGTAATACTTTGATTAAAACAATTAATTTTTTTAAAAAAATGTAGGGGTCTTAGGGTGTCTGTCTCAGTCATTGCAAGATGTGTCCACCACACTCACAAATGATAGTGTGACCAAGGCATGAGTTCTATGTCTTGTGATGGTCATATATCCCTATGGCCTCCCACACTCCTTTGCTACTTCTGACATTGGGAGAAGCTACAGTCATGTCCCTCCTTGCACCCTGAAGGTATGTTAAAGACCTAATTCTGGTAACTAGAACTGTGGAAATAGGGTCTTTCCAGATGTAATTTAATTAACATGAGGTCACTGAGGTGGTATGATACCCAAAGTAACCAGTGTTCTTATAAAAATGGAGAAGTGCTTTGTGACCAACCAGAAATTGGAGGGAGGTAGCAGTAAACGAAAAACTGCTAAGGAGTCAATACCAAAACCACAAACTGACAGGAGACAGGAACAGAGTCTATGCAGTCTCAGA
>NW_006204562.1:0-265 GCF_000334495.1 Tupaia belangeri chinensis
AAAGGCATAGAAAGCAACCATGAATATCAGATACAGTGTGGAAGGAGGATGGGACATGGCAGAGGGTGAGATATAGAGAATCAAGGATGGAAAAAAAAATAAATATACAGGAAACAAGAAATGGAAAATTATTTGTTGATGATAACATGTATATTGATGTGCTTGATTGAGCCAATATACAGTGTATTGTGCATTCTGGATGGAAAAATCTCATTTTGTATGTTGTAATGATGTATAGTGAATGAACGTAAATAAATAAATAAAA
>NW_006204562.1:631-2629 GCF_000334495.1 Tupaia belangeri chinensis
TCAATCACTAAACATCATTTGACTTGTAAAAACAATTTACCTAAGATGAAATACATTTCAAATCTGTTCATCTGAGAATACTATACACATTTTTATCAACAGATAATAAACCATTGATGTTATTGTGCATACTTTAGTGAAGAGAATACTATTCTTTTGGAGTCAGCAGAGACTGACACAGACAGTCAAATATCCTGAGTCTGAAGGTTCAAGATCTCTGAAGTTTATCACACCCAAATATATCCTTCTTATCTCAGCTATATAAGTCTTCAAAATAAGGCCAAAGCTCTAATTTGTAGAGAGCACTTTCTTATTAAGAACCATCATCATGGACCAACAGGTGGCATGGAGCTTAAGGTGGCTGAAACCCGCATGGCAACTTTGTGAGTAAAGTCTCATACCTGGTGAGTTGAAAATCATGTGGAGCATGTGTGTATGCATGCCCACAATTATGAGAGGAGAATAGAGGAGAAGGGACTGTGGAGTGACCATCCCTTGGTCACTCCCTTGGGGAGTGATTTCTCACTTTCTCTCCTCTCACTCTGTAGTGAGTGCATACATTCTATAGTAAAATAAAAACAAACAGAACACACACACATACACAGACAAAATAGTCATCATGCAGCTATCTTGAAAATTATAAGTGAATACCTCATACTCAGAAGCAGAAAAAAATAATATTTGTGACAGTAAAATTATTTAGTTGGAATTTGATCTGTCAGGATTCCCTGAAATTACTGTTTGGGCTCTAACTTTCCCTCTCCTTTCCACTTGGAGATTTGTACTATGTACCTCAGGCATCTGGAACATGAACTTTTCTTGTAGCACATAGAACCTTTGCTCTTGACGGGAACCACTGCACCCTGACCCTCATTACTGAAGCAAATGTCCATGTTGTAATCTATGTAGTGCCATTTTGCAGATTAGAAACAGCTGGCTCTTCCCCATGGTACATAATATTTATTTCCCAATATTAAAACGTAATAAATAAAAGTCATTCTCTATGAATTATATGAATTAAATTATTGAATGCAATTTTGATCATTTGATATTATAATAATGATAATTTGGGATTCATACTCATTGTTATGTACTGATTTTAATGGAATAGTTTCTATAGCTTCCATTCATGGTAACTAATGACAGTGAGTGTATTGTCTTTTATTCTGTAGAAATAATTACAATGAAAAGATGTACCATTTTTGATAGTTTTGCTGATCTGTAATTCATGTACCATATAATTTATCATTTATAAATGTATAATTTAGTCAATGCTTTGTATAGATCTTACAACCAGTGGTAAAATCTAATTTTGAGTATGTTTGTCCTCCACCAAAAGAAACCCTTTATCAATCACTTTGTGTTCCTCTCTACCACCATGATGTCAAGAACTAGTCAAATGCTGACCTACTTTCTGTGACTATACATTTACACTTCTGAATTTTTATATGAGACACTATATTATAATGTAGCTGTTTGTAACTTCTTTTTTTTTCGCTTTCTATAATGTTTTTAAGATTCATCCATGTTGGAGCACTAATCTATGTTGTTGCACATATTAATATTTCTCGCTTTCCGTCTCCCTGTCTCTCTCTGTCTGTCTGGCGAGCACATGCACCCTATAAATAGCAAAAACCTCTCCAAAAAAAGAAAAGAAAAGAAAAGTAAAGTAGTACACCCAAAAGACTTTTGGGTGGCCAGGTTGCTACCATAGCAACTGCCCCTTTTCTTTCTTTCTGTTTTTTTTTTTTTGCTATAGGGCACGTGCGCTCACCAGACGGACAGAGAGAAACAGAGAGACAGAAAGTGAGAAATCACCCTCAGGGA
This sequence comes from Tupaia belangeri chinensis, assembly GCF_000334495.1. Classification (NCBI taxonomy): domain Eukaryota; kingdom Metazoa; phylum Chordata; class Mammalia; order Scandentia; family Tupaiidae; genus Tupaia; species Tupaia belangeri. The sequence continues at coordinate 2,459 of NW_006204562.1, forward strand.
GGATAGCCACGCCGCAATCCCTTCTCCTCCATTCTCCTCTTGGGATCTTGGACACGCACGCACACGTACCTGGCATGAGTTTTAAGCCACCGGGTCTGGGACGCGAACCGCGGTCGAGTGAACACAAGTTATCAAGATGACAGGTGTCATGGATGCAGGCTTGTTCATCAA
>NW_006204563.1:0-1399 GCF_000334495.1 Tupaia belangeri chinensis
TGGTGGTGCAGAGGTAAAATGCAATGCTCTGGGAAGCAGATTCGCATGAGAAGGTTGACGATTCACTTCTGGAGATATTACTGGGTACACAGGTGCATATGTGCCCATATTCTGGGCTGCTCAGGGCTGGGTGGATTGTGGTATAAAGACCCTTTGGTGGTGCAATATCTGTCTCTCTCACTCATTAAATAAATAAATTTTAAAAATAAAAGCCTTGGACCAGCTAGTTTTGAGGTGGTTAAAGTGACTTGATCTCACATGGGTGACTGAGCAGTTCAAGTTTTGGACCTGGTGATTTGAGAAACACACTGGGCATGTGTGTGTGCATGCCCAAATCCTGAGTATAATGGAAGAGACAAGATTTTGGTGTGACCATCCTTCATGGGGATGCCTTCTCACTTTCTCTCTCTCTCACTCTCCCTCTCCATCCCCCTCAACCATGACTTCAAGTACTCTCTGGCAAATTAAAAAAAAAAATTAAAAAGTCACATGCTAATACTGGGTTTGGATCCCTAGGTTACCCTGAAAACATAGCAGGCATGTGCAGAAGTGCCCAAGATCCTGAGGAACTGTAGAGCTGGGGAAAGGAGACTGCAGCATGATGAGACCTTATCGAGAGTGTCTTTTCCTCTCTCTGTCTGCCATGGCACACACATACAGATGCATGCTCTATATAAAAAATTAAATTAATAAACAAAAATAAAAAGGTCCTAGGAGACCTTGAGATGGATCTCTCCAGTAATCAGTTACAAGTGCAGATAGAGGCTTGAAAGAGAAGTCAGGGCTTGAGGAATAAATTTAAATGTGATCTATACACAAGTGATAATAAAAACTTGTGGATACAAAAGATGATTTTGTGAATTGGATATGTGAAGAGGAGATAAAAGTGAATCAGAAGACTCTAGAAGAAAATAACAAAGAAAGAATGGAAATGAAAAATGAGAGTGATTAGACAAAATGAAAGGGAAAGGTAGAACTCAAGGAGCAAAGAGGTTTCATGAAGAGGGTGGGGTCAATACAGCTGCTACAGAAGTGGTCTGCAGAGCCCTTGCATTTGACAATTAGGAATTGTCAATTTGACAATAGGAATCTATTAATGCCACTTGAATAAGGCACTATCAATAACGGTTAGAATCCACATGACAAAGGATAAAAAAGTGATGAAGTTAGAGCAGGTTATGTGAGTTAATTTCACAAAAGTATGAAGGTGGTAATGGGAAAAGAAAAAAATACTCGTAGGCTGACTTAAGGACTTTCTTTGTTCCTTTGCTTGTTTCTTTCTTTTTCTCTTTCTCGCTTTCTTTCTCGTTTTCTCTTTCTTTCTTTCTTTCTTTCTTTCTTTCTTTCTTTCTTTCTTTCTTTCTTTCTTTCTTTCTTTCTTTCTTTCTTTCTTTCTTTC
>NW_006204563.1:1685-23491 GCF_000334495.1 Tupaia belangeri chinensis
TTTTCTTTTCTTTTCTTTTTTCTTTTCTTTTCTTCTTTCTTCTTTTTTCTTTTCTTTTCTTTTCTTTTTTCTTTTCTCTTTTCTCTTTTCTTTTCTTCTTTTTCTTTCTTTATCTCCAGAGGGCTTAAGCCAGAAGGGAGAGGGAAAGAAAGCATCTCCCAAAGGGACATAGTCATGCTGCAATTCCCTGTCTTTCATTTCTCTATCCAATCCCACTGGGATTTTGGGCATGCATGCACATTCACCTGGTATGTTTTTCAAGCCAGAAGGGGTGGGATTTGAACCATGGTCAGCCATATGGGATCAGGCTCCTTTAATTACTAGCCTATGGGGCTATCTTCTTCATTTTTTTTTTTTTTTGACTTCTGAGTCAAAGCAAGGGATGAGACAGTCTTAAAAAGAGAGAGAGCAAATAATCTGGTGAGCAAGGGACAGAGGAGATGGGAAAGAGGGAACCAAGAGAATAAATGTAGGAGTTTGTCTCAGAAACGATTTACTGTGTATTCAAACTGCACATTATCAATGAAGCAAAGAGCTATTTATAACATAAATTAACCTTTATTTATATTTTGTATTTGATTAGTTTTTAAATTTGTCAAAAGGGATTTTATGAGATGTATTATTACAGGCCAGATAGATTATGATAAATTTATGAGGAAAATCAGGTGAAGGAGGTTAGAAGAAGTAAGATGAAGTCAGGGACAATGTTAGTTTGCAAAACGAGTTTGGGGCTCTTGCTGGAGGTTAGTCACGATTTGAAAATTGATACATGAGAGTGTTCAAAGCAGTATCTGCATTTTCCCGTTCCCATAGCATCTAGAACAGTGATCAGTATGCCATGACTATTTGGGGAACTATCTTTCCTTTATGGAATAATGCTGCCAATTGTTACAAATTCTCCATATTTGGCTGTTTAGCTGAAAAATGGAAAGAAAAATACAAAATGACTGGACAAAAGATGAATCATACTTACAATTTCATTGTAAGTGGGGTCGGTACATTTTGGAACAGATTTTGTTTTCCTCCTACGGACTTCACTGGGATATGGTAAAAGATAAAATTCAACATGTGCACTGGGCACAGAGCCATCCGGGAGATGCTGCAAAGGAAAATGGTCATAAATATTAATGTGTGTTGCTGTCAAAGAAAACAAATACACAGCTACTAAATATCCAGACCAAAGGCGAGATCAGGATTTATTACAGCCACTCTGTTTATCAGAAAATAGAGAAAAAAAATCAAGAGAAATGGGTTATTGCTCCAAAATAATCCCAGAGTACAGCTTAAAAGAGTAAAATTGTGCATCTTAAATGAAGTGTCATGCCACAAAACTACATTGAAGAAGTCCATGGCATATAATTTACTTTGTTATATTTCATTATATCAATATTATATTTTTTAACAGTAAAAACTACATTTGTGTTTTTGACTGACATGGTCGAGAGAGGACTATTTGCTACAATCAGGGACAGAAACTAAGTGCCTCAGGATACTGTGCACCACTTGAAAATAAAAAATTCAAGCTTAACCCACAAATAGATATAGCATTTAATGACATCGCATTTTAAAGCAGAATTAACTTAGGCTATCAGTTAGACATACAATCTTAATATAGGCAAGAATATAAGATATTAAAATGTTTACGATAATTTTACTGTCTAAATGACTCTAAAATATTTTGGGTACTTCTTATTTTCTAAAGCTTTTTTTTTTTTTTTTTTTTTTTTTTTTTTTTGGGGGAGCGGGAAGAGGGGGGGCGTTTGATAATCATCCATGTTTTGGAATCTGATGTCTTTATGTGGGAAGAGAGAGATGACATTATGAAGTGTCTTTTAGAAAATCAATATCTAAATGTTTTTTTTTTTTTTTTTTTTTTTTTTTTCCTTTGGGAGCGAGAGAAGAGGCAGGGGTCCCAACAGGGTTTTGCCATGTTGAGATCCTTCCCCTAGACTCCCTGCCAGCTATACCACAGGTGAGTCTGTATGTATGTCTGGCATGTTTAGGTCAATCTGGAATCCAAACGTCAGCTCTCCCAGATAACTGTTATTATCCAGCAGTGCCCTATCCTTTTAAAGCTGTGTTCTATGGAGCTCTAAGTTGCTGAAGGAGCTGACTGAACAACAAAACCAAATGGATGGATCTGTGAACCCCCAGACACCAGTTTCTCCCAACTTTCATCCCTCCCTAGACCACCCATTCTGGTTTAAGAACATCTTTCCTTCAAATTGATTATGGATATTTTAATTTCTTAATATATTATTTGATGGATGAATCCATTGTTTCAAAGATTAAGAAACATCCATACCTGAAAGAAATGGATTCTGATCTTGACCAGATAGAGAGCAAATGGTACTAAAACCTCCACTATCTAGTTTGATAAAATGAGAAATATTTGTATACTTCATATGTAAAGAGGATAACTTAAAGTTGAACTTGAGGAAGTATGTGCTTATTTTGTTTACTATATGTTAATACTATTAAATCAGTAATTTTCAGCAAATATATTTTAATGCTCTGAAGCATAGTGATATTCACATGTAATTACCCAGTGCCACTTGTAATTTTATCTTTTCTTAGTACTGATAAAAGCATACTAGGTGACTGACAAGTGGAGTGGTGGTTAAGGTTCCTGGATTCCTACATGGCTGACTCTAATTCAAGTCTCAGACCTGGTGGGTTGCTTTCTCACTTTCCCTCTCTCTTCTTCTCTAGTCAAATTAAATAATAATAATAATAAACAACAAAGTTAAATAGAATAATTTTTAAAAGCATATTGGAAAGCAAGAAAATATACATTATTATATAACTAACATTTAATCAGTTATCATTTTACATGATAAAAGTGATATTATTAGAAAATTGTTACTGGAATAGACACTCTGAATAGAGTTGACTTCCTACACAATATTATTCCAGTACTACCATCTATGGACTCATGGAAAGCCTTTACTATATTAGTATTAGACACAGCATTGCTTCTGATCAATGAACTCACTTTACAACAAAAGAAACATAACAATGGGCCCATGATCATGAAATTCACGGTCTTACCATATCTCCCACCATTGTGGTGCAGTTGACTTCTGAAGAATGGCCTTTGGAGACTTAGTTATTGTGCCAGCTAATTGCACTTCCTTCGTCTTTTGAAGGAATGTTTGTAGCGATGTTCCTCCCATAGCCAGGATTCATGAGTCCCAGAATAAAAGTGTTGAAAGGGGAATGGCATCACTGACTGTCATGCCCAGTAACCCACTAATAAACTCGTGTTTCCTATTTCCACACCTTATCCTTTGCTTAGTCTTCATTCCAGAAAGAGGAATGCTTCTACCAGGAAACACAATAGTTATTCTATTGAACTGAAGCTTAAGACTGATGCCCAGCCACTTTGGGCTCCTTAGGCATCTGAATCAACAGGCAAGTAAGGAAGTTACAGTGCTGGCTGGGGTGATTGATTCAGACTACTAAGGGGAAAATTGGACTGTCACTCCACCATGGAGGTAAGGAAGAATATGGCTGGAGCATAGGTGTCTCAGTATTATTATGCCATGTGATTAAGGCCAATGGGAAGCTGGAAGGACCCTGTACAGGAAGGATTTCTAGTGGTTCAGACACTTTGGAAATGAAGGCTTAGGTTACTGCGTCACATGAAGAACCATAACTAGCAGAGGTACAAGTTGAAGACAAATGGAATACGGAACAGAAGTATGTAGTTATAAATGCCAACTATGACCACATGATCAGTTACAGAAAGTGTAATGGCTATGTCGCTGGACTCCCACGTAGTCAGCCGCGGTTCGCATCCCAGACCCGGTGGATTAAAACTCACGCCGGGTGCATGTGCATGCGTGCCCAAGATCCCGAGAGGAGAATGGAGGAGAAGGGATTGCGGCGTGGCCATCCCCCCTGGGGGGTGATTTCTCGCTTTCTGTCTCTCTGTCTCTCTCTGTCTGTCTGGTGAGCGCATGCGCCCTATAGAGAAAACCTCTCAAAAAAAAACAAAAACAAACAAAAAAAAACCCAAAAAACCACTAAGATTTTATTCCTAAGATTTCATTTAAGTAGTTTCTCTTATCTATTGCAATGTTTCATATTGAAATACCAAGCAATAAAGGGCCTATTGCAGGGTAAAGTGAGCGTATCTTGGTTCCTGCTTGTAGGGCTTGTGCTTACAGTTCACCTTAAACGACTTGGTCTGCTTGTTACATCTTGTGTCTCAATGCTCCATTTTGGAAACTTTGACCTTACCTTTTAGATTTTATTAAGCCATTACATGCTTATTACCCTCCATTTCCCCTTCTTATCCTCAACTGGAAACAGGCAGTATTTGTACATCCTTATTTGTACTCAGTCTCATAATGAATCCTCAGTCACCATCCTCTTCAGTTTCACCTGGAGACTTGATCTCTACTTGTTGTGCTCCCCTATGACATTCCTTATCACATCTCTGAATTTCTGTCCCTTAACTCCTTGAAAATCTCCTGGCCAAATAGCACAGCAGGTTTATTTGAATCTCCTTCTAGGAGCTATGATGACATGACCATTTCTTGGTGTCTCATAGATGGGGGACTGTGAGGTAAAGCTATATCTTTGTACTACATGCTTTGTGCCCTCTCTAATTCCAGTGCAATGTCTCTGTATATTACCGCTCTTTTGTGGAATATAAAAAGAAACAAAAAGAAATAGGCATGCTCCTTTGTTCTGGTGGTATTGACTAAGGCATTCACAACTTAATTGAAGAGGTGGTTATGAAGTCCCCTGGGTGGAGGCAGGGGGCTTCATCCACATTAGCACCAACAATTCCTGATGGGGGAACTAAAATGTCACATAAATATGTGCTACTAGTTTTTCAAATATACAATAGGTACTCAGATGAACATGATTCTAATATTTTCAAAGCATTGCTATGTTTATAGTAGCTTTAAAAATTATTTCATATTTCTTAAATTTACCATATACTTGAAGGTTAATGAGACTTGAGGGTTGTGGTGTTTTTGAAGTTTAAAAGGGGATCTCACTAGTTGAAAAGATTCTAAATAAAACCTTCAGATATTCTTAGAACTCATTAGTAGAGAGATTTCTTTTTAAACTGAAAAGCAAAATATAGTGGATTCTTACCTTGATTATTATGTTAGGTTGCAAAACTTAAAATGTATGCTTGCATATTAGTACTGATTTGTTCATAAAGTTGACTTAATAAATGTACTGTTTTAGGTATACAAAGAATGAAATATATACATTTTTTTGCCTTTCTTTTTTTCCCCAAATTACATACAGCATTTCAAATGATTTTCAATGCTACTACTGTTCTCATAGCCAAAAATGGAAAGTTTTCCCTTTTTTTAGAGGTTTTTGCCTTAGGACACATGTGCTTGCTGGAGAGAGAGATGGGAACCAGCAGTTAGCATAATGGCTATGTTGCTGGACTTCCACGTAGTCGACTGTGGTTTGCGTCCCGGACCTGGTAGCTTAAAACTCACACCGGGCGTGTGTGCGTGCGTGCCCAGGATCCCGAGAGGAGAATGGAGGAGAAGGGATTGTAGCGTGACCATCCCCCCTGGGGGGGTGATTTCTCGCTTTCTGTCTCTCCGTCTCTCTCTGTCTGTCTGGCGAGTGCATGTGCCCTATAGCGAAAAACCTCTCAAAAAAGAGAAAGAGAGAGAGAGAGATACAGTGACAGAAAGAGGGAAAGTGAGAAATCACTCCCCAGAGGAGATGGCCATGCTGCAATCCTGTCTCCCCCTTTCTCCTCCTGGGATCTTGGGCAAGCATGCACATGCATCTGGCTTGACCCTCAAGCCACCGGGTCCAGCATTTGAACCACAGTCGGCCATGTGGGAGTCCAGTGACACAACTGCTACACTATCTGGTGGACCGAAAATGAAAGTATTTTGAAATCATGATTAATTTGTTAGAGCTGAGTTGAAAAAAAAGTAAGCAGTAGTATGTTGGTTCAAAAACAAAGCACAGTTTAAACAGTCTATAAAGTAAATAAAACTATCTAACATTGTAGGGTATGCCCACAGACCCTCAGTATTTTCATATGGAGTATAAAGAAGATATTTTTCATACATAGTAATAATAATAATAGCTACCAAATAAAGTATTTATTATATTTTAAGCACTCTCTTAAACTAATCCTCAAGTCAATATTATTGTCCCATATTTAGTTATTAAAGCTTTTATTTTAATTAATTAATTAATCAATTAATTAATTAATATTGTATAAAAGCTATGCTCTTAACCATTAGTCCATGACTCTCTTCAAAGAAAGGCAAGAAATTAAGAGCATTTCTAGACTAGGTTTTATCAGGAATGTGATGAAGATACAGACATAGTTTAAAAATATCAGATACTTTGGAAACTTCTGTATATTAATCTAAAGCTTAATTGTATTTAATAGGTTCATTAAATATGGTTCATTATCAATAGGTTCATTATCTTTTCAATGAATAATTTATGAGAATTTTCTATCTTTTTTTAACTTAAATGTTTCCAATCACAAGATAATATAAGCTTTAGTAGAAATCAACTGATGATGATTAAAATACGCTAAGACTATCAAAACCTGAGGTCTATGCTAGAAACAAGCAACATAATAAAACATTTTCTCGTCTATGTGCCTGCCAAGTTGCAATTATTATGCTGAGACTAGCCATCACAAAAAGGGTCTTTTTACAAATGACAATGCACAAAGTAATATTTTATGATTTTTATTGTTGTTGTATGCTTCAGTTAAATGGTGGAATAATCTTTCTAACCTGTGTGGGTTGGTTAAAAAGGAGCGGGATAATTTCAGAAGTTCATAAATTAAATTTATTTCATACAAATTTAAGCCTTTCATAAGACTCTTATCATTAATAGATAATTTCTAATAATTATTTTAAAAATTCAATTAAAAAAATCTTACTACCATATGTCTAGCACTTTGTATGGTCTGTGACAGAACACAGAAAAGAGCTCAAAATAGATTCTGCCTTCAAAGAAATAAATTCATTGGTACGGTCCTTTTGTTACACATATATTTTAAAATACTTAACTTTCTATTTAATGTAATTAGCAGCTAGATAGCAGTCACAGTCTAACAGACAATTCTTCTCATTCAGCACACGTGAGTAGAATAACTTCTAAAATTTTAGAATTGCAATTAGAGCTCCAGAATTTCACTATCATGTTTTGTGAAATTTAGCAAGTTTTTCCATTTCTTTATAGCATGTAAGAATTAAGGTTTTAAACCTCATTTATTAAAAAAACATATACTCAAAAGCAAATATTTATGAGTCATTCATGAAGTATGATAATTAACACCCCCCCCCTTTTTTTCAGTTGTACTGAACTTCTCTAAATGATTCCAAATCTCCTGACCCTCAGCTTCTATCTCCAGGTGCTGAAAAAATTGTACAAATAATAGAAAAGATTATGCTTTGTTAATGATTATTGAATTATTATTATTATTATTTTATAGGTTTTTACTATAGGGTGCATGTGCTCGCCAGAAAGATAGAGAGAGACAGAGATAGAAAGTGATAAATCACACCCCCCCCAGGGGAGATGGCCACGCTGCAATCCCTTCTCCTCCATTCTCCTCTAGGGATCTTGGGCATGCACACACACGCACCCAACGTGAGTTTAAGCCACCGGGTCCGGGACTCGAACCATGGTCGGCCACATGGGAGTTCAGCGACATAGCCATTATGCTAACTGCTGGTCCCTTGAAGAATTATTCAGAACAGATAAAATGCTTGTAGATTAGATTCATATGCTGGTATATTTGCTTGTATAGAAATAAGATGGATTGAAAAATGCAGAAACTCGTAATCAAGAGGAAAAATATGAGAGTTTTCTACCATATACCCTAGCTACTTACATTTATTCTACCGCAGGAATAGTTTCATATAGGTATATAATGTATAGGATCAATAACCTGAGTGGTATGGCAAATATGCTCAATTAGATCATCAGAATTGAGGTTGGCATGATGAAATGTATCTAACCAGGTTAAAAATAATAGACTGAATGCCATGTTCTTCTTTTGGGTACAAAGAGCTCACTCTGTATATCCAGGATATGAAAAGATTGGCTTAGCAACAGCACTTAGGAAAAATTTAGGAGGTATAGATAACTATAGGTTCAATACATTTGTGTGCCATGTTGCTAGCTACACCCTATAGAATGGTTATTTATCTATCTAGCTATCAGTCATTTATCTATCTGGATTATATATGTACATGACACAGATATGTATATGCACATCATATATATGAAACATGTAAAGTATCAAATAGGTTAAAAAATTAAAGTATAGAAAAGATATACCAAGTAAACCTTAATCAACATGAAGCTTGACTATCTATATGAATATCAGACAATGTACATTTGAGGGCAGAAAGTACTGCCAGGAATAAAGAAGTTCATTTAATAATGATAAATGAGTCAATTAATCAAGAGGACACAACAATTTTAGATTTTCATGCAAATTATGCAAATTCATAATTATATTTGAAGATTTTAACACCCTTCTTTTAATAATTCATAGAATTAGTACAAGAAAATCAGTAAGGCTATAGAAGATTTGGACATCATAATTAACCAATATGATCTAATTATTAATATTCATAGGATATGCCACTCTCTAATAGAAGAACACTTTTTTTTTAAGAGAGATTTTTTGCTATAGGACACGGGTGCTCATTGGAGACAGAGAGTCAGAGAGAGAAAAAGTTAGAAATCACTCCCCATGGATGATGGCCATACTGCAATCCCTCCTCCTCCATTCTCCTCTTGGTATTTTGGGCATGCATGCTCACGTGCCCAACATGTTTCAAGCTGTGGTTAAGTCTAGCGTCTTAACCACTATACCACCTGCTGATTCCAGAACACATATTTTTAATTGTATTTGGAAAATTTACCAAGATGGATCCTATTATAGGTCATGAAAGAAGTCTCAATACATTTAAAAAGATTAAAGTTGTATAAAGTATGTTGTCTAACAATAATGGAATTAACTTGCATCGTAATAACACATATCTCTGGAAAATTTCTAAATATTTCAAAATAAATTTGCATACTTTTAAATAGCCCATGGACAGAAAAGGAATGAGAAGATAAATGAGAATTATAAACTGAAGAAAAATAAAAATACAACTTGTGAAAATTTGTGTGATGCAACTAAAGCAATATTCAGAGAAAAAATTCTAACACTAATTATTATATTAGAAGAGATGAAACATCACAAGTCATTGGCCTTAAGATTCTTCCATCTTAAGAAACTAGGCAAAAAGATTAAAATCTTTAGCTTTGTCTGTGTATGCATGTGTGTGCGTGTGTATGTGTGTGTGTGTGGAGAGTCTTCTTTTTGTTTTCATTATTATGTGTTTAGTTTTACTTTGCGATAAGGGTATTTTCTCTGGTTATAGAATTCTATAAGTTAAGAATTCTTTCATTCAACAGTTCAATGATGGTTCATTGTCTTCTAGCTTTTATTTTTCCAGTATGGTTTCTAACCTATATTATATTATAGTTTCCTTGCATGACATCAATCATTTTTCTCTAGCTGTTTCAAGGTGTTTTTCACTGTCATTAGTTTTTGATGGTTTGATTATAGTGTGTAAAGACATGATTTTCTTTTTGATATTCATCAATATCATTGAATTTGTAAATTTGTGTGTTTTACAAAATTTTGGAAGTTTTTAGCCATTGTTTCTTCAAATATTTTTCTGCCTCGATTTCTTTCTTCTGGTAGTCTAAAGACATAAATATTAGATACTTGGATATTTTCTCACAGATCCCAGAGATCCTGTTCTTTTTTGTTTTGATCTCTTTTCTCTGTGTTCTTTAGCTTGGATCATTTCTATTGATTTATATTTAAGTTTATTGACTCTTTCTTTTGTTGTCTCCATTCTTCTTTGAAGTGTAACCAGCAAGTTATTTCTTATTTTAGATATTTTACTTTTTAGTCCTTAAATTTACACTTATCTTGTTTAATAGTTTTTATTTTTTGCTAATAATTTAAAGTAGATTTTTCTCTTACTTTACAGAGCATAGTTATAATAAGACTTGAAAGTCTTGTCTGATAGTTCCAAAATCTAGATAATCTCACAGTTGCCAACGGTCTTTAAAATTGGTGACCGTTCAAATTTTACTAGTTATTGTATGTGTAATTCTTCCTTGTAGCATGTACATTATTAACATTATATTGTGTAGACTCTGTGTTCTGTTTAATATTCTGGAGAAAGTTTATTTTTTAAGAGATATTTTTGCTATAGGGCATGTGTGCTTGCTGGAGAGACAGAGAGATAGAAAGTGAAAAATCACCCTCTGGGGGATGGACAAGCCACAGACCCCTCTCCTCCATTCTCTTCTGGGATTTTGGGCACACACACCTGGTATGAGTTTTAAGCCTCTGGGTCTGGGGACTTGAACCATGGTTGACTATATGGGAGTCCAGAGACATAACCATTACACTATTTGCTGGTTCCCCCACAAGTTATGTTTTATTCTCAGAACATTCATAATGGATTAGTGTAGTCAACAAGTCAGAGGTTCCACCTTGCATTATCATCTTACCATCTTTATTCTCTTCCCTATAGCTAGGTAATGATTAGGTTTTAGAGGGTGTGTCAGATAAAATGTGTCCACCAGATTTGGTGGAAATTTCTCCACTCCCCAAGGGATTGTAAGAAAATCCTCATGTTTCAAGGTAGGTATACATTTTCTCTTAAGAAATGTTTACATGGATGAGTAACTGAGATACTATCACTATATGTAGAATACTTCCTCAGGTAACATAAATCTTACCTTGTGGACATTTGTTCTTGATGAGCAAGGTACACATTTGAAATCTTTCTGGGCAGTGTCTGACATGAGCAGGTGTAGCCTAATAGTACATTAATAAAATGCTAATAATAAAATCTAAAGTAGGGCCAGCAGGTGGCATGGAAGTTCAGGAAGATCACACATGGCTAAATGTGTGGTTCGAATTCCAGACTGGTGACTTGAAAGGCACACTTGGCATGTGTGTGTGCGTACCCAAAATCCCAAGAGGAGAGTGGAGAAGAGACTGAAGTGTGACCCCTCCTGTTGCAGGGCGGGCGGGCGGGGGGAGGAGGCAAGGACTTTTTACTTTTCTTCTTTCTCTCCTCTGTCTCTCTTCAGTGAGTGCATCCACCCTGTAGCAAAACTTAAATTTTTTTTCTATTTACTTCTTCTTCTTCTGAAAGAGAAAGAGAGAGAAAGAAAAAAGAGGGTGCATCTCTAACAGTGTCTTCACACCACAATTCACCTCGCCCCAGCCTCAGCTATCCTGGATCACAGACATGCACGCACGCCAGTATGTACTGGGAGGCCTCAGACCTAAACTCTGAACCTTCACATGAGAGTCCAACAGTGCAGAGTGTTGTGTTACTGCTGTCTGGCTCCATAAGCTCATCATATCGAAGGTTTTAGATCTCAGCTCTTATTTTGGGGATCTTAGATAAAAATTTAAATTAGCCAAATGTCAGTTTGCTATTCTGTAAATATGGGTACAAAATTTTCTTTTTGTGAAAAATGCTTAAAAGTGTGATAGTTCTTGACACACACTGTATAAGTAAAATAGCTTTTCATGGTATTCATGGAAAACAAGTAAATCAAAGAGAAAAATATGGAAAAGTCAGAGTGTCGATAGTTCATGTGTAAGTCAAGCAGCAGGAAGGGAGGTATCGCTTGTTTTCAGGGTTCCAAGAGTTGAATGGTAAGTGATACTAGGTTCAAGGTAGTCTCTCTGAATGTATACTTAAGAAATGTTTACAGGGATGAATAACTGGGATATTATTACTATATGTAGAATACTTCCTCAGGTAACATACATCTCACCTAGTGGAAAACAGAATGGAGAAAGCAGAAGAAAGAAGATTCTGGTGCTCAGTAGGCTACAAAGATGGCATTAGAGGAGTTGAATTTATATGTAAAATGAAGATCCATGCATGCCAGATGGGAGTTGTAACAGACACTGCATGATTCCCAGCATTTAGATTTTAATTTATGCTGTTAAAAAAGAGTACTTTAAAATAATGGGTTAAAAGGAACTTTTAAAAAGTCCTGGGACCTAATTATCTATCCCATTAAACTTTTTTTTGCATAATCAAAATATAGCCCTAAGTAAAATGTGTTTTAAAAAAACAATTATAGAAAATTGAAACTTTCAGTTTCTTGTCATTCTCTAAAAGTTTTTTTTACTTGTTTTCACTCTCAATATTTTTCTAATGTTTCTTTTCTTTTAGCTTTTTAATTTTTTTTAGGTCACAATATAGAATTGAGAGATATTTGGAGAAAGGATAGAGATTAAGGCACAAGATCATTGGCAAAGGAGAAAGATTAAAAGCAATTTAAGTCATATGGAGACCCATGTATTGAAGGCTACATCATTGGGGAATAAAGAGAGCATCCAGAGTTTTTGAACATTTAGAAAAATAGTCCTCAACAAAAATCCACTTTATTTTTAAGTGAGATAGATATAAAGATCAAATAGCTGGCACTTGACTATCCTCAGTTTAGTATTGATTAGAGTTCAATGGAATTCAGAGAAAAGTTACAGATGTATGAATATAGCTTAAATTAAATTGTTCTGCATTGTTCATATCTTTTATACCTACATAAATGGTAATTTATTTGGTAACTGTGTATTAAGGGCATAGTTTTGTGCTGAATACTATAGAGTATACAAAATATATTCTTCACAGTTTTTTAGACTCTGTAAATTTTCAATACAATTGAAACTACAGTATAAATTAAGATAAAATTTCAAGAGCTGAGCTAAGACAATGAATACTACATGGGTGATGTGCATAGTTGTATAATAAGTTCCCACAGGAGTGACAGATCACCAGGGTGAGAATGACCTAGAAGTTTCAAGGAGGATAAGAGGTTTGAACTGAGAATGGAAGGTTGTGTGGATATAGAATTTAAATAGATGTTTGAAATAGTCAGTTTGAATTGTGAATTGAGATTGAATTCTGAGGAAATGGCATTGAATGTGCAGGGCTGTCCAAGTGAGCACATGTGAGGGTGAATGTATGCATGTGTGTAATTTGGTATGTGAGTGTCTGTCTGTCTGTCTGCAGAGGACCTTGGCTGGGAAATTCATGCTTTCCAGGAAGGAGAGCTGCTGTGGTCACTGTTGCTGCTACCAGCCCTGTGGCACAATTCTTCTAGCTGTGCAGTTATAGAGACTTTGACAGATTTTAAAAACCCACTTCAGGAAGAAGCCACTGGGAGGGGCTACCACTTAGTACTTAGTCTTGCTGCTACCACCTGCTGTGCTGGGCCAAGCCACATAGCCCTGGTGACAGAGCTAGATCTGGAAAATAAGATATTCTTCAGGGAGGCAGCAGTTAACCTACACCCGCAGCTTGGGATGTACTGGCTACAGAGACTGAAGGACTCATGATGCAGAAATCCAAGGCTGAGATTCACTAGAGGGAGTGATGTGAATACCCAGCCATCATTCTGTTTGAGTGGAAGTATTGAGATGGTAAGCTAGTCTATTCCCAAAGACTGTAACATCTCGTTGGGAATAGAGGCTAATGAATATCTCAAGAGTGAAGTGGGATTGATAAAGCAAATGAAAAAAGACGATAGGAACCCCTGGAACACATAATTTATACTCAGGAGTGTAAAGAGGAGTCAACCACTAGAAGTTGGTGAGGTTTTAGAGCAGCTTAATTCCTCATATTCTTCCTGAAAAACAAACTCTTTATAAAAAGCTGAACCCTAGCCAAAAGGTGCAGTTGACCTCTGGCCCCCTCTGGATTATTTTGTCAGAGGCATACTTGGGACCTAGTGCTGTCCTTTCTCCCAACTAGCATTAGAGAATCTACCCTCAAAATTAGGAAGAAGTGGGTACTCTTCAAGATGCCTAAAAATCAATACAAAGATGTAAGAAACATGAAAAGACAAGGAAATATCTCTCCTCCTAAAGTCACAACAACTCCTCGCCAACAATGGATAAAATACAGAAAATCACAGAAATATTGGAGAAGGAATTTAGACTATTCATTATAACAAAATTCAACAAGATGCAAGAAAAAACAGATAGCTGCAGAAGTTTAGAAAACCATTCCATGAAATGAAGGAGGTGCTCTATGGAGAGAGAGACAGAACAATAAAAAGAATCGAACAGAACTTACGGAGATGAGAAATACAATAAAGGAAATTAAAAATCTCTCTTATAAGGAACAACAACAGATTAAAGCATGTAGAAGTAAAAGTCTCTGACTTAGAAGACAAAATCTCCGATTTAGTCTAAGACGGAACCTCAATTTAGTAAAAAAACAAAACAAAACAAAAACCCAAAAAGATAACTATTAAAAAGAAGGCAATAATGAGAAAGTTTACACATGATTTGGCAGCTGAATAGCCACATAATGTATATTCCAGAAGACAAAGAGATGAGTAAAGGCATAGAAAAAAATCTTTCATGAAATAATATATGAAAACGTCTCAAATTTAAAGAGACATACAGACATCTAGATCCAGGAAATACAAAAAAACACCAAACAAATTTAACATTAGAAGATCCTCTTCAAGGCAATTACTAGCCAAATTAACAAAACTTAAAGATGAAGACCATATTCTAAAAATGGCAAGAAGAAAACATCAAGTTACTTACAAAGGATATTCCATTGGACTAACCTCAGATCTCTCAACAGAAAAAAACTGCAGAGAAGGAAGGAAGAAGAAAATAGATTTAGACCTCTGAAAGAAAAAAAATTCAACCAAGAGTATGATATCTAGCAAGATATTTCCCATCACCAAATGGGAAAGAGATTAAAACTATTCCTAGATAAACAAAAATTGAAAGACCTCACCAATGTTAGACTAGCTTTTCAAGAAATACTTATGGGACTACTACATCAGGAAAGAAAAAGGAGGATAAATAGTAATATAGAACATAAAAAATAAGAAAATGAGTAACAAAATGGAAGGGATAAGTTTGTACACATCATTAATAACATTAAGTGTTAATGAACTAAATTATCCAATTAAAAGCCATGGATTACCTGAATGATTTTTTTTTTTAAAGGAGTCTTCTATATGCTTCTTACAATAAGCACAACTTACTGATAAAATATGTACATAGATTGAAAGTCAAGGGCTAGAAAAAGTCATTTTGTGAAAAGAGAGACAAAAAACCCCAAAAAACCCACTAGAGTCTCAAACTGATAACTGGCAAACAGACTTTAAGATAAAAACTGTGAATTAAACAAAGGAACTCTTTAATACTAAAGGTCTTAATTTATCAAGAAGACATAACAGCTATAAATACTTCTATATTCAACTTTGGAACACTTCTAGATATATAGAAAGAGACAAATTGCAACACAGTAATTATCAGAGATTTCAACAATCTGCACTTGCCACTGGACAGATTGTCTAGACAAAAATATATATATAAAAAAACATAGAAACTAAATTATACCGTAAACCAAATGAACTTGATGGACATTTATGGAATATTTCACCCAATAACTACAAAAATACACATTTTTTTAGCTCCACATGAAAAATATTTGAAAACCATAAGCAGAATACAAACTTTTACAAAGTTAAAAATATAGAAACTATATCTAGTATATTTTCTAATCACAATGTAATTAATCTTGAAATCAGTAAAAGAAAGAGCCTTTGAAAATACACATAAACATGGGACCACCAGTTAGCGTAATGGCTATGTCACTGGACTCTCATGTAGTTGACCTTGGTTCAATTCCTGGACCTGGCAGCTTAAACTCATGCCGGGCACATGTGTATGTGTGCCCAAGATCCCAAGAAGAGAATGGAGGAGAAGGGATTGCGATGTGGCCATCCCCACCTGGAGGGTGATTTCTCGCTTTCTGTCTCTCTGTCTCTGTCTTTCTGGCGAGCGCATGTGCCAAAAAAGAAAGAAAGAAAAAGAAAGAAAAAACATAGTAACTAAACAATTTACTCCTGAATGTCTTCAAAACTACTGAATAAATTAAGATCAACATTTTAAAATTAATCGAAACACATGATAACAAACACAACTCTTTATAATCAATGGGAAATAGCAAAATAAGTCCTAAACAGATGATTATAATAATAAGAGCTCACAAGAAAAAAACAGTAAGATGGCAAATATGGCAAATAAATAACCTAATTATGTATCTCAGGAAACTGAAATGGCCACCAAAAAAAAAAAATCTTAAGAATACTAGAAGAAAATGAATAATAAAGATTAGAGCAGAAATAAGTGAAATTAAGAAAGAAAGAACAATACAAAAATTTCACAAAGCAGAAAGTGGGCACATTGAGAGTATAAATGAAAATGACAAACTAGTAGCTAGACTAATACAAAAAAAAATAAAGGAATCAGATGAGTAAAATCAATAGTGAAACAGGCAATATTATAACAGATATCACAGAAATATAAAAGATATTAAGAAAATACTATGAGGGACCAGCAGATAAAGTAGTGGTTACATCACTGGACTCACACATGGCTGACCATGGTTTGAGTCCTGCACCCAGTGACTTGAAAATCACACCTGGAACATATGCATATGTACCCAAAATCCCAGAAGGAAAATGGAGGAGAAAGGATTATGGTGTGGCCATCCTCCCTGGGGGATAATTTCTCACTTTACTTCCCACTGTTTGTTTCTCTGTTGAACATAAACACCCTAAGGCTAAAACCTCTTTTAAAAAAGAGAATACTATAAAAACTACTTTATGCCAATAAAGTATAAAACAGGTGAAATGGACAAATTTATGGACACAAAATATTCCTAGACTAAATCAGGAAGAAATAGAAAGCCTACATAGGCAATTATAAGTAGTGAGATTATATTGGTAATAAGTAGTATCCAAACAAGAAAAATCTCAGGTCTTTATGAATTCGCTTCTCAATTCTACAGTACTTTTAGAAAAGAATTAATTCCAATTCTCCTCAAACTATTTCAAAAGATCCAAATGGAAGGAACCCTCCTGCAGTCATTCTATGAAGCCTCCATCATCTTGATACCAAAAGTAGACAAGTACATAACAAAAAAGAAAACTACAGAACAATGTCCCTGATATATATAGAAGCAAAAATCCTCAAAAATAAATAAATAAATAAAATACTAGTCAATCAAATCTAACACAACATTAAAAAGATCATATACAATGATCAAGTAGGCTTTACTAGGGATACAAGGATGGTTCAACACATATACACACACAAAATGTAATGTATTACATTAACAGAAGGCAATATAAAAATCATATGATCATATCAGTTGATGCAGGAAAAGCATTTGATGAAAATACATCCTTTCATGTTTAAGACTCTCAAAATAATAGGTGTAGATGGGACATTTCTCAACACAACTAAAGCTATATGTGACAAAACCATAGCTAAGATATACTGACTAATAGCTAAAAGCTTTTCCACTAAAAACCAGAACAAGACAAGGCATTATTCAACTACTTTTCAACATAGTATTGGATATCTTAGTCAATGCAATCAGACAAGTAAGTAAAATAACAGGCATTCAAATAGGAAAATAAGGAGGTAAATAATCTATTTGTATGGCAAAATGATTAAATAAATAGAAAACCCAAAAGAATCCACAAAAACTCCTACAAGTGATAAATGAATTCAGTTGCAGAAAAACAAAAATCAATACATGGAATTCTACAGCAATTTTACATACCAACAATAAGGCATTATATACTATACTGAGGTAGAATTGAAGAAAATATTTTTATTTATTACAGCCACAAAAAAGTAAGAGCCATCCTAACCAAATATGTGAAAAACTTCTACAAGAAAAACTATGAAAAACTGTATAAAGGAATTGAATATGATAAACACACACAAAAGAAAGACATTTCTTGTTCTTAAATTGGAATATTCAATATAAATAAAATAAATATCAGTTCTACCAAAACTTATTACTCAAGTTCATTTACAAAACCAGTGAGATTCTGATCAACTACTAGTGGTATTCTTCATAGAAATGGAAAGCAATCATAAAATTTGTCTAGGACCATCAGAACAGAATGTAAAATATAGAAATAATCTCCAAACATACAGCCAATTGTTTTTGTTTTGTTTTGCTTTTTAAGTTTTTGCCACAGAGTATATGTTTTCACCAGAGACACAGAAGTAGACATGAGAAGGAAAGTGAGAAGTCATCCTCCATGAGGGATAGCCATGCTATAATCCCTTGTCTTCATTCTCCTCTTGGGATTTTAGCACACACACACACACACACACACACACACACACACATGTGCCTAACATGAAATTCAAACTGTTGGGTCTGGAACTTGAATCATGGTTGGTCACGCAGGAGTTCAGTACCTTAACCACCATGCAAGCTGCTGGCCCCAGCCAATTGGTTTTTGTCAAAAGGCAAAAGACAACTGAAAGGAAATAAAGTCTTTCAGACAAATGATGCTAAGAGAATTGGATATTTATATGCAGAAAAATGATAGTGGACCCTATCTCTCAATTAACAAGAATCATCCCAAAGTGGATCAAGGATCTAAATTTAAAGCCTCTAACTATAAAATTAACATTGGGAAACACT
The DNA here is from genome assembly GCF_000334495.1 of Tupaia belangeri chinensis. Lineage (NCBI taxonomy): Eukaryota > Metazoa > Chordata > Mammalia > Scandentia > Tupaiidae > Tupaia > Tupaia belangeri. Next base: position 20,258 of record NW_006204563.1, read on the forward strand.
TGAAGACATTGGAGTAGGCAAATATTTCTTAAACAAGACCCCTATAATGCAGGCAATAATTCTAAAAATAGACAAGTGGGATTACACCAAGCTATTAAGCTTATGTACAACAAAAGAAAAAAGTAATTTGAAAGAAGAGATAACCTGAAGAATGGGAGAATGTATTTTTAATCTATGCCTCAGTTAAGAAATTGATAATCAGAAAATATAGGTAGGGAATCCAAGCAGTTCAACCACAGAAAAACTAATAATCCAATTTAAAAAATGGGCAACTGTCCTGAACAATGAACTCTCGAAAGACTTAGAAATGGTCAAAAAGCATACGAAAAAAAATGCTCAAAGAACTCTCAAAAGAAGACTTAGAAATGGTCAAAAAGCACATAAAAAAAAGTTCAACAGCTCTTAGAAGGAAAATGTGAATAAAAACCACAGTTAGATATTACTTAACCCTAGTCAGAATGGCTATGATTAAAACAAATAATAAATTTAAAAGCCCATGAACAAAGAATAACAGGTGTTGGTGGAAAAAGGAAACCCTTCTGTACTACTAATGGGAATGTAATTTAGTACAGCTACTGTGGAAAACAAGATGAAATTTCCTTAAAGATTTACAAATAGAACTACCATATGACCCAGTAATCCTGTTCCTTGGTGTTTATCCAAAGGACAAGAAAACTCTGTCAGAAAGATATTTGTATACCTATATTATTGCAACATTATTCACAATTGTTAAGGCATAAAATCAACTTAAGTGTCTAATAACTGATGACTGGAGTAAAAAACTGTGGCACATTTACACAATGGAATATTATTCAACCATAAAGACAGTAAGATTCTGTCATTTGATACAGAGTGGATGAATGTAGACAATCAAATACTAAGTGAAATAATCCAGAGTATGAGAGAAAAAATGTTCCCACTCATTCTAAATCATATGACAGAAATTGAAAGGCTCAAAGACCTAATATTATAATAGGGTAAGTGTAAATACCAGAAACTGAATGGGAAGTGGATGGCCAGTAGAAGGTGGGTGGGAAGAGCTCAACAAGAAAGCAATTAATGGACATAAGAATGTAAGGTTCTTTGTGGAAAACAAAGTATCATACTTGATTTGATTATCATAAACTACATGCTAGCTTTGAAAAAACAAATTGTATGCCATAAAGATGTATGATAATTAAATGTAAATAAGAAAAGAAAAAGAAAAAAAGGGAAATTAAAAAAAAAGAATGAGTGATTATGTATTTGTTCAACAATAAGTGAACCCTTTAGATAAAACAGGGTTTCTTTTTTTTTTTTTTTTTTTTTTTGCTATAGGTTTTTGTTATAGGGCGCCTATGCTCTCCAGAAAGACAGAGAAGTTTTTTTTTTTTTTTTTTTTTTTTTTTTTTGCTATAGGTTTTTGCTATAGGGCGTCTATGCTCTCCAGAAAGACAGAGAGAGACAGAGACAGGGGGGATGGCCACGCTGCAATACCTTCTCCTCCATTCTCCTCTCAGGATCTTGGGCACGCACGCACACGCGCCCAGCGTGAGTTAAAGCCACCGAGTCCAGGACTCGCAGTCGACTACGTGGGAGTCCAACGACATAGCCATCACGCTAACTGCTGGTCCAAACAGGGTTTGTATTTGGGTTGACATGAAACGTGAGTGATAACTAGACGGTGTTATACTTTAGGTGCCAGGCTAATTACTTTGAAATGTATAGTGACTTTACTAAAATTTTTATTGATACAGAGATTTAGGATGTTTTGTGTAGGAGGGATTAGAGGAAGAAGAAAGCAAGGAAAGAAATATCATAGCAGTCAATTAAAACAACTCATATATGAGTTAATACAGTATATTGAATAGGATTTTGAGACTAATAAAAGTAAAGGGCAAGTGAAAGGACTTGTTGGTGAGGATATAAATGATTATGTGTGTTGAATATAGAAAATAAATCATAAAGAAGCTTTATCAGGGGTTACTTGGGCTTAGTGCAACAACTTACACACATAAGTAATTCAGAATGAGATCTAGTTTTAATAGAGAGTAGAGGTACCACATTTCTGAAGCATTGAGTTTAAAAACATGTCAGATATAAATGTCCATCAAACATTTGAAGATACGTACAAGGAGTTCTGACAAAGATTAAAAGTGGAGATATAAATTTAGGAGTAATTCATAGTATCTTTGAAATTTTAGACTGGATGGAATGTTTTAGGAAATTAATTTCAAGAGTTAAAGACCTGAATAATAGAAAATCTTCACATTTAAGGGCTGAAGGTGAAGCCAACATTTATAAAGCCTAATACATTTCCTATTTTAAATTTATAGGAGCTGCAGAATTCTCAGAAAGAGTGCTGTCGAAGAGACTTATAGGACATACAACAAAAATTTATTGAGACCAATGGAACAGACAGTTCAAGAAAGAAGGGCTGGTTAAAAGTGATGGCTGTTGGGACCAGCAGTTAGCATAACGGCTATGTTGCTGGACTCTCACGTAGTTGACCACGGTTTGCGTCCTGGACCTGGTGGCTTAAAACTCACGCTGGGCATGTGTGCGTGCATGCCCAAGATCCCAAGAGGAGAATGGAGGAGAAGGGATTGCGGCGTGACCATCCCCCCTGGGTGGTGATTTCTTGCTTTCTACCTCTCCAAAAAAAAAAAAGTAATGGCTGTTAGAAAAAAGATCAGTAACAATAGGGTTATAGAATAATTTATGATATATTTCATTAAGAAATAATTGATAATCTTTGATGGTCAATGTTTCCTTGGTTAAAAACAAAACAAAACAAAAACAAGAAAAACATGAGCTACAATAGACTATCTAGACCTGGGCTGGGTACTTTACACTATCCAGTGCTTTGTGCTTTATTCTGTGAAATGAGAGGTCAATGTCATTATTGGCCAACTCTTGAAAAACAATTTTTAAAATTAAATTATTATGTTTAAGTTTGGTATAGGGCACATGAGAGAGAGAGAGAGAGAGAAAGCCACCATCAAGTCCCAGGTATGGGACTTGAACTGTGGAAGTCCAGCACATTAACTGCCAGGTCACCTGCTGGCCCAAAAACAATTTTTTTTTTAAAATTTCTGGAATATATGTCAAATGCAATCAATGGTATGATTGTTATTAGAAAATGATCTTTTATTAAAAATTTGTCATTTATTTAGATTTAGTCACATATAGGATGGAACGACAATAAAGTTTCTTTAAGAATGTAGATTTAAAAGAATTAAAATACATTGGACA
>NW_006204563.1:23523-28953 GCF_000334495.1 Tupaia belangeri chinensis
TTTATTGTTTTTTTTTTTTTTTTTTTTTTGAGAGGTTTTTCTCTGTAGGGTGCATGTGCTTGCCAGAAAGACACAGAGAGATAGAAAGCAAGAAATCACCCCCTAGGCGGAATGGTCACACCACAATACCTTCTCCATTCTCCTCTGGGCACACATGCATGTGGGCCCAGTTTGAGTTTAAGCCACCAGGTCTGGTACTTGAACCGTGGATGGCTACATGGAAGTCCAGTGACATAGCTGTTACGCCAACTGCTGGTCCCCAGTTTTTTCATTTATTTTTTATTTTTTAGAACTTTTTGCCTTAGGGTGCATGCTCTTGCCAGAGAGAGAGATACAATGAGAGGAAAAGTGAGAACTCACCCCCAGGGTGAGTCACATTTTAAATGACTTTTTATTCTGCTGTAGTGTAAGAGACTCTGATAGTGTAAGTAGATTCAGTATCAGAAGAGAGTTTCATCTTACTGGCTACATTTAAAGCCTTCAAAAAAGCTCATATTCTGGATCAGGGAGGAAAAAAGAGCCTAGAAATTACACACACTACAGGAAACCATGAGGTCAGGAGCAAATGCATGGAGAGACACTGCAGATGTCAACAGAAAAGAGCATTTTAATGGGACACGTGGAAAAGCGCTAGAGAGATTTTTAGAAATATTTCGAATCAAAATGACTTTTACATGTTTCTTTGTTGTATAAGCTGAAATATCTTTAAAAGCTTGACCTAGCTTCTAAATAACTTTAGTACTTCATCAGTCTCTGTCCACTAAAATAAATCGCATTGTGCTGCTTTGAAAGAGAAAGAATTTCAGCAATTTTGTTTTAGCTTCTCATCTCTCAGGAAGGAAATCATTCTAGAGCAAAGCTTCATAGATTTAATATAAGATAAACAGTTCTTTTTTATTAAACTTAATATTAATATAACAGAGCTGTAGGCATAATTCATTTTAATATTAATATAAAATCAAGCGCTACTTCTTTATACTGATTACTTTGACATGTGAACATACTAAAGGTTCAAAAAATAAATAGCAATTAGCTAAAACTTGAAATGAGCAGAGAAAATATGCCGAGAAGTTATAGATGGATTTTAATGTCATTTATATGAAAATGTTATCTGTTTTGAGATAAGTGGAGAGTAAAACAGTCATTTAAAAGAAGTTGTGAAAAATGCAATGCATAAAATCTTTGTTATGGTGATTTTTTGGAATGTGAGAAAACTTCTAGTTCTTACTTGTTCACAGGAGAAGTAATTTCGCATTCTTCATTTAACAAAGTATTTGTTGACCACCTACTACGTATGTACTAGGTCCTGTTCTAGACACCTTTGTTAACAGTAGTGATACAGGGCGGGAGAGAAGATTAGGTAGGAAATACTAAAAGCAACAAAAGGAGTGGTGTTGTAATTTTATGCACAGGAGTCACCGAGAACCTCAGTGAACAGATGATAGTAAAACATAGTCTTTTAGAAGGTGTGAGAACCTCAGTGAACAGATGATAGTAAAACATAGTCTTCTAGAAGGTGTGAGATTGAGCTATGGAGAATAATGAGCCTGGGGAAGAGCATTCAAAATAAACAGGATAGAAGATTCAAAGGTCCTGGGAAAGTGATATATTTGCCATATTCAAGGAACATCAGGAAATCACTGAGTTGGCAGTGGAGTGATTGAAGGGTTCTGTGGTGGGGGACAAGGTAGGAGAGGTCAAGGGAGTCAGATTTGTAAATCTTCACAGGTCATTCGTAAGTTCCTTGGCTTTCATTGGAAATGATTTAAGACTCATTCCACAAAGGGATATGAAGAGAGGATGACAGGATCTGATTTTTATACTCATTTTGTGTTCCTCCTATAAAGGAAGATAACCTGTCTTCCTAGGTTAAGAATAACTTAGAAAGAAGTAAGGAAGAACTGTTAAAAAGATACAGCAGTAATCCAGGAAAGAGGTGATGATGACTTGAATTAACAGTGGTAAAAGTGAAAGAGGACTGACAAAATTGGTTTGCCAAAAAAAAAAAAAAGTAACTAATAAAGAGAGGAATCAAAATGAGTCTATTGATTTTAACCTAAGTTAACTAAAAGTGTTGTTTACTGAAATGAGACTGTAAACAAGTCGGTTTAAGGACAGTCATCAGAAGTTTGATGTGGTACATATTAAGTTTGAGATGCCTATCAAATTTCCACTAAAGTTACTGAGTAATTTGTTGTATGCAACTCAGGATTTTGGGAGAGAGTTCTAAGACAAAGATATGCAAGTGATATTTAAAGCCAGGAGGCTAGAGATAGGAAAAGAGGCTTAGGGCCTAATTTCAGGGCACTGAAATCTCATACTTATTAGAGATTAGGCAGATGAGAGGAACCAGCAGGTAGACTGAGAACTCAAACTGCATTAAGAAGTACTACTGGGATGAGCATTTGGCAGGGTGGTTAAGGTGCTGGACTCCCACATGGCCAACCGCAGTTGAAAATCATATTGGGTGCATGTGTATGAGTACCCAAAATCCTGAGAGAAGAACGGAGGATTATGGTGTGGCCATCTTCTTGGGGGGTGATTTCTCACTTTCTCTCTTTATGTCTCTCTCTCTGACAAGTGCATATGCCGATGGCAAGAAATCTTTTTAAATCTTTTTTTAAAAGTATCCCTATTAATAACTTATAAAATTTCTGAGCACATTGGTAATGTACAAGCCCTACTGACCTAAAGTGATTTTTTGGTAGAAATCACCTATTAATTTGCCATTTATCTGTTAACTGTATCTCAATCTTATATAGTTCTCTTTCTCACTCAGTCCCCTCCCTTCTTGCCTGCTTTATATTGCTTTGAACATCCTCACTGGAAGTGTAACTTTATCTGAGTGTAAAATGCACCTTTGAAAACTGTCAAAAGTAATTTGGAGAATCATCTGGTGAATGAAATGGGTGACCAAATTGGTTAATACTACTTTTGATCAAAAATTAGGCATGACCACTGAGTAATATCACTAAGTTGACTGGTTTATATGCCTGATCTAAAAGCAACTTTCAGCAAACACGCTCTAAGTGTTTTGAGAATGATAATATTCCTGGAATAAACATATAGTTTCTAAGAGGACTATTTTCAAGGCTAACAATCATATATCACATACTTATAAAAATTCTGTTAACTTGATTAACAGTATTTCTTGATATTCTATTGCTTTATTATATATGTTTATATGGATGTTTAAAATGCATGTAATGATAAATATATGAACATGCATGAGACCATAAATAATATCTCATGAATCTCCAGTTCCTAAGTTTCTTAAATAACTGCTATTCTCATTTAAGACAATTACCATATCAAAACAATAGTAAATGATTATTGTGATGAGTAAAAGATCTACAAAAGACATTTAAAATATTAAATATCCAGTTATTACAAAAACTGCTGAGTTGAACAGATTTACAAAGAAGCATTCTTGGATGTCTCACTAAGTTTGTAATGATGTATCTCCTGCAAAGTATGCCAATAGTCTGTTCACTAGACAAATATTTATTTAGGTCTAGTTATGTTCCAGATACATGTCAGATGGAAAGAATTTGCTCTTTTAGATCCTTTCAAATACATTCTGAGAGGTTTATATGCATAAAGAAGAGAGCCAAGAGTGTACTAGTGACTTTCCACGTCCAATATAACCTCCTGGGGAGTTACACCCTGAGGAGATCTGTTTTGACTAGTGTTGAGGGAGACTGGAAGAGCTGGTGAGGTTTAGAGGGATTACCTTTTCTACTTATTGCACTTGGACTTATAATTAGTCACTCACCTTGTGACACAGAACCTCTCTCTCTTTCTAAATGACATGGTCCAATTACCATTCTTGCCTGTGACTTGAGCCATCCTTGGGGTGTCATAGAGAGGGGACCTTTTAGTTTCCCTTAGAGGCTAACGGTAGATGTTCTTCTAGACTCCAGAGATGAAAAGATGGGGTTCCTGTTCTGAAAATTTTTATCACTTTTTGTGGGGAAAAAATATACACAAATGATTACATCAAAAAATGTTGACTATTATGATGAAATAAACTCAAAGTATATGGGAATTTGGGTGGCAACCCAAGAGTTCTACGCTTCATAAGAATGAACGGATATTAAATAAAGAGAGAATCAGTCTTCCATTGAGCTTAGCATCATGAGATAGATGGGAATTTGGGGACTGAGACATTTTTATTTTATTCCAATCACTCCTGCTTTCTCAGAGCCTTTTCAGTAGGTGGTTTTTTTATTTTTATTTTTTTCCCTGACATTTCATTTTGAATAAAGTTCAATGTCCGTTGTAGGACTTTCTCTGTGAAATATTTTATAGTCTTGACTTCAAGGATCAAGTCATACTGAGGCAAAAACATGTAATTGGCTCATTGTTCTTCACTTAAACTTGGCCATGAGATCCATTCCTTTCATTAATGTTGACACTAATTACCCAGAAGAGGTTAGTGGTTTCTAAATGTAGGTTCACATATTTCTTATTATATGCAATAAACTTACAATGTTTTTCATGTGTTTCACTAGTACAGTCAGCTTTGTATCTTCATATGATATAACCAACTGAACCTTGGGCTTCTTGTCAGGATGTTTCGCACCTGATAAAACAATAGAATTTCAATGAGTTCAGTTGGAAATAGCTCATTACAGAATAAATTGAATATTTAAAAACTAAAATAGGGCCAATGAGTAATACATAAAAGAGGCATTCTTCAAACAATGTGGAGATCTTAATACTCCTCAGGAGGCAGGATTGATTAGATAGAGATAGGATTTGTGTCTGATCTTCTTGACCTGACTCTTCCTTCCATTATTCTGTATTTTGTCTTGATTGGTACCATTACATTCTTCCTTAATTAACCTTAAAATTTCACTGTCATTTTTGGCTCCAATTTTCTCCTTAATATTCAGTATAATGAGCTTAAAGTATCGGTTAGAAGAGTGGGTTTTAGAAGTCAATGAATCTGGAGTTCAAGTTTCAGCACTTCTATTTCTGACTGTGTCATCATGACTCAGTTAATCAACTTTCTATAAAATGGATATAACAGTTGTCTATTCCAGATAGTTGAGATGGTTAGCTGATAAAGTTCAAAAATTGACACATAATAAATTCTCAATAAATGTTTGTAATCACTAATAGTCTTTTCCTATATAATTGTAGCATCTTTTCCTTTCCTATCCCATAATATCTAATTCAGACTCATAAACCTTTTGTCTGAACTACTAGAATATTCTCTCACCCTTGTCTAGAACCCTTATCTACTTGTATACAATCACCAATCTTATTGCAATTCTTACAGCAACTTTTATAACATTACTCATTTACTCTAAGAAATTAATGGAAAAAAATGAATTTCTCAGCTTTGTATGTTGCTTAGTAATCTTTTTTTAGTCCTCACTGTTATTCTATACTGCAGCCGATTTGTTTAGTTCTACAAAGACA
>NW_006204563.1:28964-33105 GCF_000334495.1 Tupaia belangeri chinensis
TCTTTCCTTCCAGTCATTTCTAATTTTCTTCCTTTGAAATGATATTGTTCAATATTTTTGGCTATTTAACTTTTACTTTTCTTCAAGGTCTGATGAAAATGCAAAATAATTTCTGTGGTCATGTTTCCTTAAATGCTCTTAGTATAGCCCTTATCACTCAATAAATATTTGTACTTTTTCTACATGTCTGAGTGTGCTTAGTGGATTACAATATGACTCAGGGTTACTTTTTAACCCTATATTCCCAAGGGACATGAACACTTCTTGCTACACAATGTAAATCCTAAACATATATTTAATAATGAAAGTAACCTGGATTTGTCTTTTGAGTTACATTATTACATCATTAAAATGAGGACTTTAGTTTTTTAATTAATTTTTTTTTTGGTTTATAGCCCAATAATGAAGTATCATTCACAGTTTTCTTAATATTTTCTTTGACAGTCTCTGGTTATATATTCTCTGAGAGAATTTAGAGGAAAAAAATTATTAATAGCAAATCATTTGTCAGCTAGCTTCAGTGGCATAATGCTAATACCATACTTAGTGATGCTGAGACCACAAGGGAAGGTTCAAGGTTTTTATCCCAAGGTGTCCCTGGACATCTGTATTACACATGCTTCTCTGTCACCCTTGACTATGAATGTGGGTAGATCATGGTACAAGGACCCTTTTGGGGGCACCACTTTCTCTCTCTCTTTTAAGAATTAAATTTAGAAAACGAATTTGTCATTGTTCAATGATAGATACATTGTGGTTCATATTGTTTTCTAATTCTCAATCTTAACTTGAAATCTTCTCTGAGTGAAATTTACATATGAGCAGTAGGTTTTCTCCCTCAAACTTTTTGTATGCTTATAATAGTAAGTCTATAAAATTTGTATTATTTCCATTTTACATATGAGGAAACTAAGACACTTTGTCCGATCATGCTGACAATAAACGAGGCAGGATTAAATGATCTCCAAAGCCTATGTTTGTCAACATTATGCTGTAAAATGTCAACAAAAGAGGACCATAACACAAGAGAAATATTGGGTTGTCAGAAAAGTCACGACATATTTTTGCATAGAAAAACAGAAAAAAAACATGTCATACTTTTCTTACAACCCAATGGTTTAAATGAAGAATCAAAGAGGAAGAATTTAAAGTACTTTTATCTAGAATATTTTGGTCTTCTGTTTCAAATTGGTCTGGGGTAGTTGACCGTGTTTACTCTAACCATTTATGATAACCCAAATATTATGTACCCTAAATATGGTTGTGTTGGGATGCTTGAGTGCATGGCACTACAGCAGATAAAACATTGCTTATTATGCATAATATGTCCATTGGCATTAAAGATAACATTCCAAAATTTAATTGTTTTGGAGGGCTGGATGCTGAAACAGTGGTAAAGTGAGATGCTCTGCAAGGCTGACCCACATGAGAAGGTTCCAGGTTTGCATCCAACGATATCTCTGAGTATCCGTGGTTTGTGTGTGACCATGACCTGGGGTTGGCTGAAGCTGGAGGTGGATCATAGCTTCAAGACTCTTGAAAGTTCTATGTCTCTATCTCTCTGTCTCACTTGTGGATGAAATAAATGTAATTTTTTTTCAGATGATAAAATATTCATATGATTAAAAAAGTCTATTTGGGACCAGCAGTTGGCATAATGGCTGTGTCTCTGGACTCCCACGTAGTTGACCACAGTTTGAATCCCAGACCCAGTGGCTTAAAACTCATACTGGATTAGTGTGCGTGCCCCAAATCTCAAGAGGATAATGGAGAAAAAGGGATTGTGGTGTGGCCATACCCTCTGGGGGGTGATTTCTGGCTTTTTGTCTCTTTCTTTCTGGCAAGTGCACAGACACTATAGCAAAAGCCTCTCCAAAAAAAAAAAAAAATGTGTATGGTAAAAAGTCTTATTTCCATTTCTAACATCTATTCATCCAGTTGCCACACCAATATTTTCTTAGTTTCTCATATATCTCTCCACGAGATACATATTCTTTCAGAGTTGCTTCATATAAGCAAATATGAATATTTCTATTGACCCCTCTCCTTTACTACAAACGGCATAACATATTTACTATTCTGCATAATGATCTCAGAGTTTTTTATATCAATAATACGGTACATATTTCCAGCTGCAATGATACAGGCAATAGGGTGCCAATGAATGATGCTGGAGCCATATAGGAAAGCCTGGAGTTGAGATTTTGGATTGGGCTGAAAATGCCAGGTGCACACTCCAACATATTCTTAGTCCAGGCTGGCTGGAGGGCTGAGAGTTAGACTGTGGCACAGTGAGACCTAGTTAGGGGTCTTTATTGCTCTTTCAGTAAATAAATACATAAACTTAAAAAAAATGGATCTTCTTTGTTATTATATGGTTTCATGTATTGTTATATAGAAGTACTGTAATTTAGCCAATTCTCCATTAGTAGGCAGTTGGGTTGTTTCTAATATTTTGCAGCTATTAAAAATCATATTGCAATGAATAGGCTTGTATATGCATCATTTTGAACCTATGCACAAATATCATGGGATACATTTCCAATAGCAGAACTGTTGGTCAAAGGGTATTAGCATTTGTAATTTTGATAAATGTAGCCAAATTGCCTTTCATGGAGCTTGTACCAATTTGCATTACCACTAGCAGTATATGAGAGCTCCTGCTGATTTATAACCAAGCTTGTTAATTAACTTTTTGGGTTTTTGCCAATCTGATGAGGGAAGAAAAAAATGGTGTCAGTGTGATTTAATTTGCATTTCTTTTATGAGTGAGGTTGAGTATCTTTTCATTTGGTTAAGAGCCACTTGTATTTTCTTTTGTTATCTATGTAGATTATCTTTTTATGTTATTTTCTCAATTTTCTATTTGGTTGTTGGTCTTTTTCCTATCATTTTCTAAGAGATGATTATGTGGTAGATAACTAACTGTGATGAATTACAAATATTCCACCCATTTTGTCATGATTTTTGCTTTTTTTTTTTTTTTAATAGGGTGTTGTTTTGTCATGATTCTCTTACCTCATCCTCTCAAGTCTCTAGGACTACAAGTGTCTCCTCATCCGGTTTTTAGGGTGAGCCAGGAATCCAGCTGGGACCCCCATGTGTCTCAACCTGCCAAGTAACAGTGTCAACCGGCCAACACTAGTGCAGCTGTCTCATTTCTTTTTCTTTCTTTCCTTTTTTTTTTCTTTTGATTTTCATTTGCTATAGTGTTTTATGCCATGTGGAATTGTTTGGTTTCTGGATTTGAAGCCACAGCTATAGCAGTTCAACAATATTTTTAAGCTTAAATTATTTATTTAATTTTACCACTGGCTGGCCCCACAGTTCAATACTTTAAAAGATTTCCTCCCCCATGTTTTCTTTGTCACATGTGTAGCTTCATTATTTATACTAAAATCTTTCTTCCATTTGTTATTTATCTTGGAATATGGTATGAAGTATAGGAGAGGACTTCAAAAAGTTTGTGGAAAATGGAATTAAAGTTCAAGTTTATTTTGATGCAAAACAATGTTGAAATCCATGCATAGGTTTTTCATCATGACAAACTTTTTGAGGGCATCTCATATTATTCCAGCCCCAGTTATTAAATTATCCATTGTTCTTTCAGTCACATGTCAAATTCCTGAATGTGTTTGGCTCTACTTATGGACATTCTATTATGTTACATAGATTCATGTATTTGAGTACTAATACCACATTGTTTTACTTATTGAGGTTTTATAATGTGTTTTCATAACCAGTAGGGCTTGTCTCCTCTCTGCTCTGATTTTACTATTTTTCTGGCTTTTCTTTTTTCTCTGTTTGTGACTCATAGAATTAGGTTATTCAGTTAAAAATAAATTTGTTAATATTTTTAAAAATTACATTTCAACATTAATTGGAAATATCCTACATCTTTAAGGTGATGAATCTTCCTATCTATAAGAATAATATGTCTTTCCATTTGGTCAAGGCATCTCAAATTCTTTATTAGCATTTTACAGTTTTCTTCATTTAGTCTTACATACTTCCTGTTGAATTTTCCCCCTATTTTTTGTTACTGTTATAAATTAGATCGCATCTTCTTTTATATATTATAACTATTTTACTTTTTTGGAGAGATTTTTTTTTTTTTTTTTTTTTTTTTTGCTTTAGGGGC
>NW_006204563.1:33457-52335 GCF_000334495.1 Tupaia belangeri chinensis
TTTTTTTTGGGGGAGTTTTTTTTTTTTTTTTTTTTTTTTTTTTTTTGCTATAGGGCGCGTGCGCTCGCCAGACAGACAGAGAGAGAGACATACAGGCAGAAAGCGAGAAATCACCCTGCAGGGGGGCTGGTCATGCCACAATCTCTTCTCCTCCATTCTCCTCTCAGGATCTTGGGCATGCACGCACACGTGACCAGCATGAGTTTTAAGCCACCGGATCCGGGATACGAACCGCGGTCGACTACATGGGAGTCCAGTGACATAGCCATTACACTAACTACTGGTTCCCTGTAACTATTTTATATGTGATAAATAAATTTTACATATTATATTTACACATAATAGATAAAAGATGGAGACCTCTACATGACTTTGGCATCTAATACTTTTACTGAATTATCTTCTCATTTGTGAAAATTTTTTAGTTAACTCTTATTTTTCTAGGTATGTAATCATATTAGTTGTAAACAGTGTGCATTTTGCCTTTTTCTTGCCAACATTTATGCTTGTAATTTCCTCTTCTATTTCATTTAGTAATTTTAAAGAATTATTATTTTTCAATTTTATTTTATTCATTGTCATTATTTTAGATACATATATTTTTGAAGTTGACCAGAAATAGACAGAGAGAGAGAGAAGGAAAGTGAGAAAGCAAGCTGCCAGGTCTAGGACTCGAACTGTGGTCAGCCATGTGGAAGTCCATTTGCCTTAATCACCACGCCACCTGCTGGCCCCTTATTTAGTAATCTTATATATAGTCATTGATCTATTATGGACAGGGTATTGTTCTAGGTTTTGGAATAAATAAGACAAAATTTCTCTTGGCAGGTGAGATAAAAAGAAATGAGCATAAAAATTAGAAAAATGTATTATATATTGAATTTAATCAATGATATAGGAAAAAAAGAACTCAGAATTTTGAGAAAGTATATTCTGAGCAATGACCTGAGGGACTGAGCCATATGTTGGCTAGAACTTTCAGTACAGTGGAAAGCCACGGTGATGGCCTGAGGCTTAGTGCCTTAGTCAATACTTTAGTGGGAAAAGTGGTTTTCCAGGGTCTTCCTGTCATGCCTGATATGGGCTTTGGAAAGCCAAAGTAGATATATTTTCTCATGTGAAAACATTCTCTATTTTTATTTATTTTATTGCATATTTTTTAAATTTTAAAAAAATTATTATTGAGAATTTTATCTAGGAAGGTCAATTTTATCAAATGCCTTTTTCAAATCTATGGAGATGACATGATCTTTCTTAATAAGTGTATGAAGTTTATTATGTATTATATATCATGTGTGTTACTAATATTGAACTGTTCTTACACTTCTGGTCATGGTAAATTATATTTCTTTAGTGTGCTAATGAATTATTTTGGCTAATATTTTATTTATAATTTTCCACTGATACTCACACATGAGATTGCTCTGTGACTGCTTATTTGTGAACCTTATAATCCTTGAAGCTACTGGTATAAAAATGCACTCCATAAAAATAATCTGCAAGATTTTCCTTATTTTGCCCTACTTTGGAATTGTTTAAATAAGAATGGAATTATTTGCTTTTAAAACGTTTGATCAAATTTCTCTGTATTGGTACTTTTTAAAAAACTATGATTTAAAAGTCTTGCTTGCTTTTTGAAGCTTTTTTCATGTTTATGAATTCAAACAATTTTAGAATCATCTTCTCTGGGGTGAGTAAATAGTATTTTCCTAGAAAACTATCCATTTCAGACAGGTTTACAAATTTATTTTCATAATTTTTAAACAGGTAGGCTCTTTTAAATTTCATCTTTTCCTATAGTTGTTTCTTACTTCTCCTTTTGTATTTTGCATATTTGCATTTCCCCCCATTCTTTTTATTAGTGATTTTTTATTATACTTTTACTTCTGGATAATTTATTAGTTCTGTTTTCTGTGTTTTAACTCATTAATAGTTATTTTTACTTTTTAAAGTTTTTCTTTGCTTCATTTTGTGGCTATTATTCAAATTATTTCATGTTTCCTTTGATCGTTGCTTTATTTTTCTCCCATGGTTTCTGAGATTTAGCATTCATTATTGCTCTTTTTTAGTATTTTAGTAAATTTGGTTTGACCTAAGAGCTTTTCAACAGAGATTTAAAAAATAATAATAATCTAAATATAAGTGTCTTCTAGCTTTCTAAACATTTCCATTTTTTAAAAATATTATTGTATCGTGATTAGAGACTATTGTCTACATTAATTCCACTTTTTGGAATTTATTGAAATTTTTTGTGGCTTAATATATAATATTGTTCCATGAATGTCCATAGTCACTTAAAGAGACAAGTGTCTACTTGCAGGTTAAAGAATTTTACAGGGACCAGCAATTGGCAATAATGGCGATGTCACTGGATTTCCATGTAGTTGACCGCGGTTTGCGTCCCGGTCCTGGTGCCTTAAACTCACGCAAGGCGCATGTGCGTGTGTGCCCAAGATCCTGAAAGAAGGGATTGCAGTGTGGCCATCCCCTCTGGGGGGTGATTTCTTGCTTTCTGTCTCTCTGTCTTTCTGGTGAGCGCTTCCGCCCTATAGCAAAAACCTCCCCCCCCCAAAAAAAAAAGAAAAAGAAAAAGAAAGAATTTTACATAAGTTATTCAATTTGCTTTATTAATTTTACTAGTTTTTTTCTGGATTTACTTTTTTTTTTTAGTTGGCATTCATAAATCGAGAGATATAAGTTAGAATATCATAATACTAGTGTTTTTTGTTTCTTTTTTTTGTGTTCTATGATTTTGGCTTTCCATGTGTTGCTTTCATATTGTTTGATATGTGGTTCTAAGTGTTCAAATCTTTATTGAGAATTGTACTCATTATAGTTTAAGGTTCCATTCCTTGTTTAGTCTAATGATTTTTTAGCCTAAATTCCTCCTTTTCTTTATTAAGATTGTGACCTCTGATTTCTTTTTCTTTGTAGTTGCCTAACATACCCATGGCTATATTTTAATTTTCAATCTTTTAAAATCACTTTGCTTTAGTTGTGTTTTCAAACAAAGTAGAGTCATGATTTGCATTTTTATTCAAATTTGAAAAATATTTTAATGTGACGCCCATTTATACTTACTAATATAATAGATAAGTTTTATCATTCTTCTATCTTATTGTTTTATATTTTCATTTTTAAGGGTTTTTAAAGAAAGTCCACCAAGTAATTTGTTTAAATTTTATTTATTTGTGATACTTAGGAAAGTTATTTTTATTCTAGTAGTTACCTTCATTTAATAGTTGCAGATGTTTATTTTTTTGGTATAGTCTATTATAATCTTTTTTTTTTTCTGGAGAGGTTTTCGCTATAGGGCGCGTGCGCTCACCAGACAGACAGAGAGAGACATAGAGACAGAAAGTGGCTTAATATATAATATTGTTCCATGAATGTCCATAGTCACTTAAAGAGACAAGTGTCTACTTGCAGGTTAAAGAATTTTACAGGGACCAGCAATTGGCAATAATGGCGATGTCACTGGATTTCCATGTAGTTGACCGCGGTTTGCGTCCCGGTCCTGGTGCCTTAAACTCACGCAAGGCGCATGTGCGTGTGTGCCCAAGATCCTGAAAGAAGGGATTGCAGTGTGGCCATCCCCTCTGGGGGGTGATTTCTTGCTTTCTGTCTCTCTGTCTTTCTGGTGAGCGCTTCCGCCCTATAGCAAAAACCTCCCCCCCCCAAAAAAAAAAGAAAAAGAAAAAGAAAGAATTTTACATAAGTTATTCAATTTGCTTTATTAATTTTACTAGTTTTTTTCTGGATTTACTTTTTTTTTTTAGTTGGCATTCATAAATCGAGAGATATAAGTTAGAATATCATAATACTAGTGTTTTTTGTTTCTTTTTTTTTGTGTTCTATGATTTTGGCTTTCCATGTGTTGCTTTCATATTGTTTGATATGTGGTTCTAAGTGTTCAAATCTTTATTGAGAATTGTACTCATTATAGTTTAAGGTTCCATTCCTTGTTTAGTCTAATGATTTTTTAGCCTAAATTCCTCCTTTTCTTTATTAAGATTGTGACCTCTGATTTCTTTTTCTTTGTAGTTGCCTAACATACCCATGGCTATATTTTAATTTTCAATCTTTTAAAATCACTTTGCTTTAGTTGTGTTTTCAAACAAAGTAGAGTCATGATTTGCATTTTTATTCAAATTTGAAAAATATTTTAATGTGACGCCCATTTATACTTACTAATATAATAGATAAGTTTTATCATTCTTCTATCTTATTGTTTTATATTTTCATTTTTAAGGGTTTTTAAAGAAAGTCCACCAAGTAATTTGTTTAAATTTTATTTATTTGTGATACTTAGGAAAGTTATTTTTATTCTAGTAGTTACCTTCATTTAATAGTTGCAGATGTTTATTTTTTTGGTATAGTCTATTATAATCTTTTTTTTTTTCTGGAGAGGTTTTCGCTATAGGGCGCGTGCGCTCACCAGACAGACAGAGAGAGACATAGAGACAGAAAGCGAGAAATCACCCCCCAGGGTGGATGGCCACGCTGTAGTCCCTTCTCCTCCATTCTCCTCTCCGGATCTTGGGCACGCACGCACACGCACCCGGCGTGAGTTCTAAGCCACCGGGTCCGGCACGCGAACCGCAGTCGACTACGTGGGAGTCCAGCGACATAGCCATTACGCTAACTGCTGGTTCCCTAGTCTATTATAATCTTGTGGGACCGCCATGTATATATGGTTCCTTGTTGAGCAAAATGTCATTATGTGGTATATGATTGCATGGCAAAATGTCTACTGTTTTAAAACTTGCAACTAAAACTTTCAAACCAACTTGGTAGTATTTATTTATAAATAAAAAATTATGTTTCTTCCTTTCTTGTTCTCCCATATCATTAGAATTTAAATAGCAAATCTGAACACTATATTTCTATAGATAATTGATTTGGGCTCTGACAGAACAAGTAGTTAGTTCATTACCCAGTGAGACACAGCCATGGAGACCACATGGCTTCAAGTTAACATCTTAAATTCGAGATAGGAATGTGAAGTAATGACGAAAGCTTGTGTTTGCAATAATTTTCAATTATCAATGGCATCTAAACATGCTCATTAACTCATCCTCTTAACCTTGACAATTGCAGTCTTTGATCATGTTCTACTTCATTACTTACGTTATTATTTATATGTCTTGACAAAAATATATCTTCTGTGTGTCAGAGCTGCGTAGTGGTGGTGGATGGATAGTTCTAATTATTTGTGTGAATGTGGAGGTATTATTTGATAGAAAGGCTATATTAATTTTTGGAGACTACATAGCGTCATGTGTTTGGGAGAATATATACTTAAGATAAAATCCAGCAACTTTCTGGTTAGTGTTTTGTTGAGCCTGTTATCTATAATTATGTATTTATATTATTAATAAAGGTGTCAGAATCTCTCAGATACAGAGTTATGTATTGTTACAAATATGAGCTTTATAAGTCACATGCCTAGATACACAAGTATCCAGAATCTACCATCTTAACGAATTAGTAAAGATCGTGAGATGGTGAAGTAAATGGAATTTTTGCTTAAGGTTATCAACCTACATAAATCAATAGTTTAATCTATTTGAAATAATTTTGCTCTGTAATCACATAACAAAATAAGCTTAAATTTTCAACTAGCTGACAAGATTTATGCTTAATATAAATACTGTGCTTCTTACTTAGAATCAGCTGATATTCCATGACAAAACAATTATAAATACAGAAGTACGAAAGAAGAAATAAGAAGAGCACAAGAAACAACACTTCCTGTTAATTCTCATTTGATGTAATTTGCATATTCTGCTTGGAAGATGTGTTTTTATTTTGTTAGTTTTAAGATAATCATCTATATTTAATTTGTAAACTATAATCTAATAAGGTCAAGAATCAAATCTTTTGTCAATCATCACTGCTGAAACAAATTTTGAGTATCATGTAATGAATTTTTAATAAACAAAAAAGACAAAAAAGACTTTGTGTTTATAATAATACTACTAAGATATTAAAAATTACAAATGTGACTATAAGTCACAGTTTAATTTCTTGACATGTGGAGAAACAATTTTTGTGAGATTTTAATGACATTAGAAGTCAACCTGATGGGGGTTGGTAGGTGGCATGGCGGTTAAGGGTGCTGGGCTCCCACATGGCCGACTGCAGTTCGAGTCCCAGACCTGGTGGCTCTTTCTTTTTTTTTTTTTTAAAGAGTTTTTTGCTATAAGGCATGTGCACTTGCCAGAAAGACAGAGAGAGACAGACAGAAAGCGAGATATCATCCCCCGAGGGGTATGGCCACGCAGCAATCCCTTCTCCTCCATTTTTCCTCTTGGGATTCTGGGCATGCATGCACATGCACCTGGCATGAATGTTAAGCCACCAGGTTACTTGAACTGCAGTCAACTACATGGGAGTCCAGTGACATAGCTATTATGACAACTGCTGGTCCCGTGGCTTGATTTCTCACTTTCCATCTCTCTCTCTCTCTCTCTTTCTCTCTCACTGTGTCCCTATGAGATCAAATTAAAAATAAAATAAATAAAAGGAAATAAATAAAGTTAAATAAAATAATTCTAAAAAATAAGCCATCAAGCTGGTACACTTTAAGTCTGACATCTCTATAATTCTATAACTACTGTGATTTTCTCAAAAGCTAGATTATTCAAGTTTATAATATTGATCGTAAATGATTTCCTCACCTGGCCAAGTCATGAGCACAGTGGTAGAGGCACTGTTGCATCATACATGAAACCCCACGGCAAGGTTCCAGGTTCACGTTCTGGGTCTACCTCACTACATCAAGTGAGCCCATGGTTGTGCTTTAATCCTGGCTGGCTAGGAACCTAGGTTATCCAGTAAAAAATGGATAGTCTTCGTAAGTTGGGGAGTGAACTGCGAAACTTACAGGGAAAAACAGGAACAATGTCTCTGACGTACTATTCTATGCAAATACACAGTTAACTGAAATGGGTTTATAGTGTGACATCATGTAGTTATTATAATCGGACAAACACATTTTGGGTTTAATTTGACCTGAAGAACATATTCTAAAGGGCTAAAAAAGTATTGGAAATTATCAGAAAATACTGTTCAAGCTCTAACTTTTTGAAGGTCTTTTATTTTAAAAACGGGAAACAATGTAATTATGGAATTTTTTTGCACAATTTTCTCAAATCTCATTGATTATACCTGTTAACAATGATAAATTTACTTGCCTAGGTTCACAAGTTCTGATTCTTCAATTTTTTGTTGCACAGGCTCAGAGAGGAAAAACCCAAGTACGTAATCACTCTGAAAAACAAAATAAAATATAATGTTTATTTCTTATACATATTTCCTTATATACATAGAGTTATTTATAAACACTTGTTATAGATTCAAAAAATAGATATTATATATTAGTAAGTTCATTAGGTCAATCTATCATTTAATCATAAATTAAGCTAGTCTTTCATAAGATTGGAAGTCTGATGACTACATTTCTTCAAGAGCCTCCAGTGGGCTCTGTTCTTAGAACTCACCACAAATGTTTACATTCTTGAATTTTATAGTTATGTATACATTTTACATCTCCATCTTTTTAAAAATGTGTTTCTTCTTCTGTGGCTTTCTAACAATTGCTCTCAGTAGGGACACAGAGTCTCAGTTAGTGAGGAGCTGTTACTCCTCAAGGTTCAGTTCTAGGCGTGGATACGGACTACATTCAGAACACGGAGTTAGGGGATGTCTAGAGACAGAAGGATACAGAGGTAATCTCTTTCTTTAGAACACAGTCTAGCAGAAGAGACAAATGACAGTAATTGCTTTAGCCGAGATCCTATTTATGTATAATTTTAGTGCAGAGAATCAAATGTGCTTCTCTTCTGAAGGGATGATCAATAACAAATCAACATTTCGACAGGGCTCCAAATGAGTGGCTGGCTGGAGGATCAGAGAAGCTTTTCCTGGGTGAGACTGGCACACGTTTGGCTGTAAGCTGTGATATAACCCAAGGTGCCCTCCTCGTGGGGCCTTACGTGATTGTTTAGAGGGTTTCACTGAACATGGACTATTTCCTCTGACTACCTGTCCTAGGCCGATGCTGCAGTAGCTGTCCAAACTGCCTGACAGTCTCCCTAGTCAGCTTTCTTCCTTGTTCTGTGCAATAACGCTTTCAAGCCTCTTCCAGGAAACTTCAATTTCCGACTGACTTCTCTGCCAACGACTGGGTCTCCACTTCAGAGAAAATAAGAGGCAACTGGGAACTCCTAAACTTCTGGCTGTAAAATCTACTGTTGCACACATGTAAACTTCCTTTATCTTCCTGTTACAATGGGAGAATTGTTTTTCTTTTTTTATTACTATTGTTGTTCAGAAGAAATGTCTTTCTATGGGTTATAGGTTGAATTATATTCCTCCCCCCTCCAGAATGCACATATTGAAGTCTGTATCCTTAATGCCTTCGAACATGGTCTTATTTGGAAATAGGGTCATTGCAGACATGATCAGTGAAGTTAGGGTGAGGTCATACTGGAATGGGGTGAACTTATAATCCAATTTGATGGGTGTTCTATGAAAAGTGGAAATTTGGAAACAGACACTGAGAGAGACACAGAGACAGAGAGACACAGAGAGAGGGAGAATGAGAATGTGAAGAAACTTAGAAAGAAGATGGCCATCTATGAGCCTAGGAGTGAGGTCTGGAATTCTTTCCTCATAGCTGTGAGAAGGAATGAACCCGAACCCCACAGACACTTTGATTTCAGACTTCTAACTTACAGAACTGTGAAATAATAAATTTCTACTTTTTAAGCCAGCTAGTTAGTGGTACTTTGTTTTGGGTGGGTCTAGCAAACTACCCAGCATTGATCCTTTTCTCAACTTTATGAATTCTGTTTATCCTCTTTAGAAACCTATGGAACATTCCAACCCAAACTTTAACATCGTCACTATCCCCTCCCCTTTTTTCATTACTATAAAATATGATCAAATCTCATTATTTTGAAAACTAAGACAAAGATGAGTCAAATCACACTTGGGTATACTCACATTTAAATAATGTCTAGGGCCAGATTGGTAGTACAGTGGTAAAGCAATGGGGGGTCACATATGAAAGGACTTGGTTTCAGATCCCAGGACTTCCCTGATCACATCGGGTACAAGCATTTGCTTGTGATCCAGGCTGGTTGAAGATAGGGGAGAGGAGGGTGTGAAGAACCTGCTGGGGAGACCTCTCTCTCCCTCTTTCTCTTTTGCTCATGGAAGAAACAAATAAATAAATAAAAATTTTGTCACTAATGCTCCTCCCCTCCACGTCTTCTGTGACCTTTCTCTTCCCTGAAAAAAATTCTGAGGAAGAGTTGTCTGGACTCACACTGGTTCTACTTCTTTAATTTCTACTTGTTTTAGGATTGACCACAATTTGGTTTCTGCCACTGAAAAGATTCTTAGAGTCGTCTTTAACAAACTCTCTTTTCATTTTGTTTATTTATTTTTTTGAGAGAGATTTTTTGCTATAGTATTACATGTGCTTGCTGGAGAGACAGACAGAAAGTGAGAAATCAACTCCAGGGAGATGGCTGGGCCACAATCCCTTCCTCGCCATTCTCTCAGGGTTTTGGGCACACACACACTCATGCCCAGTGTGAGATTTAAGCTACCTGGTCCAGGACTTGAACCATAGTTGACTACATGGGAGTCCAGTGATGTAACCATTATGCCATAACCATTATGTCAAAAAAAAGAGTTTGTTAGACCCAACAAACTCTTTTTTAAAAAATATCTTTGTCTCCAATCCCATGGGGATTTCCCTGGTCCTTATTAGTGATTTGAACACTTTTAGTGAAGTGTTCTTTCTTTGTCTGATTTTATGATACAAAGCTTCTCAGCTTTTCTTCCATCTCTTCTTACACTTTTATTCAGATTCACATTTTCTTCTGCTTATAATTTAAGTTTTAGCCCTCCTCACTTATAGGTCCATCTCTCTTGTTACTCTGTGTGTTCTTTCTAGGTGTTATCGTCTTTGGCAGCAACTATAGAAGTGCACAAATCTAAACTTTACTCCAGATTTATCTCTTTATATCAAAACACTATTTATTAGCTCACTTGACTATTCTAATGACAAGTCAAGTACCAAAGGTACACATTCTAATGGTTTATTTTCCCTCATCTCAATTTGCAACTTCTCCTTTGTACAGGCTCAAAGTAGGGTGTACTTTCTTCAACTTTTTGTTCTCTTCACCTCCCACAAAATTAATTGCTGTCATGTGGATCGCACTCCTGAATATTTCACATACACACTTCTTTTGAGTATACTGCCATTTTCCTAGTTACCACATATCATCAAATCTCAACTAGGTTATAGACAGGATTTCCAACTCTATCTTATTTGTCTTTAATTTAATTAATTCTCTACTCAATTGCCAAACTTTCAAATTTAAAATCTCATAATTAACTCCTTAAAACTTGGCAGTGGCTCTATATGAGTCTTAATAAAAAGACCAACTACTTAAGGCTTATATGACTGTTCTTGATTTGGATCTTATTTCCTTTCCCTCCTCTGTCACCTTTTCTTTTCTGGTACCTTCTGTTTAGCTACGCTGAATTATATTATTTTCTCAAATATGTGCTCTTACCTCCTCATGTTCCTACCTGCTCTTCTCTCCTTCCTTTCCACCCTGATTCACCCAAAGTTCATTATGTGTTCTTTTTTTCTACTCTTGCTACTCTAGTAAATGCAATAGTAAGAGCAGAGGTTGTGGGCTGACTCAGGGGTGCACCAGTAATTCACTTCTCAAGTGATACTGGGTCCATATGAAAAATTATGGATGTGACTCCCCAGTAGACCTATCTACATGTTGGTTGCATGTACCTGTGATCCTGGCTGGCTGGGGTCATTGAAGTGGGGTGCAGATAGTGGTGTAAGACCCAGTTGAGGGGCTTATCTCTCTCTTTTGTTCTTATGAAAGGAATAATTTCAAAAAAGAAGAGCAGAGATTGTGCCATTCACTGGTTCAGTTCTGTTCAATAAATAATTAGAACAAAAGCAAACTTCTGTAGTTTGAATGTATCCCCAAAGTTCATTATGCTGGAAACTCAGTTCTCAATGCAACAGTGTTGAGAGATGGGACCTTTAAAAGGTGATTGGATTGTGATGGTCTTGCCCTTATGGCTGAGTTAATGTCACTCTCTCAGAAATGGGTTTGTTGTAGCGAGAAGTTTGTTTCAAAAGTAAATTCAGCCCTCTCTTGCTCTCTCTTGCTCTTCTGCCGTGGGCTGAGACAGCAAAAAGACCCTCACCAGAAAAGGCCCGTTGGTCTGGGACTTAGCAGCATCTATAACCGTGAGAAAAATAGACTTCTATTGTTCATAAATTACTCTGTTTATGGTAGTATCAGTGCACAATGGATTAAGACACAACAAATCTGTCTTGAAATATGGAGTATATTGGTTTCTAATGCAAATATTTTCTCTATGTGTCTGTTTAGAAAGTGTGAGGGCATACTTTTGGTTTGTCTCAATGACTGGTGTGTACAACTGGCAATTAATAGGCAAGACTGCTTATCCCAAATGCCCTGAAATATCTGTAAGATTCTCAGTCAAGAAGAATGTCCATGCCTTGTTATAAATTAGTCAATTACTAATTTTCATCTCTACATACTGATCTCTTCGAAGGTTGTTTAATAGAGTTCTCCTTTTAAAAAAAGAATCCATATTTAAGGAGCTGATCAAGTCAAATTTTCAATTTTTTAAATGTTTGCTTTTTAATTTGGCAAAGGGCATGTGTGTTTACTGGAGAGGGGCAGAGAGACAGAGAGACAGAGAGAAAATGAGAAAGCACTTTCCACAGGAAAAGGTCATACTGCAACCTGTTCTCTCTCTCTGCCTCTTTTTGGGATTTTGGGCACATATACACAGACCCTGCATGTTTCTTAAGTTGCTGGGTCTGAGACTAAAGCTGTGTGGTTGTCTATGTGTGATTCAGCTGCCTTAACTACTAGGGCATAGGCTGGCCCAAGATTTTTATTTTTAAAGCTTAAAATCATATCTTAGACTGTGTAGAGTTTGTTGAAGAAAATTTGATCTCCTTTGGCCTTTTGACAACTAATCAATTATTCTTAGGCAGCACTTTGACCTCAGTACCCAATGGTTATTAAACTTCAATAGTAGGCAAAATGTCTTTCCAATTAGTGTCTGAAATGTCATCACTAGCTAATTATTCCCCTGTATTTACACTGTCATATACTCAAAGTCTTCATTTATAATTCTGGGTGTGGGAGATGTACTAAATACCAATTCCTTATCCAAACAAGATTGTTTCCTTCTTGAGGACAAGCATGTCTCAGTGTCAATGAAAGGAGAAGTCCATAGAAGAGATGAAGAGGGAGCAAAAAAGGTAATACTCCTGGATTCAAAACTTTATTAAATTTGCCTCGTGTGTATGTATCCCACAACCTTGTAGCATACCAGCCACTAACTAGTTTGGAGATTGACAAAAACGTTAGTGGTAAAGACCCAGCTAAAGAGATGCAGGCAGTAGGGTGCTGCTGTGTGATGCTGGAGCCACATGGGAAAACCCGGGTTTGGATCCCATGTTGAACTGAACACATGGCATCTCCTGCATGTTGATGATCCTTTTCAACTGCAAGCCTGAGGTAGGATAACAGCTTGTAAGACTCTGTAAATGGTACTTATCTCTCGTTATCTATTTTTTCAAAAACTGTTAGTGAGGGACTAGCAGTTAGTGTAATGGCTATGTCATTGGACTCCCATGAAGTCGACCGTGGTTCGAGCCTCGAACCCGGTGGCTTAAACTCATGCCGGGCGCGTGTGTGTGCGTGCCTATGATCCCGAGAGGAGAATGGAGGAGAAGGGATTGTGGCGTGGCCATCCCCCCTGGGGGGTGATTTCTCGCTTTCTGTCTCTCTGTCTCTCTCTGTCTGTGGTGAGCGCATGCACCCTGTAGCAAAAACCTCTCAAAAATACTAACAAACAAACAAACAAACAAACAAACCCAAAAAACTGTTAGTGATATGATTACTTTGGTCATTAACCTGTGCCAGTATTTTTACCTGGGTTTGTATTGACCTCCAAGCAGTGAGGCTGCATTTTTTAAAAAGAATTATTTATGCAGTTTTACTTATTATTATTATTATTTTAATCTGCTAGGACACATATACTAATTAGAGAGAGAGAGAGAGTGAGCAAGCTACCAAGTCCAGGACTTGAACTGCCGTCGGCCATGTGGGATGGCAGCACCACCAGCCGCCCCATTGCTATATTTAATTGTGTTGATTATATACTGTATGACTATAGGGGTGCCATTTTCACATTGACTGTGATGCATAGCCATAGGCACCAGGGCTCCCTGCATGTAGGGTTGTCAGATATAGTAAAAACAAGAGGATATATATGCAATTTAGGGCCTATTTTTACTAATAAAAATTGTTAGTAAAAAATTAAATTAAAAAATTATTTTTTATTAACTGGATGGTTTGTATTATATTTAGCAACTCTACAGTATGAGATATTTGGAAAAGTGTGGGCATTTGTTTGGTTGTCTCAATGACTGGATATAACCTGCAATGAATGGGCAAGACTACTTACCCTAAATGCTCTGAAATACCTAGAAGATTCTCATGTTATAAGAATGTTGCTCTTGGGACTTGCAGTTAGCCTAACAGCTATGTCGTTGAACTCCCATGTAGCCGACCACGGTTCGAGTCCCCAACCTGGTGGCTTAAACTCACACCAGGCACGTGTGCATGCATGCCCAAGATCCTGAGAGGAGAATGGAGGAGAAGGGATTGTGGCATGGCCATCCCCCCTGGGGGGTGATTTCTTGCTTTTTTTTTTTTTGCGCGGGTTTTGCTTATAGGGTGCGTGCGCTTGCCAGACAGACAGAGAGAGACATAGAGACAGAAAACGAGAACAGGGGGGATGGTCATGCCGCAATCCCTTCTCCTCCATTCTCCTCTCGGGATCTTGGGCACGCACGCACACATGCCCAGCATGAGTTTTAAGCCACCTGGTCCGGGACGTGAACCGCTGTCGACTACATGGGAGTCCAGCGACATAGCCATTATGCTAACTGCTGGTTCCCGGTGTGATTTCTCGCTTTCTATCTCTCTTTCTCTCTCTGTCTTTCTGGTGAGCATACGTGCCCTATAGCAAAAACTTATCCAAAAACAAAAAAAGAAGAATGTTCTTCTGCTTATTTCCTCAAATAGTAATAGTTTCCCACATAAAAACTCTGAATTTAACGACTTAATATTAGAAAATTAAAAAAACTGAGTACCGGAGTGTAGGTGCTAAACCGATTGGAATCAGCACAAAGAAAGCACTGAAACAGTGGTCAGTGCAGCCCAGGCTCTGCAAATGGCCTGTAGAGGAGGTAACCACTGCAAATGGCCTGTAGAAGAAGGAGGTACATGAGGCACCAACGCAGTAAGAGGGAGCTTTGTGGTGGCCCTAGAGCAGGCTAGTCTTCTGTATAAGCTTAAAGCTAGTGTGTCCTGTTGAACTTTAACCAGAAGAACATCATGATTTTTTTTTTTTTTAAGGTGACAGAGCAACATTATAGAAGAAAGGAAAGTAAGCCTTGGAACATGCCATCAGCAAAATCGCTTACATGCTCCACATAATTGTATTCTCTGAGCATTCCATGTGCTTCCCCTTTAAGACTCTGAAACGTTGCTCTGCTTCTTGTTCCTTTTATAGCCCTGACCCTGGAGGTGGGTTAGGTATTCTCCTTATATCTCCTTGCTCTTCTAACCTCTATTATTTCTTCCTTTTCAAAAATGCCCTTCTCTGAATATTGTGTTGACCGCCTCCACTGCTCTTAACCCCTTGTTGTTGTACTTGCCTACTGATCTCTGGGTCACTGGACTTCATTTCTTGAAAATGTTTCACCCTGGAACATGACACTTGTCAAAATTCACACTTCCCATAATAGTCACACGAATCATCCTTCTGTATCCTAGATTCTTCGTTCTGAAGCTCTTCCCCGTCATTGCCCTTGTCCTGATCCTACTCAGCCACTCCTGTTTCCTTGGTCTGGTCGTGACTAGTAACTGAAGCACTTCCATTATCTTGATTTTCAGGGTCTGAGTCTACACCCATGTTCCCAGTTCACTTCCTCTAGTTATACAGCTAAAAAAACTGAAAAATAAAAAAATAATTCAAAAAATCTGTTAAATCTAAAAACATTTCACTGGCTTTAACCCCTTCCATATATTCATGTTTCTTTTTTGGCCAATTTGGATTCCATGGGCTATATTTATAATAACTGCCTTGCATACTCTTTTTAATGCTTTCATTCCTTTATTTTACTATTCATTGGGCAAAAAAACCCAACTCTGGTTGTTTCCTTCCAACTCGGCAACTGTTACTGGCCTATTGAATGTTGTTGGAGAGAAGCACTCTTACTGTAACCTCATGTCCACCACCCTAGAGTGTATCTTCAAGGTTCTCCAGCAATTCTAAAAATATCCTTAGTCTATTTCCTTTCTACTCACCAATAGAACTATTCTACTTCTTATTGTCACTCTTCAAAACTCCAACACCCTTTCTTCCTCTTTCGATCTTCTCATGGCTGCTGTTTCATGTTGATGGAAAAACACTGTAGAAAGACTTCCCTTAAGTTTCCACCAGCATGTCTATCACTTTACCCCACCTCTGCCCTTCACTCCATCACCTGGATGGGCTGTCTCTACTTTAATTTGAGGCTGGTTAGAGCACCAGATACCATGCCCTTTTCTCTACTCAAGATCATCACTCTGGTCTCTGGTGATTTCTCATTTGTCTTTTGTAACATCAACTTTTGCTTCATAAATGGATCTTTTTATTAGCATACGCATGTGCTATAATTTATTTTAATAAATAACATTAACATGCATTTTTCCTGCACTATTTTCCCCCTTCATTTTTATTTATTTATTTTATTCCCTAACCCCACCATTCACTTTTAGAGCAAAGCCTCTGCAAGGATTTTTTTTTTTTAATCTTTCTTTCCTTTTTTTTTTTTTTTTTTGGAGAGGTTTTTGCTATAGGACATGTGCACTTGCCAGATAGACACGGAGAGATAAAGAGACAGAAAGCGAGAAATCACCCACCAGGGGAGATGGTCACACCACAGTCCCTTCTCCTCCATTCTCCTCTCAGGATCTTGGGCATGCACACACATGTGGTGTGAGTTTTAAGCTACCCAGTCCGGGACTTGAACTACGGTTGACTACATGGGAGTCCAGCGACATAGCCATTATGTTAACTGCTGGTCCCTTTCTTTCCTTTTTTTAAAGAGAGATTTTTGCTGTAGGGTGTGTGTGCTCCCCAGAAGACAAAGAGAGACAGAAGGACAGAAAGTGAGAAATCACCCCCAGGGAGGATGGCCACTCCACAATCCCTCATTCTCCATTCTCCTGTCAGGAGTTTGAGTACACACACACAAGCACCTGGTGTGAGTTTTAAGATACTGGGTCTGGGACTTGAACTGTCCAACAACATAATCATATACCATCTGCTGGTCCCTGCAAGGACTGTTTTCTACTTCTTAACTCAAATTCCTCTCTTCACATTCTCTCTTGAATGCATGCCATTTAGGAGTTTGTTCCTAACACTTCCAACAAGCTAGTCTTGTTAAATTCACAAATGATACCCATGCTAAATCAGTGATTGAGTCTCAATTTTTGACCATCAATAGCACTTGGCACAGGTAATAATTTCTTCTGCTTTGAAATACCTTTTTTCTCTTGGATTCCAGGCACTTCCTCAGTCTCCTTTGTTGGCTCTCCCTTTCCTCCTCAAACTTTAAAATTGGTGTACTGCATGGTCTAGTCCTCAGACTGCTTCTCTCTAATTCTTACATTCTCAGCCTAAGGAATCTCATCTAGTCTCATGACTTTCATAATCTATGTGCCCATAACTCTAATATGTATATTTTCTGCCTAGTTTTTGCCTTCAACTCAAGAAATAGGCATCCAGCTTTCCACTTTGCATCTCTAGATGTACAGATGACTGTAACTTAATATTTTTATATCTGAACTCCTGATTACTCTCACTTCCCACTGCTCCTCCCAGCATTTTTGCCATCATAGTAAAATTTCAGGCAAGGCAAGGTTATATGTCCACAATGGTGGGATAGTGGCTGGTGGTCATCCTAAATGGTCAGTGATTATGCCTTAATGGTTGTTAAATTTTAGGGACATCCTGCCTATGTAGGAAATGATATATGTGGTAGGTAAGTGAATAATTGCTTGGGATTTATCTTGAGGAATCTAAAGTTACTGGCCTTCTGTATGAAGGCTCAGATAAATGCATTAAGCTATATAAAATGCTCTAAGAGATTATGTATATTATTCTTCGCTAGAGCAACTGTTACCTTATATGGGATTTTAAATGTCTAATAACACGATTTAAATTAAAATTTCACTTAATAAAGAATACATCTGAAAGCCAGTTGAACAATTTTAAGTTAAAATCTGCATCAGTTTATATTTTGTTAAGTTTACAGTTCTTATTAAAATTCTACTTGCCAATTATATTGCCATTTGTAATTTAGAATAATTGATTTTTTGAGATAGTTGATCAATTTAAAGTTACTTAAAACCTGTGTCTTTCTTATAGCCTATGAACACATTCTTGTTATCAAAGACTAGAGAGAGTTAAAGTACTTGCAAAGACTAGAAGTAACACTGAGATCAATTTTTTCTTTCTTTAAAATAGCATGTTAAGAGTTCTCATTTATTAACTGGCCAGCCGACATCTAGAATTGGCTGCAAGATTTAGTTTTAGTGAGTTAAAACAATAAGCTAAATCTCTCTCTCTCTCAACTACCGTGAAGGGCTGTAAAAATGTGAATTCAAAAATGAATTCCCATAAGAGTTTTAAATCAAAGTGGAACAGTAATTGTATTTTATTGCCTTTTTCATAAGGCAGCTTGTCAGAATGTCCAGTCTTTAATGTAGTTCATCCCACTGTATTCATATTGGAGTTACATGGAAGAATGACACTATGAAAAATAGTGAACTTCTAAAGGGTATTCTATAATTCTGGCCCTAAAATGTCATCAGCATTTTACCAGAGTGTGAAAAATAATTTTGGTTTTACTGATGGCACATGTGTGACATTTATTCTGCCTGCAACATCATCTCAGGTCCAAATAGGAAAAGAGCAATGTAGTGACAAATGTAGTAATTAACATCTGGGTTTAGCAAGCAGAAAACACAAAACATATGTTCACTATTAAGACAGGATTTATCCATTTGGAATTATTTTGACATTTGATTTCTGCTTTAAAAAAATATAACATTGTTCAAACCTTAAAGTGGTATCATTCCTTATTTTAATGGACTTCCAGAAAATGAGTAGTAACAATAAGAGCTAAAAATCACAAGCAATATGCCTTCAAAAATTTTAAAAACAACAGCTGTTTGCATATCTCAGCTAAACTCAAATGTGGGTACACAGCTGCTTAGGTACTGTAATCATTTGCTATAACTTTTATTACATGTCTGTATTACTCTTTATAACGATCTCATTTAGTTCACAACATAGTGCCACCAAACCAGAATACAGTTTAAAGAAGCACAAGGAATTCTTGTTAGCACCATCATCATTTGCTTGAGTGAAACTACAAATAAAAAGAGAAGTTGGCATGAGTTTGAGGGGGGAACGAGAAGCAAAACAAACAGATGCTAGGTAGATATGGGACAATGATGCCTAAACTGAAGTTTATCAATCTCATTAGACAAGATATTGGGGTAGTGTGTCATTTTGATCTTCTTTTATGTCTGTTTTCTTTCACCAGCAGAGTGGGCATGTGTGTGTGTATGTGTGTGTGTGAAAGGAGAGAGAGAGAGAGAGAGAGAGAGAGAGAGAGAGAGAGGGGAGAGAGAGAGAGAGAGGGGAGAGAGAGA